>NC_046661.1:8795293-8827071 GCF_010883055.1 Belonocnema kinseyi | reverse complement strand
TCCAATTTGCGTGATACCCCTCTGGCATTTATGGCGTTCTCGAGATATAAGTGATTAATTAAATTTTCATTATCAATTAATTTTTGAACTACCGTTCAATATTTTAAAAAATTTTCTTGCGCATTTTTGTAGACAAAAAGACGAGGAATAAAAGTTCTCCTGGCACTTATTCGATGAGATCAATAGTTTTTGCAAAAAAAGTGCTAATAGGTAAAATAATGTAAAAAATTAGTATCCTTTCTGTGCTGAGTAATATTGTTTTAGGTGAAAAAAGTTTTGGTATAATCGAGAATATAAGATAAAACGAACAATTTTCATAATGGGCGCTATCTCTCTAAAGTTAATAATTTTAATAAACTACTCACTAATAAATATCATTTCGTATAAAGTAGATCAAGAATTAATTACTTTCATATACTTAGGCATCAATCTTTAAACAGTCTTTTTAACTTGACACAGCTCCACAGGAAAAAGACAGAAAGGAGTCAAAATATGCACATTACTTCTTTTAAGCATTCTGAAAAAAGTAATATGATTTGTAATCGAAATTTATTAAAATCCGCACCTGTCGAGGAAGCATAAATATCTTGAATAAAGTCGCATCTAACAGTGTTATATGCGAAGCGGAAATCAGAGAGATGTTTCTCCCAACTCCGATTATCACCTTCTACGAAACATGATATCTTGGTCTTCAGCACTCGATTTATACCCGCTCTATCGGATTAGCTTGTGCATGATATGGTGGGATATTACCATTTCCGATGTAGCATTTAAATTTAACTTGTTCACAAGCTCGGTGCCATTGTCCGTGAATAGCGCTTCGGGAGTTCTTCATCTAAAGAGGACGGCTTCTTCGAACGACTTCTGGAAATTAACCGCATTTGCTTTTCTTAAGGGTCGGACCTCAGTCCACTTGGAAAACATGTCCTGCAAGACCAAGATCCATTAGAACTATCGGATCTGCCTGGTTAACCTTGATCTCTCAGCAGATTTCGCATGCTCAGGCGGATTTTGTAACGCCATTGAACATTCCGGGCCTCTAAATCAGGCAGCAATGGATGAGCGAGATGGTCAGGGCGATGACAATAAAGCGGATTGTCCTCCAACTTCCAATCAGGAAACTGATGCGGCGTATTTTGGACCAACTTTACCCTTCGGATGTACCACAGATCATCTGTCTGTCCAATGGCAAATACAACCTCCTGATCGGGCTCATACATTCTTGAAAGAGCAGCTGGTACGTAGTGAAAGGCCCCTTTCCTTTGTTTAACCTCAAAACCATATTGCAATAATTTTAGGGCCCAACTACCTAATCTGCCAGTAGAATATTTGAGGTTTTAAAGCCATCGTAGACTAATATGGTCTAAAATCACTAAAAAGTGATATCCTTCGAGATATGGTTAAATTTCTGGACTGCCCGCAACACTGCCAGGCATTTCTGCTCAGTTACAGTATAGTTTATCTCGGTACCCTGCCTAGGTCTGCTAGCAAAGCCTATAGCCTGTTCCTCACCGTCTTGGATCTGGGTGAGAACTGCTCCTAAGCCCGTACTACTTGCGTCAGTTTGTAAGTAGAACGGTAGACCAAAATCTGTTCTAGATAACGTGGGAGCGGTTATTAGAGCTGACTTTAAATCCTGGAAAGCATTTTCTTGGTCGTCATCCCCATTAGAATCTTCGGTTTTTCTTTAATAATCGATAAAGGGGTTCAGCTTTTGTGGTAAAATCTTTCACAAACCGCCTACAACATGAGACCAAGTCTAGAAACCGTCTGAGCTCACGTAAGTTAGTGGAAGCTGGATAAGATGTTATTGGCTTAATCTCTTCGAAGTCTGGGTGCATTTCCTATCTAACCACCAGATAACCGAGATCACGTACCTGACTGCAACGGAACTCGATTTTGTCTGGATTTCCAGTAAGTCCAGCATTTATGACCACATCCAGAACTCCTACTAACCAGTGGATGTGCTCTTCAAAGCTTTCGTTCGCAAGAATTATTTCTTCCATATATGCGAAGGCACAGGGCTCAAATTCCGGTGTTATCAGTCGATCCTTCTTAACTGGCACAGGAAAAGGAGTGAATTCCTTGCATTTCTCTGAGAGGGGAATGTGATGAAATTCCTGAAGAAGGTCAATTTTGGAAATGAATCGTGCGGAAGAAAGGTTATCTGAAATAACGCTAATCTTTCTCATTGGGTACGTGCCTTTCTTTACTACCTCGTTCAAGTTTCTGAAGTCGATACAAAGTCTGTAATTCCCGTCAGACTTCTTGGCCATTACTACATGGTTATAAAATTCGCTCTTACTCGGAATAATAATTCCATATTAAGGATTCTTCAACTTTATGAGAATAACGCCGATAAGCTTGTCTGAAGGGAGGATGTCCCTGGATATCTATATAATTTTCCACCATGTGTGTGGCTAATCCGCTAATTTCTGTCTTAGCGTAGTAAACTTTCCAAGAACTTGCTTGCCTATATAAGTGCAACACGAGCGGGAATCAAAGATTCCGTTTAGTGGTTGACGATCCACACAAACTGTAATGAATACACGCATTTCGTAAAGTACCATATTTACTTAATCTACGAGAATCTGAGGGGCCTCTACAATGAAAGTGGGAAGTGAGTGGAGCTTGTTATTACTTCCTCAGGCATCATAGGTGCCTGCGGAATACCGGGATAATAGTCATAATTAAAGTAGGACGGATAATATCCAAAAGGATTAGGCACATGAGGGGCCTGTATTCCCGGGGTCCTACTACAGCGCAAGCGCTACCTGAGTTATTACCTGAATTATTATTATTATTATTATTTGTGGGATTGGGGCTTGTACGACCACCACGTTTCCACTGTGATTTTTACCACTACCTACTTCGCTTTGTTTCTTAACTGTTTTATCGTTAGTGTTCTTACCTTAATTATTATCATTACTAACTTTATTATTATGGCTGCTACATCATCCGCTTTCCTAATATTCGCGCGTTAGGCAAATTCAGAGAAAACGCTATCTGTAGTTAAGGGAGGGCGTAGATATCCCTTCTTAATATCAGCAGCTGCTTCATAGCGTTGGACCGCATCCTCCAACTGTTCGAAGGTTTTATACTCAAACTTAGGTAGGTCATCTAGATATTTAGGATTCAAGTTATTGACACCAAGTTGTAACTGCTCTAACTCCGATTAAGAAGGGTCATAGTGATTAAAGATCAGCCGAATATTTAACAAGTAGTGTGATATTTTCTCACCTGTACCTTGAGTTCTTCTACGCCCCTCGTCCCTAATCCGTACTTCGAAATTTAATCCACCATACCTGCGCCTGAAAGTAATGGTAAACTTTTTTCATGATTCCCATTTCTTACTATTAAATCGGTACCAATGTTGCGCGGAGTCTTGCAACAAAAAGGGAAGTTGTCTAAAGAGGTCTGCATCTGATAAGGAACTTCCTCTGCGACACTCTTCAACTTGCGTCAGGAATTCTTCCGCTCTACTATCGCGTTTCCCGTCCTATTTTATATTTCATTTCCTAAATACTGCATGGATATTCTCTCAACTTAGCGCACGCGAAGATGTCGGCAAAACGCTTATCGGACTAGGAGAAGATATTTAATCTCTAGATCTATTGTCTAAGTAGCTATGAGGAATATGATCAGTACAAAATGGATCATGAATTGGTATAAATGAATTCAAAAATGGATTAGTATTATTAAAGTGGTTATTGTTATGCAAGGTTACCGTAACATAAATTGTATTCGATTGCGTGTCTTCTTCCTGTAGGGTCTGAGTATAATTGCTGGAAAAAGGAATCATGCTAGGCCTTGCCGATTCAATTACGTGCTGAAAGAAGGCAGGAACCATATTTGAGCGACTAGAGGGAGTATATAAAGGTAGTGTTTGCTCTAGTGAAGCGAACGTCACTGTAGTGGTTATAGTTCTCATGAAAGTGACACTACCGATGCTTGTTATTGATGAGAATATATGTTCCGTAACAACATTGGTACCACGAGGGGCAGGGAAAACAATTCCAAGGTAAATGGTACACATCATAAAGTGCAATAGCAGGTTTATGGGATTCAAGAAAAGATGAATAAATCAAATAAATGATCTGAATGAATCAATTATATAATGCCCATAAATAATAATCAAGTAAACATGTCACATCAATAACATCAGGTAGAAAATTTACATAATTAAGATCAATTAAAATTCACATTGATAAGATAGATGAAAAATTCACATACAAAAGAGCAGGTAAAACCCAGGTAAAACAATTAAATTGATCTACAAAAATAAAACAAGATCAAATAAAATCCAGTCTATGACCTGCTATGTCTGGGTTAGATTTTGATCCGAGTCTATATTGATTCGTAAAAGTTTCACTTGCCTTTGGTATAAACAAATGATGAAAATATTCCAATAATGAAAATTTATAATCCCTTGTCTGCAACGGTTCTAGGCCCAAATTGGGCGCCAAAATGTATAACGCCTATTTCGGCTTCGAAAGATATGAAGGAAAATAACGCTATAAATTCTGGCTTACGTTCGTTGAGCTCCAAACACTTCCTCGGCGTCACTTCCAAAAATTGTGTTCTGAAAGAGAAACTAATTAAAACTCAAACACTTATAGTGAGTCTCTATGGATTGCGGTAGAGGGATTAAGTGGGGGCGAAAAACGTTAGACCATATTTGGCAAGAATAAGTATAAATAAATCAGTTTATTATAATAAGTATAGAGGAAAATTTTTGAGAAGAAAAAGAACAGTTACAAGTTAACAAGGTAACATTCTGATGTCAAAGTTTAACTCTAAAAGAAACTCAACGGAAAAAAGAAAATATCCGAAAATTTGCCTAAAGCAAAAAAACGCGTAAAAACTGAGAGTCGTAAAATACATCTCCAAATTAGCGGTGAACAAGACACATGTTAAATCGTAACAAACAACAATTCAAAAAAGAAAAAACGAACCGATAAGTTTCTTTACAAAACATTAAAAGTCGGAAATCAGACGCAAGCAAAGAAAACTGGCTTACGGAGGAAATTCATGAGGCCTAACTCGATTCTAGAAAACTCGAAGTCGTCACATGGACTCGTCCAACTAAGTGATTGCTTGTACAAAGAAAAGTCCTAGGACAGCTTGTCCAGCGTCGCTTTCGCCACTTTCCCGCTCGTTTTCACTGCTCAGTATTAATTGGTGTCAATTTATATTAATTGAAGATCGTTATTAAACTCTGGATGACGTGAGTTAAAAATCGGGCTATTGTGCGTGGAAAAGTGGACCATGGTTGTAAGTGCTGTGGTGGCAGTGTCGCGCTGACAGGTCGAGGAAAAAATATTTATGTCGGGAAAGATTTTTCTTCTACGGCATCTCAACTTCACAAGAGGGGCCCTGTTCGATAGTCTCAATTATTTCTGAAAATGAAGATTATTAAACCATGGGAAATGTGATGATGTACAAGTTTACTGATGCAACTCAATTTGAACAACAGAATAATGGTATTTATTGGTGCATGATATTGCAGAGTTTAATACTTAACAGTTTTGTAAAGCGTCCCGTCAATGAGACCAATTTTAGTGTTGATAAGTAGTTTAATTTTAATTGTAAGTAACGCGTTGTAAGTTACACGCTACAGAAATGTAATTCGGTGCTCAGTCCTTGGCTTACTGACCTTAGTGAGTCAAGTTGTTATATAATTCTATCAATGCATACAGCTCATAGAAAACAAGATAGAAATGTCAATTTTAACGGGCCCTTAACATTGCCGCCCGCTTTGTGGTTTGAAAACAGCAAAAGAAAATATAAAGATCGCATAATAATAAAAATAATTTTTTTAACAGGGCGAAATTGGCCCTGCTATGCTACGATCGTAAACTGAAATTTGAACAGAAACGCGTAATTTTAGTTCAACTTATACATTTTCTTAATATTTAATAAGTAAACAACATTGCTCATTTATGGTTATCTGACCACTCGCAGCTCCTACTAACGACAGAGGCAAAGGACAAACTTTAGATATAGATCGGTCGTACTCTGTAGTGGCCATCTTGATTCGAACTGTTTGAATCAAGCCAACTTTGGCCACATAGGTTTTAATAATTTTATTTAATACGTTCCACCTTCTCTCTACTCTAGAGAATACTCTGTGTAAATACTCTACGTTCCACCTTCGCCAAAACATTTCAGTTATGTGTTTTACAATTTGCTAGTGAGTTAATCTATTTTCTGGAACTAACTCGACAGAGGGTTCCGGAGGACTCGTAAGAGGAGCTCCTATTAAAAATGACCTAGTGTGAGATAGGAAAAATCATCGGGGTCGTCGGAATGTGGATCAATAGGACGAGAGTTAAGACACGCCTCAGTTCGAATGAGTGTAGTCGTAAACTTTTAAAAGGTTAGACTGTAAGCATATACCTCCAAAATTAGGAACCGCAGGGAGAATAAAATGCTAAGAGAAATATTGAGTAAATCGAAATCTCGCCGTAATTGTGTTAGATTCGGCCTTAGCTCTAGATCAGCACCCTGGAAGGTCGTGCCATTATCGCTCTGCATATGATCAGGAATACCGCGACGAGATACGAAATACTGATAAGCAGCTAGAAAACGTTGTGACGTTTAATATGAAACTAATTCCAGGTGAATTTCTCTTGTAACACAACAAACAAAAAGAGCAACATACCCTTTGTAACTTTTATCACCTCTACCCGGACCGAAGCAAATTTGAAAGGGACCAGCATAATCCACACCTGAATGAGTAAGGGTCAACTGATTGCCTCCGTGCATTGATCTTAAATGAGCGTGTCGATCAATAAACTCCAATATTCGATGTAGATGTAAGATTTTAGGATGCCTTTCATCATAGCTGATAGGAGCTTATTGTAAGCGACCTCTCACACAAAGGACTCCTGATTTATCCAAGAATGGATTTTATGCCTTCAAGGCGATTTGGACGGAATAGGTTCCCGTTTGTTTAAAGAGCGAATTTCGGTAGCAAATGCGAAGTTTTGTATATAGAGTATCCAATACAATGATGCGGGAAATGAGTTTGAAGTTGAGTCCTCGCCACCGTGGGGGTGATTTAGTATTTGGTCATGTAGAAGCCCTCTTTAAGTGCAATCAGCTGGATTATCTCCAGTCGGAACGTGTCTCCCCTTAGCTTTTGCGAGCAACTTTTGAACTTGAGCCACTCGGTTAGAGACGAAACTTTTCCAAGTTGTGGGATGTTTACTCAACCAACCTAGAACTACAGTCGAATCTGTGTGAAAATATTGTGGGAGATTTGGAAACCCCATGACTTCTACAATGTAGTGTAGTCTTAGGTAGTAATTGAGCACCACATAGCTCCAACCTAGGTATAGTGACCGGTAGAATTGGTGCTATTTTTGTCTTAGCAAATAATAGAATTACTTGTATCTCGTTATTCTCTTGAAGAATTCGGAGGTATACTGCGGCGGAATAGGCTCTCGTCGAAGCATCAGAAAACCCATGCAGTTCATACCCTAAGCTAGTTTTTAGGTGTCCTGTCCATCTTGGAATTCGAATTTTTTCCAGCTCACTGAGTTTACTATAAAAACCATGCCAATGTTTTGTTAGATCATCAGGAAGGGAATGGTCCCAATCCAGTTTGCGAATCTATGATTCCTGTATTATCCGTTTAGCTACAACTATATAGTTGTGTTTAGCTACAACTATAACAGCGTAAGCTAGAACTTTTAACTGGATATCCTCGGCGGCAAAAAAATCAAAGGCTCTTTCGTGGTTTGCCTGCGGACAATCTTAAAACAAGAGTTCATAATTCGAGGCCCATTTTCTTAAATGAAAACCTTCATGTCTCACCAAGTGTGAACCCTGTTCTCGCAACTAAATAGCTTCTTCAATTGTGTCTGCGTCAAAAAGAACGTCATCCACATATAGGTTATTTTCTAAGATCGCTTGAGCTTTAGGAAAATTAGAACCTTCATCGCTAGTCAATTGTTTTATAACGCGATCAGCCAAGTACGGGGCACATGATGTTCCGTAAGCGACGGTTGTTAATTTCCAGGCTTCTAGTTTGCCGACTGGTGAATGCCACAATATGCTCTGGTAATCAAAATGGCGTGGATCAACTTTAATTTGCCACAACATTTTTTCCACGTCGGCTGCAAAAACAAATTAGGGCATACGTCAGCGCAAAATGAATGAAACTAAATCAGTTAATAATTTTGGACCTATATGTAAATTCGAGTTAAGAGAAGATCCATCTGAAGTGAGACTTCAGGCATTAAAGACTACTCGTACATGAGTAGTAGAACTGCTTTTTCGAATAATAGGATGATGAGGCAGGTATACAGCTTTGAGAAGAGTCCGTTTCCTTGAAATGGTTAACTAATTTCATATGGTTTAATTCCTTATATTTAGACAAAAAGGCGAAATATTCCGTTTGAATTACTGGTTTAGTTTTTAAACAAGTAAGATTTTTCTCTAGAATAAGTTTCGCTCTCCCCAATAAATTACCGATCTCAATGAGAGGACCATCCCGAAAGGGTAACCATATCATGTATTGGCCCGAGGGCAATTGTGCATGGTTAGCAACGAAATTATCCTCACAGCGAAGTTCATCCTCATCCAAGGAGGAAGCAGAGGGAGGTTCTTCCATTTCCCAAAAACGACATTAATCGTCGTGAATTTCGGCGGTCGTGAAATGATAAACCGAGATTGAGCGACCCATTTTAAAACTTTGAATAGGTCCGGAGAGTATCTACCCAAAAAAGTATGTTGGACAGTCAATGTATCGAAAGTAACTTGTTTTAAACCTGGTAAAAGATAGGATATGTATATGGCGTCAAATTAAACAAAACGAGGTCATGTAATGGCATAGGATTCTGTTTTGACTCTTTAGAACTTAACCACACTTGAGTTAATTTTTTAGCAGCACCAATTAATTCTCCACCTACGCCATATACTTATGTATCGAAACCCTCGAAACCAATACGATTTAACTGAGTCTAATACCTCGGTTCGTGTTTGATAATATTTTTGTATTCAACCACTCAACTTGTATAGTGAATTTAATTACTTTGAATAAATAGATTTTAAAGAATGAATTTTTCTTTAATCCGCATTTTACCATGCAAACACATTACATAAGATAAAAGTTCGCTAGCTTTAATGACAGGCTAATGACAGGTTAATGACAGGCTCATTCCTTATTTAGTTATTTTTCTGAGTTCGTGCTCGCCATGAAATATATCGCGATCTTTCTAATTATTTATTAATAAAGTCAGGGGAGGATCCATAACGGGTGGCATGCCACGTCGTTACAATAATACGTACGAAAACCTAAAAATGATATTAATTATATTTACTTATAGCGATTCGGGCTAACAAGCGAATCATAACATACCCTCGAAATAATAACAGGCCTACCAAGCGTGTTTATCATTATATTCATTATTGATTACCGAATAAATGCTTCGTGTTTTGCATGTTTATTCCTTACAGTGTCGGCACTAGTAATGCAAACAACCATTAATTATTAATAATTTTAATAACTAAGACTAAAATCAATCTTGCGACCCGTTGATAATAAGAGCGCATCAGAAATAAATCTTCAAGCGATATCTCCAGCTGGCTAGTTTATTCCAAATTTTTAAGAAATTTTCTGTTTTTGAAATTGCAATCTCTGAATCTGATTTCCAAATTGGAATTTTATCAGTCCCTAAAATTAATTCTAAGTCATGTTGATGATAATGGTGTGTCAGGAAAATATTTTGAGGTGACATGACTATCAAAATCATGATACATGATTATCAAAGCTTGTTATTTCAAAGTTGACACCGTTTTAAATAACACAATATACAATATATTGAACGTTCTAACTTCTTTTAAAATAGAGACTGATGGTGACCACACTAATTGGATCATTTGTTACTGAGGGTGCTCTTAATGGTGAAAAATATGTGACAATATTGAGGGATCAAATTTTGTCAGAAATCCAAAACGTTACTGCACAATTCATTACACAGTTTTATCCTCAAAATTGAACTTTTTCTCCCATAGAAGAAAATTATTTAAAATTTTCAGATGCCATTTTATTATGAATATGATTGCGTTCCACTGCATCGAACGAAAAAAGCGTTATTGTCGAAAATTGCCACAGCATTCTTTCCCTTCACAAGTAATACCTATAATAAATATAGGACAACATCCAATTGAAAATATGACAACTGAAATAAAATTAACGAAATTGGTGTCTTCATTTCTAATAGCATAATTTGAACTTGAACGAGACTTGAAATGAATACAATCAAATAGCATTTTGAGTAGCTGTGAATTAAATTCAAAGATTTTTATTTTCTGATAAGATATTAATAATGTATGAATTTAATCGTTAGGCCTGACTAAATAGATAACTATCATGTTAATACCTTTAAAAGCTGAGATTCTGAAAAATCTTTAAAAAAAGGTATCTTTTACATTGCCGTCATTTTTTAATGTTTAACCATTAAATTCCAGGCCACTTCCGAGGTGAGGAAAAATCTTTTTCTCATGAGAAAATGTCATGATCAATATCCAGATATCCTGTTGAATAAACTTAACATCAACGAGACTCGAAATTCATTTTAAAGGTTGATCAAGCCCAATTTCGAGATGAGATCCGAAGAAAACTTTTTCTAAAATAACAAAGTTACTACAAACGTTGTTAATTAAAATGATGACAAGTAATCTCCCTGCGAGATGCCTTCCGGATAAATGCCTACATTCGACGTGTCTCAATGTTCATTTCCTGATGGTTATTTCGTCTAGGATCGATGTAGGAAAAGAAACCATGGAAATCAATTTTGAAATAATGTGTTAGCTATTACAATTAGTAATAATTAATTACTGCCGACCCTCTTACTAATAAACCTACAAACCACAAATAATTTCTTTGGTAATCAATAATCATTATAATAATCAACACGCTGGGCCGTTGTGTCATTATTTCGAGGTTATGTTATGATTCGCTTGTTTGCCCGAATCTGTGCAAGTAATTGTAATTAATATCACTTTTTAAGTCTTCGCACATAATATTTTATTCACTTTGATCAAAACATATCCTGTCTATTTATGAGATACCTTTTTAGGCCACAAATGAGCCTTTTGTACTATTCTTTTTTCGTCCACTGGAAGCGCAGAACCTTCTCAATTTCAGAGTATTTGTCACTCTGCAGCCGTTCCATAAATTTATTGGCACAGAAAAAAATTACGTTTCCTTTGTAGTCCATAGGCTATATATTTTTGACACTTATCCATTTGAAATTGGAGCGCAACCATGAAACCTATAATAAATTTGATCCGAAGATGCACGAAGTTGATCGAATGGCCGAACCGAATGCAACTTTAAAGCGTCGAAATTTGAAAAATCGGATATCATTCAGGTTATCTGTACATGTAAACTTCAGCTAGTCCAACCTATATAATAAAAGGTAAGTTACTACTGTTATATTTTTATTTTTGCACTTTCGGACGATAGAAACAACTACTGAAAGTAATGTTCATTAAGTAGAAATGATAACACATTCAACTTTTATTTTTTGTTCGAAAACAAGAAAATGAAAAATTCCCATCTTCTCCTTCTTTCATTGGCTAACCTCATCTGCCGATTCTTTAAATTTTTCAATGAAATGTTGAATAAAAAATTGGCTTCTTTTTACTAACTTTTACTAACTAAGGGTTGGTTAACTTTCTCTGATCATACTCATTTTTCTTCGAACTACGCAGCTTAATTTCTCTTAATTAAGTATCTATTTTTTGTTTTAACTTAAAATTGCACTTTTTAACTCTATTTACAGCCGTGTTAGTTTGAGTTTAGACCAGAAATTTTGTTTTTATAAAGTGCCCTATTATTATAGATACAGTTCATCAAAACATTTCTTCACAAGAAGGAATTAAAGCTGCTCCAATCGAGCATCTTAACAGAAAGCAGCTAAATTTGTGGGCCTCTTCCTTGGCTTGAATGTTTTGTCTTCAACCCGACGACTTTGGCAGTGGAAAAACTCTTGGGTCGTTTATTGCATATTATGCACTTTCAAAAGGGGTGCTGAAAAGCTGTATTAAATTTTACCTGCTATTTACTTAAAAATTGAAATCCCTGTAATAATTAAAATATGAATGTTACAAAGATGTTAATATAGACATTTAATTAATAAAAATATATGATAATTTTTCAGCTTAATTGTAACTTTCCACCTCAGTTAGAATGTGAGACCGAGACTCCATTTATTATTACTCCTAGTTTGTAGAATTATTGTTTTTTCCATAATTTTAGGATACCAATATTTTAGTGACTTTTCATACTATTAACTTGATTTTTGTTACAAGATTTTACTTAAAATTGCCAAAGATATCATGGAATAAAATTCATGTATTTAATTGTTTACGTTAACTTGGTAAATAAGTACATTTTAATGAAGAGCTTCAGATAAAAGTTACAGTACTCACAAGGGAAAGTCCCCAAGTGATAAGCGCCTGGAGAAATCTTATTAGGCGGAAAATGTTCCTTGTGGTCCCCGCAACAAAGGTTGACCCATCCTAATCCCTGTCTTTTCGATATTTTTGAGCCCCGACTCTCCAAAGTCTTGAATTTTTGCTATTTTTACACTACTTTTCTCACGCAGTGCGATTAGATTGGTTGTAACTTATCTTTTATCTTTTCCACCAAATCTTTTATAGTAATGTATTGAATGGTCATTTTTTATATTTTTGGGGTTGCTATACACGATTATGACCATAGTTTTCTGCTATAGCACCACCTTCATAAAGAATTCCGAGCCTGAGTTAATCCTTCTGTATTTATGCAAGTACACGTATGCGAGAAAAGTAGTGAAAACATTGCAAAAATTCAAGACTTCGGAGAGTCGGGGATCAAAAATATCGAAAAAGTAGGGGTTAGGATGAGTCAATCTTTGTTGTGAGTACCACAAGGAACATTTTCCGCCTAATAAGGTTTCCCCAGGCGCTAATCACCTTGGGACCTTACGGCTAAAATGGATATGCCTCAAAATTCACATTAACCATCAACCTGAGAAATAAATTACGAAGTAATCAAAGAATAACCTTAGAATCCACAAGGTCGTCGTCTAGAACATTGGTGAACTTCTCCAAACCCTAACTACTTGAAATATGGAATACCAGCAGGTCTTTGCGATTGGTGCAATCAGAGCAAATCAAAACCAACCTTTTAACACTAGAAGAGCCGGAAAAATCGCATACCTAGAAGGGCGGAATGTCAAAATTGGACCCTAGCCACATTTTCACAGTTTTAAGCAATTTCGCATAGATACTAAGTATCCGATCATAGGATAAGTCATAAAACGTTGGCGCCTCAAATAAACTTTTAAGGGGGCAGCAGCGTCTTGAATGTCAAAAAGGTCCAAATTGGACCCTCCGGCCCTTCTAGCGTTAAAGAAAAGTAGTATGTACTTAGATGTATATGTATAAATTTATTGAAACTACACTCGATTCTCTGTGATAATATCATAGTACTGACTCTGATATTCTTTTGTAACTATGCTTAATTAGCATATTCATTTGACGAGTCGCTGACGTAAGTTAGACATGTCGGCGTCAAAATTGCCTAAACCAAAGCTAAGATATTCGTGCAAATTTGCAGGATGTAACAACAAACAATATACACCAGATCATCCCCTTTCGTATTTGAATAGACGATTTCATAGATTTCCGGGGAGCATTGATATCAGAAAACAGTGGATTGCTATTTGTATGTTCAATTTTTATGTTTGTGATTATCACTTTGTCGAAAAGACTTTTTCAATCATACTAAGCATAGGTTAAATTGGTATTCTATAATCAAGTGATAATAATCTTAAAAATACAAGTAGCGTTTTAAAAGATTCAAATAGAAATGGTGAAAATTTTAATTTGCCTAAACTTTCTAATCAAGAGCCATTAGTGGCTAATATTGCTGATAACGACAAAAATGGTTCTAATTCATAAAACAGTTAGAAGCATTAACTCAAAATTCTAAAAACTTAAGAATAAATTTAAAAAAAAAGAAAGGTAGCGAATTCAAGGCGTTACACTACTTGTATAAAAAGGAAATGTTTTCAGTTTTGGAAACCGATTTAAATGAGTTTATGACAACATATTTCATCTTAACAACACCGCGATTGTTAAAAAACGTTTTATCAAAAATTCTATTTGAAACTGGAATTAACAGGTCTATAACTTAAGGTATCCAAAATGCGTGCTATAGATCGACATTGCTCATTAATGTTAGATGAAATCACACTAACTTCTCGTTTACATTACGACGCGCGAAAGCAAAAACTTATTGGCTATGAGGATATGGGGCTTTTAGGACGAAGTATTAGAAGGGCTAACCATGCTTTACCTGGGCGTGCCTGGGTCTTCCGAACTGTCGGCGAGGAACAAAGTATTTGCAACGAACATGCTTGCCGTCTCGGTACTACTTTATTGATTTGGAGTGGTTACATGAACGAAGAACAAGTTCAGATCCCTTGATATCGTGAAACGTAAGGTTATGCACATTAACAAAGGCATGCATCTTAAGTCTTCTGTTCCGCTACTCTACATCTCACGTCGTCAAGGTGGTCGCGGAATATTGAATCTTGAATGTCTTCACAACAGGATTATTCTGGGTACAGCACACAGAGTCGCAAATGAAAGAGACCCTCTTCTTAAAATGGTCAGGAAGCACGAAAAAGTGGGCAAAGGTGCGTTTCTGTACAAAGCAGCTGAGGAGGCTGCTGAAACGCTCGGACCTAACTTTAATGTTAGGGGTGAGCAAAATTCATCAAATCATATCTATCTCGGGTACTCACTTACTGACCCAAGCCATTCCCGATGATAGCTGCAGGGCGTGACATGCATACCCCGAGAATTTAGCTCACATACTATCTAGTTGTCCAACTCATGCGGGAACGACCTATATCCAAAGGCACAATGCGGCACTAGGAGTGCTTTATTACCACCTCTGTCACTCTTACGGCATTAACCTTAATATCGATCCTCTAAATGCTCCTAGGGAAATCGAGTCAATTGTCGAGAATGAGAAGTGCCACATGTACTGGAACTTTATATTCACGACAATTGTTTCTGTTGCACACTCGAGGTCCTGAATATTCTGTTAATCTAATCGTCCTTACCATCGGCGCTCTTGGAGGTGCCAAACTTTCACTGGTTAATAGCCTGAAAAGGATCCCTGCTTGTTAACAATATGCTAAAATAATTGCGGGAAAAATTCAGAAGCCTGTCGTCCTTAGGTCGCTCCGGGTGCACGAGACGTTTGCCGGATCGTCGTATTGATTCCGTTACAGACTGTAACTACCTATCTCAAGGTCCTCAGACGTGGCTGTGGCACTTTTGAACGCGACCTCTTTCGATTTGGCTGAAACTTTATAATTATATTTTTCCTGACTAAAAACATTTCTCAGAAAATTTTCAAATCTTTTTGCCCATCTCAAAAAAAGTAATGAATTTTAAAAAAAAATGGTTCTTTTTTCAAATTGTCATAACTTTGTCAAAAATTGGCCGATCAAAACGTTTTTTGTAAATCTTTGTAAATAAATGTACTTTTAAAAAAAATAGAAAAAAATTTTTAGATTGTAAACTATAAAATTTTCTTGTTTTTTAGAAAAACCGTACATTTTTTGAAGTTCTCCTTTTTTTATATATTTTTTATTTTCTTAAAAAAAACTTCAATTAATTCTGCAGTTATTCCCGCCAATCTCAGAGTGGGCCGAATTTTTTCATTTTTTTTTTCTAATTAAATTTTTTTTTTGTTTTCAAATTTTATTTTTTTAGAAATTTTGTTTATATAATAAAATAAATGCAAGTAAATGATTTCTCGGTATATCTCGGTATATCTCGGTATATATTCTAAACTTAAATTAATAACTAGGATTATAGGTTTGCTAGGATTCAAATTTAATGTTTTTAATAGTAATAAAACAAATCATTTATTTTATTTGGCGTTTAAATATTTTATATATTCTATGTTCATTCGAATTCGAAAATTTTTTTACATATAAACAACCATCTGTGTCTGGAATTACACTGTGTAATTGCTGAGTTCCCGTAATTGGTTTTGTGTTAAAAAGTCTGTCATTCAAATCATTCGCAGCTTTATTGTAATTCTCTTCTGAGGAAAACCTGACCGTGATATTTGGAAGATTTTCCGGTGCAGAAGCCCAATCGAAGTGTTCGTGAGGTGTTGTTATTTGGTCATCAACCGCTAGTTGGAGGCTTGCTCTCGCTGCTTGTCGTTTCATAGTGCTACCAATATCGTTACATGGACCTTTGCCATGGGCAGTCGCAAAAAAAATGCCATTCGGCAGGTACGCTAAAATCACTTGCATGATAATATAAATTCAAGAAGTTTTTGTAGTTTTTAAATTGTTGAGGAGCCCCATCCGAGAAATAATAAATCTTTTGAACACTTTCAGAAAAACTTTTCACAAAATCAGTTATTATTCCGATGAAAACATGAACAGCGACGGCCTCATGAATATTATAATCTGAAATAATCACTAGACTTCTGGGTTCAAGTTCGCTATTTACATTAAAATAAATAACGACCGAAAAAATCGTCGCTTGATTATTGTTCCAGTGAAAACCAGATGCTGCATTTTGTATTACGAAAGCATAATTTTCAGTAAAATCGCAAATGATAATAAATTCATTTGGTTTTAATAATTCTTTTAATGCTTTTAAAAATGTAGCTTATTCTTTAGCGATGAATGAGTGAGATAGAAAAGTTTTCAACTCTTTACAAAAATCTTCAACAAATTAATCTGTTGGCTTAATAAAATTTTCCAAACTACTTCTTGATTTCGATATCCAATACTTATACGTGATATTTTTAATTTCATTGTCATCGAAACTCGTCAGTAAAGTGTTACTTAATTTATCTACTCCTCGACATTTTTCACACCCACCTAAGTAACACTGAAACGACGGAGACTCACATATAATTAGGCTTAAGCAATCGCTGTAGTGTTTTATGTGGCTTTCTGTATTTTCCGTTAAAGAAAGAAAATTTCCACCTGAAATGAGAGTCATTCAATTGGCAGAAAATTTACGTATTTATAAATAAAAATTAATTTTATAATTACCAATCATCATCAACTTCACGTTCTGATGAATTGTGCAAACACAAATGGTATGTGTTCCACTTGTTCCTGCTAACACACAATTTTTCGGTCGAAAAGAGGCAAATTTCGAAAATCCAACAGTTTCTGCAGGGTTTATTTCACGAAAACATTGGTATTGTTATTTGAGGTTAGAAAGGACGAGTCTTTTTTGGACGTGTATTCGATTGCCATCGTCACCTCGTATTGAAACAAAATCTTTCATGTCTGGCATCGGAGCACTACTCATCATCGTTATAAAAATTAATCATTTTTAATTTCAATTGATTTGAAATTGTCCGACCCATAATAAAAAATGTTAGAAATTAAATCTTTAGTGGTTTTTAGAACATTGATTTTACGTTATATATACCTAATTTCGATTCAGGTTTTAATAGTATCCCTTTTTCTTTCATCAAGTTCTTAGCAACCCTTGACATATTCCTTGACGTATTCATAGTTTCAAAAAAAAAAAACGTCCTTCACTCCAATTTACCAGTAATAAAGTTAAAATTTGTATTTTGGAGGATTTTTCAGTTTTTCCATTGTTGAATTTACCGAGAGTAGAAACTTTTTCAAACTATCGGAAATCTGATTTATCTTTTTGAGCAAAAAGTGATTATCATTTAATTTTTATGATGGAATCGGTGATTGATTTAACAATTGTAATGCATGATTTATTATTGGTAATTGAGTAGCAGCGCTGACTTGTGATGCAGAGCTTGATTGTAAATCTTTGGGTTCGCTATTAAACGAAATGGAACCTTAAAGGAAATAACGAGATATGAAGTTGCTAGAAATGCGCTTTAGTAACCACAAGTAAATATGAAGGGAAAAATCCTTTGAATAAATAACTAAAAAAACTTACGGAGTGATAAAGGAATATCCGTGGCAGTTGTGTTTCCATCGCTATCAGTCTGATTATGATTGTCATTGTCACTTAAGCTATCGTCATGGTCACTTACATTAATATCATTTTTATCAGAATTAGTATTATCACTATTATTTGTTTGTTTCTTAACTAACTCTGAAGCTTCTTTTCGACACGAACTGCATAATAAATAATTATGTCTTAATTTTAACGTCATCTTTATAATGTCAGTCGCTGGACGCAAACCAATTTTTTTAAAATGAGATTCGAACTCAAAAGGATTACAACAACGATCAAATTGCTTTTTCAAAGCCATAATGCAACAAATGCTCCGATGAAATTATTGGAAGAAATTAATTGAGATATTTGCCCAAGAGAATTAATTGAATTTCACGTGGGGCACATTTGTCCCCCGCAAGATCCGTGTAGGGTTATGAAGGCTAGAGAAGGAACCGTTTTGGTGTTGTTGTATGCAGATGATTTACTTGTGGCTGATGAAGACGTTGGAGAGTTGAATTCACTACCAAATTCTTTGAGTAAAGAATTCACTATTAAAGAATTGGGCGATCCTAAAGAATTCTTAGGAATTGAAATCGAGAGAGATCTAAATGCGAAGACAGTTAAAATGATTCAAGAAAAGTTTATAAACAAAATTTTTAATAAATGTGGATTGGAACAGACTAAACCTGTAGTAACAGCCATGCAAACCAATCTAGCTTCTGATCATAAGAGAAAAAATCGAAAAGAAAAAGTGTATACAATTTCACTCACATCTAATACACAGTATCGTGAAGTGATAGGATCCTCACTGTACTTAGCAAGTGAAACAAGTCTCGATATTGCATATTCCATCAATGTATTGAGTAGGCATCAAGTTAATCCTATTGAGTATAAGTGGCTAATTGTTAAACGAGTATTTCAGTACTCATCAGGTACAAGACAATACAAGTTAACGCACAAAGCTAAAACAGAGAACATAACTGCTTACTCAGATGCAAATCTTACTGATTGTAAGAATCTATTGACAACTTGTGTGGTTACTTATTTAGACTATATGGAGAAATCATTGCACGAAGAACTCACAAACAAAGCAGCATTGCACTATCCACTTGTCAAGCAGAATATGTGGCAATGCATGAGACCCGTCAAGAATGGATGTCTATATACAATTCAATGTAATTCATACTAAAAAAGATCTGTATTCAATAACTTTGTATTGCGATAATCAGACTGCACCTGCGTGTGCTAAGACCAATGAAAAAGCAACAGATTAACACAAATGGTCAAAAAACGAGAACATTATTTTAAAGATGTTTTGATTTTTTACGATACTTAAAACGATT
Organism: Belonocnema kinseyi; assembly: GCF_010883055.1. Classification (NCBI taxonomy): domain Eukaryota; kingdom Metazoa; phylum Arthropoda; class Insecta; order Hymenoptera; family Cynipidae; genus Belonocnema; species Belonocnema kinseyi. Next base: position 8,807,740 of record NC_046661.1, on the reverse strand, counting down.
AATGTATTGAAGGCCTTTTCCCGTTTTTATGGCCTTTATTTAAATATTGCTGCCATTTTTCGACTTGGATCTGAGTGTTCTTCACGGCGAGTTCTATAAGATACAAATATATAGTGAAAAATTTGTTTGCTGACTAAAAATATAAAAGTGGCACAATTAAACATTGTGCTTACCTTATATTTAATGAAAGGTAATGAGAAAGAACATATTTTTCCCTTTTCTTTGTAGATTGTGTAGTAGTTAAGATTAAAAAATTTAAGTACCATAACCTCAAAGTTTAGCATTTAAAAAAATGTTGTCTCGTATACAATTATAAACAGACTTATGTGATAATGGTTTATGAAGAATGTAAACATTTTAGCATATCTATACTTACAGGAGATAAGTCCTAGGGAATTATCATCATGTATGATTTGTTAAAATCCATTTGTTTGTATCTGATTTGCTGAAATCTAAAATCACTGAAAGATACAAACACATAATTAATTTGTAAAAAATTATATCTGCGCAATCTAAAGATAGTATTTCAGAAGAATGGTTGTATTATCCTACATTCAAAACTTCGATGAATGTTTTTTCAGAATTTTCAAAAAAAAGTAATCTTCAATTAGTTTTCGCCATCAGCAATAACTTAAGAAAAATCTTGTTCAGAAGTACAAAGGGTAAAATTAATAAAGAACTTAAATAAGAAGTATAGAAAATAACGAAACAAACACAGCCATACTAAAACATGCTTATGACTTTGCACATAACTTTGACATCGATTTAAATAACGTTAAAATTTTAGAATTGGAGCCTAATCTTAATAAATGTTTACTATTTGAAATGATACATATGCAGAGAGATAACAACTCTATTAATTTTAGATCAGACATTCAAGACCTAATGACCATATACAGTAATTGAATAGGGTTGTTTCGCAATTTTATATAAAATAATTTTTAATACATAATTTTAATTTGAATCGAACATGCGTAATATTTTTTTTCTTTTATGTCGTTCAGCAGAAAAAATGTATAAAAAATTGAAGGCGGTAAAACACTTATTCAAATTGGTGTCACGTGGATGTCACGTGACTCAGAGGTTCTTATAATTATCTATCAATATGACGATGCGAAAGTCATAATGAAGAGATTAGGCCACGGTCTGCTGTCATTTTGTACTATTTTCATTTGATACCTTCATTTGTTAAGGATTATGTGACAAAAAAAGTTACCCTGTTGCAATATTTGGCTTAAGAGTCAGTAGTATGTTAAAGGAAAACAGTAAGTGCAATTATTAACACATTTCAAAATCGTACATATTGACGAACTGTTCAGTAAACAATACTACATTTAAGTACTTTTTATGTGAATTCTTTATATAAAAGTTTTAGTTTTGAATGTTTTTGGCTGTGATTGGTGAAAAATCCGACCCCTTTGATGTCAAAGGGACCCTCCAATCGACATCGTGATAGAAAATTAATATTTTAACATTAAATTAAAAATAGTAAACAATGCGTAAAAAATATTTTATGGGCGTTTTTATAATTAAAATTTTATATACTATAAGATCCATTTATTGGAAAAATGATATCTGACTTTGGAAACAACCCTATTGAACAAATATACATTCAAAAAGTTTGAATTTCCCGGGCTTAGAACATATACGAGGTGTGTTCAAAAAGTAAGGTGACTTCAATTTTCGTGGGCTACGTACATTCAAGTTTTAAATTTTTTGTTTGTTGGTACACTCGTCACGATCATATATTCACAGTTTTTACTATATAGCTCTTGTTGTTTTTCTGGCAGAGGCGTAAAGGGTTAAAAGGGTTTGGTGTGCTCGGCGATTTTCTTCTTTCGAAAAAAATGGAGCAAAGAGTTTGCATTAAATTTTGTGTGAAAAATGGAATCCAGTGCTCCAAAACTCTTGAAATGTTGACAGTTGCATACGGTAAGTCTACTCTGAGGAAGAAAAATGTGTATAAGTGGGACAAGCTGTTCCAAGAAGGCCGAGAGGATGTCGAAGACGAACCTCGCCCTGTACGTCCCATCACGTCAACAACAGATGAAAACGTTTAAGCAGTGGAAGAATTGCTGTTAAAAATCGTAGAATTACCATCAGAGAAGTTGCTGAAGATGTTGGCATATCGGTTGGCTCATGCCATGCTATCTTTTCGGACGTTTTGGGCATGAGACGTGTGTCAGCGAAATTTGTTCCAAAACTGCTTAATTTTGATAAAAAGATCCGACCAAAAACAGCACCACAGTCATGTCTCAACCTTCATATTCACCGGATTTGGCCCCCAGTGACTTTTTTCTTTTCCCAAAACTGAAGAGACCCATGAAAGGACATCGATTTTCAACGGTTGAGGAGATAAAACTGTATCGCTGAAAGAACTCAAGGCTACACCACGAAATGATTATCAGAAGTGCTTCGATGATTGGAAAAAGCGTTGGCACAAGTGTATTATATCTGAGGGGGATTACTTTGAAGGGGGCAACATAAATATTGAGGAATAAATGAATATTTTTTGAGAAAACCATAAAGTCTCCTTATTTTTTGAACACACCTCGTATACATATATATTACGCGAATCTAACCCCATTTTAATTTCACACAAATTCGTAATAAAGTTATAATGTAGTATGCCTAAAAGGCTTTTAACACTTCTTATTGAAAAATGTAACATGCATAATAATAATAATTCTCTAGGATTTATCTCCTGTAAGTATAGATATGTTAATGACCTCAAAGAGACTGCTCCGTACCTTAACCTGGAATAGACAGCTTTCCGTCATTCACTGCGATGCGGTATGCCTGGCACTTGAAAGCTATTTTTCCAGGACATTTGAAACAAGGAAATGCACCGATATCTAAAAACTAAACTAAACTGACTAGTGTTAACATGAACACTTCTGTGAATCTTTGTGCTAGCATTTATTTCTTCTTACAGATGTCACTCTGTGATGTCTTGGAGCCTCTGGACTACGAAGAGTTCTTAGCTCAACATCAAACCGTGTTGGACAGAGATACGCTGAAACCAATACTTGATTTTCCACCTGGTGATGTCCAATTGAGAATTATAAAGAGGAAAATTCGAACAGAAGAAACCGTCGTTCCATACGAGTCTTTGTAAGTACGATGAAGCCTCGCAAGACAAAACAAATTATTATTTTTACGTGGTACTTTATGAAGGATTAGTCTGTATTAGATTTCGGCTCCTAATTAATATTTTTGTAATGCTCTCGGGTTCTAATTATAATTTAAATGCTCGTTTGCTCATTCTAAAATACTTGAATGCGCTGCATCGGGCCACCCAAAAACTCAACTGCGCTCAATTGCAAGTACTGATAACAAGAGCCCGAATAGAGTGGTGGGTAGTACTGATAAGGTGAGGGCAAAAGGTTGTGGGTGGGTGGTACTGGTGACACGTTACGTATCTCAAATCTTAATTAATATTTTTTTATTCTCTTTAGTCTATTCCGAAGTATTTCAAATGTGCTTCATTACACACCACAAAAATTTAATTGCGCTCAGTTTGCAAACACTGATGACAAGAGCGCGAAGTTTGGTTGTCGTAATATTGTGTAATCCTCTTTGGATCATCCCGGAAGAGTTCAAATGTACTACATTACAGTGCAGAAAAATTCAATTGATATTAATTGCAAGTATTCATGTTCTGTTATCTATTGAGCGTTGAAATTTATTTAGTGAATTTGTATTTGTATAATACTAGTTTTAATTTGAAAGTGTGTATTCGTCAAAGCGGTGTACTGAATATATCGAAAATTTCGCGCTAATCCTTTAAAAAATTTGCAAAGTTTGGCGAAAAAGTTCCTTTTGGCATTAAAAGAATTTTTAGAACGGGTACCAAACGATACCAAACGATCCCTGGTATGTAGAGTATTTGCAGCGCCGAGATGTCATATAGCGCTTCTGTCGACGAGATCAGGCTCTTCCGGTATACCATTTGAATTTCATCGCTTCAAATAAATCTTGGTGTATTTTTCTAACCCAAGTCCATTTTCATGTTTAACATATATCCTAAGATCATCAATGTAAAATACATGAGTGATCTTATGCTTTCAATTTCCTAATTTGCCGCATTGCTGGTCTTGAAAAATTGACTTGCTTACACTTCCATTTTTTATAGAATTTTCTTACAACTACCTCTTAAAAATTAACATCCTTCCACACCTTATATATAGTCCGCTCGCTTTTATGGTATAGCCTTCCTCGCTTCGCCTCGCATCGCACGAATGTCGCTATTTTCTCGCTGTGCCTCGCATTGCCAGCCTTTGTCTCCGTGGCTAACACTTAATACTTATCTACTATTTACAATATTTACTATTTACAGTATTTACAGTTTTCTTACATCTACTTCCTTTCCTATTTAGAATCTTTCTTTCTCCATTCCTCTTCCTCTTTCCTTCTCTTCTTCTCCATCTTACCCAACACCCCCTTCACCCATGCTACTGCTCTTTCATCGCCGCTTTCATGCAACAATACCGTCATGCTTATCCCTCTCCTTTCCACTTCTTCACACTCCTCCAACCAGTGCTCAACTTTTTCATCCGCCTTCCTGCACAATTCACACATTCTCTTCTCTCTCGAAAGTCAGAACCTATTAAAATACTCCATGCAACCGCATCTCATTCTCGCTATAAGTTCCTGATTTCCTTGCTCTCCTTTCGCACACACAGATTGCGCTCTCTCCTTTGGCATAATCCACATATAGTTCCCGTTAAACCTTTACTCTCTTATTCTCTCCTCTCCTTCTGCCTTTTCTTTCTCCATGCCATTCTAACCTAACCAGCTTACTTCTCTTCTCTTCAAAAAATTTCTCCTTATATTTATACGCTCGACTCCCCGTTGTAATCCCTACATTCTTTCTACCTGTCTCCCTACTGATAATATAGTTAGGCGTATTTCTTGCCAACAACAGTGTCCACTTTATATAATTCTCCTGTATCCTATTAACCTCCTCACTTTCGCCCCACCCCCACACCTCCACTCTATAAATTAAGACACGCATCACTAGCGAATAAAACAATTTAATTCTCCTTACAAAATCATCTGCGGACAACCTCTTCCCATCTGCCTGATCACCCCATTTTTCCTTCTCACCCTCTCTTTTATATGGCCATCCACTCCCCCATTCCTCTGAAACAGGCAACCCAGGTACACAAATTCTTTCACCTCCGGTACTGCTTTTCCCTTCCATATCCTAACTCCTCCTGCCCTAACTCCTTCTACCACTTCGACCGCTAGCTTACTTTCCATATCCGCGATTAAAATTGCAAAAAGCGTTGGGCTAGCGGGCACCCTTGCCGCAACTCCCTACCCATCCAGAAACCCTCAGAGATTCCCAGGCCTCCTCTCACCCTATCTTTCGTCTCCTCACATACCACCCTTACCTTCTCGATCAGGCATCTCTCCACTCCCCTCTCTTCCATTGCCTCCCAAAACCTCCCCCTACTTAACGAAAGAACCGTGCCTTTTAAGTCTACAAAAAACGCGTACACTTTGGCACCCTTTTTGGTTAGTTCTCTACCCATTACATGGTGCTAGATGTAAACATTGTCAATAGTAGTCCTTCCCTCCCTAAAGCCCACCTGTATCTCCGGCAATATTCCTTTTCCCTCAACATTCTTCCGCAGCCTATCTGCCAACACCATCGCGTATATTTTGTACGCCGTATTCATGAGCGTAATTTCTTTATAATTTATCTGCCTCTTCCTATCCCGTTTTTTATACAGTGGTGCGATGAACCCCTCCTTCCAACATTTTGGGAACTCCTCCCCTCTCCATACTTTGTTCACTATCCCCTTCAGCCTCTCCCTTAAATCTTGTGTGCCAAAAAGCCACGCTTCGTTCTATACCCCGTTTAGCCTTTCACTTTCTCTTTTAGATCCTTCCATACTTCGTCAACCAACACCCCCTCAAAGTTTACGTTGCCCAATTGCTCCTGATACTTCTCTATCGCCTCTCTTGTCCATGGCACCTTCTTCCATAACGACTCTTCTTCCCTTTGCTGCCTACCTCCATCCTCCCACTTTATCCACAAACTTAATGGCCCTGTTCGTCCCCTGTTAGCATACCATTCGCCACCGCCCAGCCTCTGTCCTCCATCCAATCTCTTAGAATCTCCCCGTCATTATTTAATATCTTGTCCTTCAGTTTTCTTTCGAATCTGATCCCTTCCCTGTAAAGGCCCCCTTCCCTCCCAATTTTCGCCCCCCCCCCAGTACCACCATATCCTTATATCCCTCTCCTAGTAAGTCTTCCACCCTTTCTTTAACCCTTTCCATCCCATCCTTATTGCACACAGTCACAAACTTATACGTTACCCCTCCTATCTTAACTGTCCTCATCTGCACGCCCTCCCATTCCCATTCTCCATGAACTTCTTCCTTTAATTCATCCCTAACCACTGTTAGAATTCCCCCATTAGCCCTTCCTTTCCTTTTTACTCTGACCATCTCATGTAGCCTCCACTTACACCCCCTTGGCAACTTGGGCTCTACTCTATCTCATTCCTTTCTTTCTGCCCACGTCTCTACCAGTCCAATCACATCGAATTCCTGAATATACCTTAAGAAATCCTCATCTTTTTTCTTTACCCCTGCTACGTCCCAGTACAGCACCTTTAACACTCCTCCACACCGATTTAATCCCCTACCCCCCTACTTTCCACGAAACAAATTCCCCTGCATTTTCTTCAACATCTTTTTCTCTTCGTCCCATACCCACATTTTCTCATTTATTTTTATTTTCTGATACTTTACCTTCACCGTTCTCCCCTCACCGTTCTCCCTTCACTCCACTCTTTCCTAGCCCTGGAATTTAGCATTCTCTGCACATCCTTTTCCTTCATCGTCAAATCTTTATCGATGAAAACCTTCTTGTCCTTTATCTTATTTTTGTTACGCATTACCTCAATTACGCTTCGATTCTTCCCTCTCGCTGACGCGCTACTCGACACCGGGTCACGCACAGCTGGCCGTCGTGGCAATTTTCTCCACGTTTAATTCACTATCCGCACATTCTGTAATTTCACTGACCACCTCCCGCTCTTCATTTGGTAATCGTCACACAGTTCCGATTGTTCGAACAATCCTCTTATTCAGCATAGCTGTTAAGAACTACAGTGTGTGTAGAAAAATGATTGCCCTGTAATTCTTAGAGTTAGCTAAGCTGCTCTTCTTTGGTAGGAGCACACTGTGCTTTTTCACCAATCACTTCGGAAGAGGTTCTTTCGACTTTAGATATGAGGTGAAAATTCGGAACAGATTCTGGTTGGTTGAAGGAAACTTCTTCCACCAGACGGTCCTGATAGCATCTGGTGCTGGAGCAGAATAGTTCTTTTTGCCTGTTGGTACTTTTTTTAACCCGGGATGACCTCATCACGTATTATGAGGGCAGTGCACAGCTCCTTAAAGCTATTTATGTTCTCTGACTTTTCTTTCAGTGGATGTTGGACTTCATAGACTTCAGCAGCTCTGACTTATTGAGTGTGTGACATTATACGCATTACAATTGATAGTCTAGAGGTCGGATTCTTCGGATAAAATTCCACGAAGCATGTCATCCAGTTTAGCAAGATTTTTGGGCTTGAGAGAAACCTGAATTTTGATGTTGTAGCGCCCGGATAGTTTTCAATAAAATTGAAAACTATCCTATGACTAAGGGTTTATTTAGGGCTAGGTCGACACCCGCAGTCCTTTTAGTTTTTTTTAATGATGCGCGCTATGGTTTTGCCTGCGGAACTGGCACCGCCACATCTATAACTCCGAAATGAGTGCTTCAATTAATCATGGAATCATACCATAATTAAGGGCTCATTAAGGGCTGAAAAGAACACTAGGTCCCAAATTTTGTGCTATGCAATTTTTTATAAAAAACGGGCGTCGTGCTGACTGCACGTAAAAATAGCACTGCCCAGTTGTAACTTTAAAACTGTTGATTTAATCCATTTCGGGGTTTCTAAAAAATTAAGGGCTCATTTACGGCAGACGATCCCCGCTAGGTCTAATCCCGGAGTCCTTTTAGTTTTTTTTTAAACGATGCGCACTATGGTTGTCCAGGTTCGAAAGTTCGGGCGCGAACTCCGGACCCGTGGTCACACACTTAAAAAGTCAAAGCTACTGTCCATCAGGCAGCATATTTTTGAGAGAATACGGCTACCCTCTGACGCTGAGAGAAGTCTATAGCGGAGAGAGAAGTAGGCCAGAGAAAATCAACAGTTTCTCTCTAGCCCATCTTGACTCTTCCAGGACCCTCCAGTTACTGTCGACCACCAGACCATTATTCGGGCAATTGAACCTGTGTGGCATGAAATGTATGAACAACGAGGCTAAAAGAAAGGCGTAGCGGGAGGTCGGGAAAACCTGCTCATCGATAGAAGTGTCTGCAAAGATGTAGCATTTTACAAGCGCGACCTATCGATGGCCTGGATTGATTACCGGAAAGCTTTCGATTCGACCTCCCATAGACTTATCATCTGTTCTTGGAAAGCTTAAAGGTTCATCCGCAAATCGTGAGGTGGATCGAGAGATTGATGCCGCTTTGTAAAACCAGATTTACTATCTCACCTGGGAAAAATCGTGCGACAACTAACAAGGTCACCTTTCAGAGAGGTGTCTTTCATTGCGACACCATGAGTCCACTCCTCTTTTGTCTCACATTATTGCCACTATCTCTAGCACTTCGCCATTCCGACGGGTACTTGTGCGGCAGACCTGCAGATCGAAAGTACAAGGTCACTTATGTATTTTACATAGACGATTTTAAGATCTATGCTGAAAACAAAAAGCAACTACATCTAGCCCTAGGGATTGTCGAACGATATAGTAAGGAAATTGGAATGGAATTTGGGTTAGACAAATGCGCCAAGGTTTCTTTGAAGCGAGGAGAACTTAATGGTATCCCTGAAGACCCTGAGCTAGTCGATACAAGCGCTATACGACACCTATGCGCTGGAGAGACTTATACATACCTAGGCGTGCCACAGAGCCGCATTCAGGTTGTGACATCTATAAAGGATACTCTCCGAAGCAGATACAAACGTATCTGCACAAAGCAGTGGAGGAGGCTGCTGAAAAAATCGGACTTCAGTATTAGGGGTGAGCAAAATGCATCAAATCTTATCTCTCTCGAGCAGTCACTCCTGAAAGCCCGGATTAAGAAAGCACAAGAAAAAAACTTTCGTGAACAGCTCCTCGATAAGAGGATGCACGGTATCTTCCACAGAAATGTGGAGGATCAGTCAATGTCGTGTGAACTAACGTTTTCTTTCCTTAAATCGCCCGGATTGAAGTTTGGTACGGAGAGTTTCATTTTGGCATGCCAAGACGGTGTCGTTTCTACCTTAACATACCGTCGCCACATTTTTAGCCAAGACATTCCCGATAATAGCTGCAGGGCGTACTATGCACACACCAAGCATTTAGCTCACATACTATCTAGTTGTCCAACTCATGCGGGAAGGACCTACATCCGAAGGCACAATGCGGCTCTAAGAGTGCATTATTACCATCTCTGTCACTCTTACGGCATTAACCTTAATATCGCTCCTCTAAATGCTCCTATGGAAATCGAGTCATTTGTCGAGAATGAGAAGTGCCGCATATACTGGAACTTAATATTCTCGACTAATTGTTTCTGATGCACACTTAAGGCCTGACATGGTTCTGCTTGACATCGAGAAGCGAACCATGTTCACTTTTTAATAGCCTGAAAATCATCCCTGCATCTCAACTATATGCTAAAACACATTCCGTTACAGACTGTAACCACCTATTTTTCTTACTTTTTCCAAGCTACCTTCGCATTTTGCTCAGAACGTGACACCGTCACCAACTGAAGTGTCTATGAGCCTTATATTTAATTGTTAGGAAAGCTAGATCTGGGTTGTGGACAATACTTCGATCGGCATAGCATCGATCGGCATAGCATCGATCGGCACTCTTTAATTGATACGAATTTTTGACATTTTGACGCATTTAATTTGCTCTGGTCAGGGGGTTGATTCCGAGTATGCACATCGGTACCAATCCTGGTAGAGCTATGGATCTGAAACGAAAGTATTGATTAGCAACAATAATTTTGACAAACTTAAGGCAAAACTACCACTTCTTGATTTAAATTAACCCCAACTTTACTTTCTTTAATCTTTAACTGCTTCAACTCAAGTACTTTTTAGCCCTTAAGGCCATGTGACGAGAGGGTCACGTGACCAAACCTGGTCTTCGATTTGTCTTTCCGAACTTACGTCTAAAGGAAATGAGGCATCGCTCTGAAAGTTTGGGAAATGAAAGAGGAGGTAAGAAATTCCATGTCTCTGCTTTGTTCCGGTGGAAATTTTGAGAAAATTTTTTTTTTCGAAGAAAATACCAGTGGAAGTTTTCTTTCCCAACTTACGTCTCTGGTCCTGAATAATTAGAATAGTGAAAAAAGTATTTTTTAATTTCTATTTTGGAGAAATACCGACCGTGCTGTCATCAAACCCAGTAAGGTATTTGCAATGTTGTCAATGTGCTATTCATGAGGATTATATTTATCAAAGTGGGACAAAACAACAAAAATCGCTCACGAACATTATACACCAATAATGCAAAAACTAATGTTTGCACTTAAAATGCAAATAGACATATTTGGTCTGACATACGTATCAGTCTGGTATCAGCTGTGTCAAAGCAGCGCTAGCGCAGCGAGTAGACAACTTCGAACTTCTAGGGGTCTGTGGGTAAAACAGATTGCATGATTACAGTCAGAGAAAGTTAAAAGTCAAACCTCTGCTGTAAAACCTAAATGTGTCCATCGATAATCATTATTTGCATAAATAAACTTTTTTCTTCCTCCAACTCTTTGCAAGGCCACAAACGATTCTTTAATATTTATTAACATTTCCCGAAAAAAACTTTTGTGTTATCTAAACTTTTATTTTTCAATATGGGTGAAAAAATATTGATCTTAGGGCTAACTTGATCAGCTGTTACACTCATCACATGGCCTTAAAGCGCAATCCTATCTAATGATTTCACGAAGCACCATGTGGGGTCCTGAGCGATCCCAGTCGGAAAATTGCATCCAGTAAAGATAATATCCGTTATTTCAATTCAACAAATTTCCTGGATCCACTCCATCTATCCTTTCAGTGCGGCGATAAGGTTATATTTGATGGAAAAAATGTTGGTGCGCGTTAGAAAAAAGAAATTCTTTAAAAAACGTGAGAAATTACTTTTTTCGCAAAAAAATGCATGATTCAGTCAATTTTCAATATTTCTACCTGAAAATTCAACCTGTAACTATCGAAATATAGCCCTTCAAGATAAAGAACTGTAATCGTGCAGCTAATAAGAAACACATTTATTTGGGAATCTGAAGTGGACCATTTCATGAAAAGTTGAAAGAACGATTTTTAATGATTATTTTATTATTTTCTCTTGTAAGTTTTTTAATTTTTAAAGAGTTATCGTTACAAAATGATCACAAATAAAAAAATAATGAATAATGAAAGAGTTATTCTCCACTGACACAATTTCCGCACATGAATACCCGATGCTTTGGACACACCGGGCGGTTGCACGAATAACAAGCCTCTTGGGCCTTGTTATCTTTTCTACTACAGATGCAGCACTTCTTTCTTTTCTCGAGATAAATTAGAAACGAGCGTTTGAAAAAAAACCTAAACATTTCTTTGTAATACTTTCATTCCTTTTCACTAGGACACACGATATTTTTCGAAAATAAAATTGAAAGAATTCTTCTGAAAAAAATCACCAAGGGACATGTGGGGTCGTGGACGACCCCCAGCGAGGCGGTGACTGCTTCCAACTAATACCGAAGCTCAAATAATTTACACAGCCACTTGCCCCAGAACCCAGAAAATATGAGTGGAAAATTTGATGCTGATTGGATGAAAACTACGATTCTCCTCCCCTTGCCCCACTACTTCGCATGTTCCCCTATACCCTGAGGACATGTTTGGGGTCACAAAAAATCTGTGTGTTAAATTTGGTGACGATTGGTCAAAAACTATGGATTTGCATAAGCATCATCGGTTTTACGCCACTTGATTTGATATATATATGTTCATATTAAAAATTTGTCATAAGGACAACCGCAGGATTTCACCAGGTGCTAATCTGAAAAATTACACCCGCTCCCAGCGAAATCGCGGTAAAATTTAAGCGGACCACCGCTTACTGCATTTTTTCCGCAAGTGTTTTAGTATATTCTTGACATTCTCGACAATTGACTCCATTTCTCTAGGAGCATTTAGAGGAGCGATATTAAGTTTAATGCCGTAAGAGTGACAGAGATGGTAATAAAGCACTCTTAGTGCCGTATTGTGCCTTCGGATGTACCAGGTGTATACATATGAAACCGGTATTTTTTCAAGAAAAAAACACATTTATTTCAAGAGAATGATAACAAATATTTTATTCAAAGTATGCGCCC
>NC_046661.1:8788829-8795193 GCF_010883055.1 Belonocnema kinseyi | reverse complement strand
ATACGCCAATTAGTACAAATGGTAAGTTCCGACAGTGCCTACAAGTGTGCCTACTGGCCGCTAAATGGCAATACCGGTTTCATATGTATACACCTGGTAGGTCGTTCCCGCATGAGTTGGATAACTAGATAGTATGTGAGCTAAATGCTCGGGGTGTGCATAGCACACCCTGCAGCCATCATCGGGAATGCCTTGTCTCAAAATGTGGCGATGGTATGTTAAGGTGGAAATGACACCGTCTTTGCATGCCAAAATGAAACCCTCCATACCAGACTTCAATCCGGGCGATTTAAGGAAAGAAAACGTTAGTTCACACGACATTGACTGATTCTCCACATTTCTGTGGAAGATACCGTGCGTCCTCTTATCGAGGAACTGTTCACGAAAGGTTTTCTCTTGTGCTTTCTTAATCCGAGCTTTTAGGAGTGAGTAGTCGAGATAGATAAGATTTGATGCATTTTGCTCACCTCTAATACTGAAGTTAAGTCCAAGTGTTTTAGCAGTCTCCGCTGCTTTGTACAGAAACGCTTCTTTGCCCACTTCTTTGTGATTCCTGACAATTTTAAGAAGAGGGTCTCTTCCATTTGCAACTCTATGTGCTGTACCCAGAATAATCCTGTGGCGAAGACATTCAAGATTCAATATTCCGCGACCACCTTGACGGCGTGCGATGTACAGTCGCGGAGCAGAAGACTTAAGATGCATGCTTTTGTTCATGTGCATAACCTTTCTTGTCCCGATAGCAAGGGGTCTAAGCGCGTTCTTCGTCCATGGAACTACTCCAAACAAATAGAGCACTACCGGGACGGCAAGCATGTTCGTTGCAGATACTTTGTACCTCGCCGAGAGTTCGGAAGACCAAATTTGCCGGATGAGACGTTTGTATCTGCTTCGGAGAGTATCCTTTATAGATGTCACATCCTGAATGCGGCTCTGTGGCACGCCCAGGTATGTATAAGTCTCTCCAGCGCAAAGTTGTCGTATAGCGCTTCTATTAACGAGCTCAGGATCTTCAGAGATGCCATTAAGTTTTCCTCGCTTCAAATAAACCTTGGCGCATTTGCCTAACCCAAATTCCATTCCAATTTCCTTAGTATATCTTTCGACAATCCCTAAAGCTAGATGTAGTTGCTCTTTGTTTTTAGCATAGATCTTAAGATCGTCCATGTAAAACACATGAGTGACCTTGTACTTTCGATCTGAAGGTCTGCCGCACAAGTACCCGTCGAAATGGCGAAGTGCTATAGATTGTGGCAATAATGTAAGGCAGAAGAGGAGTGGGTTGATGGGTTCGCCGTGAAAGACACCTCTCTGAAAAGTGACCTAGTTTGTTGTAACACGATTTTTTCCAGATAAGATAGTAAATCTGGTTTTCCAAAGCGGCATCAATCTCTCTATGCACCCAACTATTTGCGGATGAACCTTTAAGATTTCCAAAAGACAGATGATAAGTCTATGGGATGTCGAATCGAAAGCTTTCCGATAATCAATCCAGGCCATCGATAGATCACGCTGGTAGAATGCTGCATCTTTGCAAACAAATCTATCGATGAGCAGGTTCTCCCAACATCCGGCTACGCCTTTCTTTGAGCCTCGTTGTTCATACATTTCTTGCCACATAGGTTCAATTGCCCGAACAATCCTATCATTTAGGATAGCTGTGAATATCTTATAAAGCGTGTTCAGACAAGTTATTTGCCTGTAATTCTTCGGGTCAGCTAAGTTGCCCATTTCCGGCAGAAGTATTGTGCGCCCTTCCACCAACCACTCTGGAATCGGCTTTTCCGACTTCAAATATGGGGTGAAAATACGGGCCAAATGCTGGTGGGTTGCAGAAAACTTCTTCTGCCATGAGGCCGTGATACAATCTGGTCCCGGAGAAATTGTTGATTTTCTCTGACCCACCTCTCCCTCCGCTGTAGAATTCTCTTAGCGTCAGATAGAATCCGTATTCTTTCAACAATATGCTGCCTAATGGTCAGCAGCTTTGATTTGCTAAGTGTGTGATAACGGGCCCGGAGTTCGCAGGAGAACTTTCAAACCTTGGCGGCAAAATTCCTGTCAGATGTGATGTAGTCAGTCACACACTAAATACGGGACGTGTACTGTCTTGTGCAGCCTATCTTTATGGCGAGTTGGTGCATTAGTTTTTTGGTCTTTTGATCAATCGTTAGTTTTGTTTTACGGTTCGCATCGGCCATGGCTCTCGCTGCATTATACACACAATAATTGATAGCGCAGAGGTCGGATCTTTCGTATAAATGTCCACGCAGCTCGTCATCCACTTCAGCCAGATCTTTAGGCTTGAGAGAAACCTTGGCGTTGATGTTTCTCCGCGTCATAAAGCATCGCTCTTCCTCTAGCGGATGCCTGCCCGCGGTTGGTCTTAGTGCCGCCTCTCTTTCTCTGTTACTGGTTTGTTCTACCTGTGTCAGAGTAGGCGTTACGCTTACATATCCCTTTCTTTGGAGTATTTCGGCATGATTCAGTCGCTCCTTCTACCTAAATATCCCGAGATTGCGCCGATCCATCGCATTGAATCCATTTTCATTGGCTCCCCCAGCTCTAGAGTGGTCAGCATGGTTGGCTGACCCATTGTAGAGAGCCCTGCGCGTTTTGTTGTTTTGAACCGCCCGTACTACAACTATGTTTGGTGTTGTCATTGTTGTTCCCACGAGAAGCTAGGGAAAGGGGTTCGTCCGTCGTTTTAATGCCCAATATGCAAGGATAAAGCTGCGTACTCTGAGAGGTCGCCCGGTATCCCAGAGTCACCGTTCTAGAGACCTCACCCAGGTGCCATTCAGCTTTCGACACGGTTTTCACGCCTCCGCTTGGGGTTAATTCTCTCGGGACCACCGCTGGACAGTTGCCCGCGACTGCCTATTTATTTTTGTAACCATATTCATCCGAAACCCTTGGTACCTCTATCCACAACCCGAGGTTCTTGAAAGTCGAGACTCTTCCATTTCTACATCGATGCTGTAATGGTCGTTCATGGCATCAAAAAGCACAAATTTTATTTGATTTCATCATTCTTTTTCAGCTTCATTCAATTCAGAGTTCTCAATGCAAGTTAATCACGTTTATAGGATTTACCTTTATCTTTATTCTAAAATTCGATTAAAGGAAAACACAGTATTAAGTATCACATGCAAGCCAATCGTGAAATGTTATAAAATAAATTTTTCTTTAATTGGACGGCATTTGCTTGTTAAAGTTTATCGATTATATGGTATATCGAAAGTAAGAGTAAATAATTTTGCCATTAAGTGAGAAAACGTTTCATGACAATTCTGTAGAAGTTCAATGGGAATTGTATGTAAACGATATTAAAGTTGTAATTCACGAAGGAAAATAAATGAAATTATTTTTCATAGACTTATTTCTTTGTAATTAGGAACAACGTAATTTAGCCTAATTGTAACATGAAGAAGCAATCAGTTCCATTTTAATAAGAATGAATTGCTACGTAATAATATAAAATTTTTCCTATTATTGTATATCAATCAAGGTAAATCAAAGAAAATGTGCAATACATCGCACTGATTTTGAAACTTAATATAAAATTCTGAAATATGTATCTTGACAGACAATAGCCATTTTGAATTTTTCTGTTCCACTTAGTGATCGTTGGTTTCGAAAAACTTAAGATTAGGATCAATGTATTTGTTACATTTCAAGAACAACTAATATTTTATCCACTATCAGTCGGAAAACATTAATACATGCCAGTCATGTATCTTTAAGGGATTTTCACCGTAAATAATAAATACAAAATGTACAAGTCAATGAAACGCTATCTCAAAAGAAAAATGGTCGTATGTGGAGCAGTTCTGCATTTATATGTAAACTTATACTTAGGATATCCTATGTGCACAGAATTATGTGCCACAGATAATTACAGGATTTCTCTATCAATTATTTATAACAAGTAATGAAAGAATACTTATTCACAAAACAAAAGTATCACTCGTATATATTTATTTTCTGGGAAGCTCTTCGACGTTATCGAATACGCATATACGAGGTGACTGTGAATGTTTGGCGCGTTAAAGCTATTGTAAAAAGTATTTTTTATCAATTAATACTTAGCCTAAGCCGACGTTGTGAAAAAATAACTCGAGCGGGAATGCAAGGCTGCAATCGAATCGCACTATGAACAAACTTTCGTGATTTTTTAAAATATAGATTGTTCCAACACATCTTTTGACTACAAAAAAAATTTTAATCTTTTAAATATTTTTCTTGAGTGTTTTTAGAGAATTAATAAACTACTTCTAACAAACGATTAAACTGAAAATGATTAGGTTTAATAAGAAAAATCGTCATCTTTTATAAAGCCAGTGAATCATTGATCATTTACAATAACTGCTTCCATTCTATCAGTTCTTTTACTTATTATCCATACGCTAGGAGTGGTTTACTTTTCACAGAAGGGCACGAAGGTTTAAATTTTTATCAATCACAATGGTAAATATCCGATGCGTTTAAACGTGCAGTCAAATGTGTATATAAGGGTAGCTACCCCTTCAGAAATTTTTTCCAGTATATGAAAAGCTTGAACAATTATATCACGGTTCTCAAACAGTTAGTACATTTTTTATGATTTTTTGTGATATTTTGACTTGCTATTTTTTTTACTTTTATTTGTGTAAAGGGATGATTCAGCCCTGAAAATAGGGTGGTTGAGAAAGTTGTTAGAGATTGTCGTAACTCCATAGTGAAGAACATGTATTTTATTAATTAAACATTTTTTACGAATAAAAAAATCGAAAAAAGTTCGAAATTTCACTATATATGTATGTGAGGGTAGTTACCCCTGATTTTTTTTTTCATAAGCAGAAAATACATTAAAGTTTCAGTTCTTGACAAGTAAAAAGATTTTTCGAATAATTCTTAATTAATTTGCCAACTTGACGAGTTGTTAAATAAAATATGTACTGAAATATCATTGTTCATGTGTTATAACTGTAAATAGACTAATATATCTAAAATGCAGAGTATATACGTGTGTAAGGGTAGCTACTCCTTAAGAAATTTTCGTACGTCGAAACGCAAAAATATATCGATTTAGTTTCAACCTAATGTGTACTTACAATTTTTTCGGTAAGTTTTACTTGTTATTGGAATTTTTTGCTAATTTACAGATACTTTCCAGATGGTAAACGGTGGTTGTTGACCCCCGTGTGGAGGTGAGTGGTCATCAACGGTGTGTTTCCGTCTATTCACGTTGCAAAAAGTCCTCCACAAGTTGTTTTATATATGTGAATCGCCTTTAAACATGCGAAACAAGCAAAACTTCTACTAAAAACCCCAACTTTGAGGGGGTGAAACTACCCTTAAAACCGTTTTTGGGACGATAAGGAAAATTGATCATGTTTTAGAATCGATTCAACTACAATATACACAAAAATGAACGCAATCGGAATTTTCGACCTGGGATTTTTTCCTTGTTCGTTGAAAAATTAGATCTTCTTTTTGTTCTTTTTGATTTTTTGTCAGTCTTTTCCGCCGTTATGGTGAAGGTTTTTTTGCTAGTTCGTATAAGCAAATTTATCCTTCAATTAAATCGAATGGGTATGCTGCTTCGGACGATGATATTCTGCTCAGCGCATCAGCAACGATGTTACTTTTTCCTTGACAATGTTCAATGTAAAACCAATGATCTTGTATTTCCATAATCCAACGGGTCATAAGGAAAGTAAGAAAAATAAACATTCTTATATATGCTTAAAAATTTGAGGCAGGCTCGCAAAAGATGATTGATTATAATGATAAATTTGCACAAAAAATGTTTTATTTATATTAATTGAACTTTATTTATTTTTTAAATTATGAAATTGTACTTATGGTCACTTACAAACATAATCGCACGCCTAAATTCTACGAAAAATCGCACCCGCTGGGGGATTCAAACCCTGCTCAAACAACCTAAAACCTAAGCCTCCGCACGCTCTAGCTAATTATGCTAATGTATCTCTTGGATTGTCTTGACAAAATCTCAGCCAAGATTTTACGCTGAAAAGCCAGGGTTAAAAAAGGAATATATTTTTTTTTCTATTTTTTCGTTTTATACATTTTATGTGAATAGGTGGATTTAAAAATGTTCAATCAAACTACTTAAATTAAATTTGTTTAAATTTTAATAGTTAAATATTTCATTAAAATATTCATTTGATTTGTGATTTTAGTTCAAATTGTAAATCTCGACAATTTAATGGATTTATTACTTTCAGATACATTATAAGAAAAAAAGTAATTAAATTTTAAGTGAACTTTCCAGCCTAGAAAAAGAATCGAATGATTATAGTTCTACTAAGGGGCCATTCACAAAGTACGTGAAACGTTTTTAAGGAACTTTCAC
>NC_046661.1:8777006-8788819 GCF_010883055.1 Belonocnema kinseyi | reverse complement strand
TAATTCACCCTACGTCATACTTTTGCAATTGCTTTTAATATGGGAAATGATATTACGGCAGACCTCCCCCTCCTAAACATATCACGTATTTTGTGAATGGCGCCTAATCTGATTTAGTAAAAATCTGAAAGTAAAAACAAAAGCAGCTACAATAAATAATTTATTAGAATATTTAAGTCAAGAAATAAGTCTTAAAAATGCAAATTTTCAAATACTAAAACTTTTATAAAATTTTGCTAAAAGTTCGTAATTATTTATACATTTTTATAAAGTATAAGAATGCGCATTATATGATATAATAAATTATAGTATATTAGCATAATAAATTACAAACATAGGTAAGTAAAGTAAGCGGCATTTCTTTAATTTTTTATTTTATTCCTGAAACAACATTTGAAGGGTTGCAGTACACATCATTCATTACCAAACAAAAAGGAAATTTTTCAGGAGAGCGGATGCTTACAGGTGCTTACAGGTGCACTCGGGAATGGCGCGAACTCGTGATCGCGAACTGTCGGTGGCAATACAGCGCTACTGCGCTTGCGTGATATTGGTGGCAGCTTTCTGATACAGATTCCTAGAAAGCTTGCAGGCTCAACGTACTTTGCTAAATGAGCGTCTCCAAGAGCCTCGAATATTTAACATTGCACGACCCATATTATTTCGACTCTAATCTTAACTATACGTAGTAATATATTTTAACTAGGATTTACTAAATAAGGTATCTTTTACAAAAGGTAATTTATTAAAATGAATCAAAGTATGATCTATATCACATTTATTTTTATCAGTCTATTAAACAGTTATATATAGATATAGGAATGATGTGATCTAGTAATCTCAACTTAACAGTTTAGAAGGAGTACTTGTACTCGAGCAATAGTCTCTAGTACTATAGTAATTTGTAATCTAATACAGCACTCTTAATAAAAATTATTTTTTCATTTTTCTCTGTGTAAGTGAACGCTTTATGGTCAGTTCTAATGAACAATCTGGCACCTAAAGCGTAAGATCTGAACTTTATTAGGACCTACAGGATTGCTAGCTGTTCTTTTTCCATAGTATAAATATGTTAATTCAGATCCTCTAAGAGTCCTTCTGGCGAATGATATTGGCAAATGTTCTCCTCCTTCGTCATTTTTGTAAAGTATTGCTCCCCACCCTACGTCACTGGCATCAGTTTGTAAATAAAACGGTTTACTTATGGCGTATTCGGTTGTCCTGCACTGGTGCACTCCGATCTGCATCGAAGCAGGTTGGAGTGAGAAGGAATAAGTAAGAAAAAGTAAGAAGGAGCGATCGGAGTGCTCTTGGAGTACACCAGTGCAGGATAAACGAATGCGCTATTAGATGGGGGTAAGTTAGAATGACGAATGCGCAGAATAATTTCTTGATTTTTTGAAAAGTGTTTTTCTTTTCAAGGTCCCAAATCCATTTTTTCCTGCATTAAAAAATTCCAGAAGTGGTACAAATTCTTCAGCGTATTGACTTTTGAACTTTGTATAATAGTTGTTTAGACCTAAAAAGCCTCGTAATTCTTTTAAATTTCTCGGCATAGGAAATTCATGTATTTTTCATGTGATTTCTCAAAATTCGCGGTTACGTTATGGTCCTGCAGGCGTTGAACGAGGAGCTCTAAGTGATCCAGAAGTTGAAAAGTATATTTTTAAGTACATGAGATATCATCTATAAAAGTAATTATAAAACTTCCTGTTCCTCGCAAAACTAAATCTAGTGCTCTTACAAGTGCGCATCTTTGAAAGAGAACCTCCGTTGGTTCTGCGCATTCGTAGTCATTGGTCATTATATCATTAAGTTCTCTCGCCTCTAAACAAATTCTGATTGATCTATCTTGTTTTGTAGTGATGAGTACTCGTCTAAAAATGTAATCTTTATAACTTTTTCTTTGTCTTTTAGTTCCACTGTATTCTCTTCGAAATTTATTTCAACTCTTAATTTCTTTGATAGATCAACCCCAATTATACATTCTTTATTCAGTTTGGGAATTATTTAAAAAACGTAGGCCCCACTCAAATTGCCCATTTAAAAATTTGCATAAAGCTGATTTTTTTAATTTTACAGGTTTCGTCCCTGTGGCTCCTGCTATGCTTGCCTTAACGATTGATAGTGATTCGCATTTTCTAATTTTTTCACGATTATTTTCAAAGAAGCTTTCTGAAATACACGTTACCTCGCTTCCAACCCAAGGCTCGAGCATTTTCCCAGTATTCGTTGTTACAAGGAGAGTCATTTTCATCATAATTTTGTTCTAGGTTGCGCATTTTCTTATATCCAGAATTATTTCTTAAACCGCCATTTTGTCGGTCATTCCGAATTACATTTCTTCTTCCATTTCAGTATCCATATTGTTCGTTAGTCGAACTTACAATTCCTGGACTATTGTTTTTGCGTTTATAAATTTCCTTTTATACAGTACCATTTGGAAATCTGCAATTGCTATTATTTTTGGTATTTCCGTTAGAGAAGTTGGAACCATTGAAACCTTGTCCGCCATTCCGCACCTAATTATTTGGCCGATCATCGAACGCATCATATTCTGAATTTCTATTTTCTATGTATCTGCTTTGACGGTTTTTATTACAAATACCCTGGTTTCATGACCTCTACCATCAAAATAATTTCAATTTTCTCTATTGTCAAACTCTTGATTTCGTCCATTATAATTTCCCCGGTTAGATTAATTTGAATGAAATTTTCCCGGAGATCTCGATTATGGTAAAATTGATGAAAATCATTGTTTGGTCGATTTTGATGATTCCAACAATTTTATAAATTCTTCACAAGTTTCTATGTTTCAAACAGTAAATGCAGTCTTAACGTCCTCTGTGAAATGTCTCTATAAATATTTTATTATTCCACAATCAGAGGGTGGGGGAATTAGGTCTCTTGCATTGTTTATCGTATTAGATGCGTATTCAGGTCTTGAAAGTTTGGATAACGTATTACAACCATGATGTAAATCTGTTTCAATTTTTGATCTAATATCGTCATTCCAGAATCTTTTAATGAATTTTGCTTTGAATGAAATACATATTCCCTAACGGCCATGGCTCTTGTATGGACGACAACAAACTCGGCTTCATCGAAATGCTTTTGTAATTGTAATTGATTGAAAAAGTCCCTAGGGCTACGTAGCCCTCTGAAGAACAAAAATAAACACAGTAATATTTCAAAAACTAAGATCCTGGCACAGTAACTGGATATGTGTGTTTAACAGTAGATACCTGCCAATGAGGCGAAAAAAAACCACATGTATAATATATATCATGGGCTGTTAGAATAAAAAAATCATAGGTTGAAATACATACTACGATTGTAATTATACGATATGTGTTAAATAAAATCCTATACTACATTAGTATTAAGAGGTCAATATAATACTAAATACTGTTATCAATAGGTAATTCCGAGTAAATTATTTGGATTGTTGATTAAATACCATAAAAATTCGATCTTAAAATGATAATAAGAGAAAGCTTCCCTGATAGTTAATGGTGTTCTATCCCATAGAGGATTACATCTAACCGTAAACGATCTTTGTAGTTTACATGTTCTATGCTTTGGTATTTTCAAAGCTAAGTTCCTCTCACGGAGTCTGGCATAATTGAGATGTTCTTTGTAAACAAAAGTAAAATATTCACTTAAATAATGAGGAGCTTCGTTTCTAAATATTGTAAAGCGCAAATTGCCCATAAAAAATTGTTTCCTTTTCGCCATAGGCAAGAACCCGGCCCTCTGCCGATATATAGTGATATGCTCACTTTTTGGTAAGTTATATATATAAAACGGATACATGCATTTAAAGCCCGCTCAAGTTTCACATTCAGTTCATCCGTTATATCATCATAAGCAGTGGATCCATAATCAAAGAACGGGGGAATCAAACTCTTAACTAGGAGAATCCTAGTTGAGGTGGGCAGAGAGTCTTTTTTTAAATTTAATTACTGTATAATTGTGTAATTCTTCCGAGAAATAGCCATTACATGCTCTTTCCAAGACAGAGTACGGTTGAGCAAGTATCCTAAGTCATTAACCGAATCTTGAAAAACGATATTAACATTACCAACTCTTGAAGGAGAGATGGTAACGAAATCATCCAATGAGGGAGTAGCAAAAGGCCCAATAATAATAGTATCAGTTTTAGCTGGATTTAAAGCAAGGCCATTATTCACAGCCCAAAGCACGATCCTAGTTATGTTCTCTTAGACCTGATTCAGAAGTGTATTCAGTTTTATAGCAGGTCCAGAAAGGTACCATTTGAAGCCATCAGCGTATTTAAGGTACTTGCAAAATTTTAGATCACTTTCAAGGTCAGAGGTGTACAAGTTAAAAAGCGCAAGTGCAAGTGAGGACCCCTGCGAGACTACACTTTCAACTACCGCTCATTCGGACAGGTCAGCGTTACTAGTCTTCACCCTTTGAATACGATTATTTAAATAGGAGTCAAACCACTTTATTGCTGAACTGAATATTTTGAATAATTTAAGTTTATGCAAAAGTGAACTATGATTCGTTGTGTCGAAAGCCTTAGAAAAATCAAAAAGTACCACAACAGTAATTTCCTTTTCATCGATCGCCAGCTTAACATCAGTAGTGATTTTAAGGGACGCAGTAAGTTACTGTATTTGGCTCTGAATCCCGATTGCATAGGATCTGATAATTTATTGCTATCTAGATAATTTGTTAATTGTCTATGCACAATACGTTCAGTTGGCTTTGATAATGCTCTAAGGATAGAAATTGGCCGAAAATCTTCAGTAGTAGTAGTACTGAAGATTTTAGTAATCGGTCAAATTGGGCCCTTTTCCATATATCTAGAAAAATACCAGTTTAGAGAGATGCATTATAAATCTCCAATAATATCGGGAAAATAAATGGGAGAGCTAATCGGATCATTGTTATCGAGATTCCATCCATACCGAATGCATTAGAATTAACTTCCGTTATTGAGAGTCTCTAATTTTCGTATGAACAAGATTCCTAAGTTTGCGAAATTCCGCTTGTATACCACTCTTCTTGGTCCTTTTTGCTACACTTACTTTCGTGCCCCCTTTTCTCTTCAATTCTATAATTTCTCAAGTAACCCATGGGACTGTTTCCCTTCTAGAACGTGTATGTATAGGGACGCAAATTCATTAAATGCATCAGTCAAAATGGTAATTAAACCATTTATGTTTGTATTCACTTCATGAACTAAGGATAAATTCGTCCAACCATATGACATTAAATGATCCTGAAACTCTTGTTCATTGATAAGTGTAAGATTTCGATTCAATATAGGAGTAGGTTTAGGTGGAAGATTACTGGACATTTGATATTTAATGTTGATAAGATCATGGTTAGATAGGAACGGGATTGTATGCTGTGAATAGGATAATACTTTGCAAGATCGTCTGCAATAATTAAGTCTATGCGTGTACTAGTAAAATTAGAATGATGAGTGTAATCATGTAGCACAATTGAGATTCCCGCGAAGTAAAAGACGGATTTCAAATGTTTAGTTAGGTTAGTATTCGAATTTAAATTAGTGTTTAAATCTCCAGTAAGTATTATACTATTATAATTTGTAATAAGTGTAAATATTTAAGATTCAGGTTCTTTTCTGTAGTTGGCATTAGGAGGATTGTAGATAACCCCAAATAGCGATAAATCTCCCCTGAAATATACCTCAACAAAGAGAAATCAGCCACAGGATAGTTCGCCTGAGGGCTCACACCCACCACTGAACCCCTAAGACTTTGATGTATATAAAGACAGATCCCGCCCCCCTTTTCCCCTCTCTGTCCCTACGAAAGAGCATGTTACCGTCCAAAAACATTGCACTTGAAGGGATGTCAGGCTTAAGCCACGTTTCAGAGACTGCGGTGATATGGTATGAACACGTACCAAGAAAGTATTTAAACTCAAGGAAATGTGCGGAAAGAGGCTGAGCATTAACATGGCAAAAGCTTAACTTGTCCATAAGATGAAGAAAAAGATCATATTTCGATATATATTATTATTTTCCAGAAGACGCAGCTCATAGTAAATTAAAAAGTTAAAGCGAGAATAAATAACCAAATCAAGCCAAACTACTCGAAACTCGACATATATAAATCGAAGATATTTAGTACATAATGCGGTGTGACAAGCCATACCGTGCATATATTTTCCAACATATATATGTAAGTTGATACTATCAAGCTGTAGTTGTCATCGACGGTCTTCCGACAACAAATTTTTCCGCCTGTAATCCCCAGATATTTCATAATATTTCCCTTCTGAGACTCAGGGCAATAGCGTAGACTTTCATGTTCAAAGGTGGCAGGGCTTCGCATGGATACACAGAATGATTATTTTTGCTCGACAACCCGAGGTTTCTAGTTGAGGAGTCTCTCAAAACCTTCCGCCTCTCAATAAATTTATCTCTAAGATCCTGATTGCCAAACTTAGCAACGATGATAGGGTGGTGGTTTGAGGATATTGTGAGTGCCGGTGCTTTAATAATTCGGTAAATGTTTACCATATTTTTCCTCACTAAGGGAACGTCCAGAGCCTTAACTATCGATTCTGTAATAGAAAGAAGATCTTCATTGTGCTTCATAGGAAGATTATGAATTTCCAAAGTCGTTTGGAGGGCCACCTGCTCATTTACGTTGAGCCCATGCTCAAGATTAGCTACTTTTCCTTTGAAAATCATTGGCATCCTTTTTAATTTTTTCCATATCCTCCTTTTCCATTTTTGAAGTAGATTCGAGTACAGAAATTCGATTTCACTTCTCAGTAATGTCCGCTTTCATCGTTTGAAGAGAGGTTTGTAGATTTTCGTTCAATGTGTGTTGCTTGTTTTCAATATTTGTGATCCTGGAAAGTATTTCTAGTGACTGCGCAAGAGCTTCCTTTTGACCGTTCAAAACAGCATTTCTCATCGTAGTAGCAAGATCAGGATCGTTGGTGGTAACCGTTGCTGGTGGAGGTTTAGGAGCGGGAGGGGTAGCGTACCGTCCGCTTTAAGAATATTACATTCCGGTTTCCCAGACGAACTACCATCCACTACCGCAGAGTCCTCAACATCTGATTCATCAGTTAAATCATCGAGCAATAAGTTTTTGGCGTTTCTAACATTGATTTCGATCATTTGATTTTATTTTCTCGCTCTTTTTGGGATCATCTCTATCTTTATTTTGGCCCGCCATGATCAAAATGGATTGAATTAAAATATTTTAGGAATTGGATACCGAATTAAGTATCTTATTTACTTTAAATCTGAATTTTATTTTTGTATGAGTTCTTTAACTTAAGTATTATTTAATCGCGTTTATGAACTTTATTTTCCTTTATCTGGGATATATACTTCACAAGTTGTCCTGGTGTTATTTCATTTAGAATCATAATAACCGTTTATTATGGTTATTATTCCTTTTATTACAAAAAGTACTCACACCTCTACCAAAAAACGTAGATATCTTACTAATCCGAGAGAAAGAATTTTTAGGTGGCCCGTTTCAATTATTTTGACTCATAATGATCACACTGGTCTCCCTCTTTCTTACCTTTTCCGAGCTTTCTTCGCCTTTTGCTCGGAACGTGACGTCACCAACCTTGATTGCACTGTGCGACTAAGTGAATGAACTATCTAATCAAAAAAGGTGGCAATTTCTGAGTCACTGTACCCTCTCTCTATCTCAACCTTAAAAATTTCCAGGCGTCCTCTAGGAATAGTGTTTCCGATGTAACCTTCAGAACGTAATATATACCCACTTTCGGTAGCTTTAATGGCACAAGTCTATTGTCGATATATTCATCAGTGTTCATAGTTTAGTACACACACACTTAAATCCGAAAATAAATTAACGAATGGGCTTCGACAGTTTTCGTAAAAATTAATTTCTGCTTATTAATTATGAGAGCCAATTTTTTAAATTGATCTTTATTCACAATGTTCTTATCACAAACTTCATTTTTTTCTTTCCGGAAACAATTGAAATAAACTGTGAATAAACCGAAATTAGTGTAGTAGCATCTAGTAAATAAAATAATTTCATGAAATGTTTAAATTAATTTTTATAAACAAATTGTATAAACAAATTTTAAAGTTGTTGGTTCCTAGATTCACAATTTTTGTTCAGTAAATCTATTTTGTGTTTCGCCTTTAGTGATGCACATTAAAAAAAATTCATTAATCAATATTTGTCTCTACACTACGAGTAATTTCGGCTGCCTTCTATTTTATGTCGATTGTTTACGGAAAGATAAAAAATAAAGTCGTAAACATTATTATTTTTTCACTTTATTTATTAGCACAGAAATAAAGAAAAAAAGATCCCGAAATCGGCTTTCATAATCTCCTTTGAACTTATTTGAGAGTATTTAAAGTAAAAGGTCAAAATCGGTAAAAATGGTGGACTCGAGGCTATTTTTAAACAAATTTGGTCATTTTCCCCCACTGTGAGGCGTAGGTCTAGGAC
Source organism: Belonocnema kinseyi (assembly GCF_010883055.1). Classification (NCBI taxonomy): domain Eukaryota; kingdom Metazoa; phylum Arthropoda; class Insecta; order Hymenoptera; family Cynipidae; genus Belonocnema; species Belonocnema kinseyi. The sequence goes on along the minus strand of NC_046661.1, from coordinate 8,780,351 downwards.
TTACTCCTGTGATCCCACGACCATCGACCATACGATAGTTAATTTAAGCAAGCATTATGTTTTTCAGAGATACATTATCTCCTTATGTGAAAAGATGCATAGAGACTTTCACATCAGATTGGGTTGTTGTGCATCGAAAGTGCAAAGCGAGATTATCACCTATTGCCAGGGACCGTTTGCTTCAAGATACCCCAAAACAAGATTTCGAGGTTATTATAGACTTTTTATTAAATTTCTAATGGGTAAACTATTTTTTATTTGCATATTCGAGTGTTTGTAATTTAAATTCTGAATATGTGCTCAGGTGGATCAGGAAGAAGCAAATGGCTACGGGTCACCTAACGAAGAAGAAGATTTGTCGAATTGTGGGGACACACCGCGAGGTTCCTGGGCAAGTTTGGATCTACGACATTCACAGCATGATCCACTGCTTCCAAACTTGCTAGATCGTGTTTGTCCTGAAATTGTAGATCAAATGAATGAGCAAAAGCGGTCGGATGATCGTCAGGTACGAAATCTGAGATTTTATTGTCCAAATTTCATGTTTTATACATTCTTATTTTGCTGTTGTCTATATTGATTTATGTTTCGCCTTAGGAGGCCTTTTTTCCACTTTATACTCCACCTGCCTCCTTAGATGACGAATGGCATGAAATCAACATCGCTCCGGAACCTTCTGAGCCCTTCTCTCACAAAATTCTTGTAAAGTGCTTGCATCTAAAATTGGAGCTTGAAGTCGAACCTATTTTTGCTAGCTTGGCGTTGTACGACTCGAAGGAAAAAAAGAAGGTTCTTTAATACAAATTCAAAACATTTATAATTATTTTTTAGTTTTAAAAGATTGGCCATTTCAACGCTTTAGCTCTAAAGCAATCGAAGTTTATATATAGAGCCTACCTAAACAGATCAGAGAATTCTGGCATAATTTAAAATAAATGTTCTTTTTGTTAGGACTTGAAATCGATATGCTGGTTCTAGATTGTCAAGAGCTTCAAAGTCTGAAATTCAAAAATATTGTTAAATAACAATTCTTTAAAGGTTTCAGAAAACTTTTATGTGGACATGAATCCAGAAGGAATTAAGAGGATGCTCGGAGGTCACGTGCCTTATAGCGATGTAAGCACTTTAGCAAGACATTGTGTCCTGAGCATTAGCAAACCGAGTCCTGATCTGTTTCTTGTCATTAGACTGGAGAAAGTTTTGCAAGGGGACATTTCTGAATGTGCAGAACCATATATACGCGACGAAAAAAACAAGGAGAAGGTAAAATTAATGCATATTAGTTGCTTAATAGTATCACTTCTAAATTACGAACTTTCCATTTGCCCATCTATCATTTGTAATTACAATATCTCCTTTCAACATCAAATTGATTTTTGCATTGTAAACAAAATATACTGTGAGATTCAGAATGCATCACTTTACTTTATTTCTATATTTTCACTAGTAACAAAATAGATTTACTAGAAAAAAATTTCCCTACAATGATGCTTTACTGACAAGACTATAGGAAATTAAGAATATCAAAAAATTTCAGTCATTTTAAGCTGCGAGCGAGTAGTTGGTGTTGGATTAAATCAATACTCGATTGAAGCAAAGACTATTTGCACCAAAACAAGTGAATGCTAGTAGAAGGATAGTCGCTAGTATGCCTCAATTTCAGCCAATGATGTTCGAAGATTCCTCTAGAGTGCACAAAAAATATAGTCACATTCAATTGTTTTGGTTCAAATGGTCTTTGGTACAAACGATTGTTGGTTCAATCGTATCTGGCTAAGCGACTAGCCGAATATAGTAAAATCAGCGCATGTCCACCCGTCTATTAACACTCCTAGCTTCTACAATATTTGTGCTAAAGGTTTAAAAATTTGCAAGGATGTTGACCAACAGCAGTGTGTTCAATATTCATACGTATTTTTTTTACATCAGTTGTTAAAAAATAGGAAAATGAAGAAAAATGTCGTTTTCATGATTTCTGATGACTCTCGAATCTTGTAGTCTACAAAACCCTTCACTGGTGGCTCTTAAAGATCTCTTTGCATCAGTAAAACATCGTGCGCAATTATTATTTTGAGTAAATCTTATTTATTAGTGTAAATATCTCATTGTGTATCTCAGCTTCAAATGTTGGATAGACTTGGATTAAAACCGAATGAATGTGGGTTCCTATTCGGCCCGTACCTGATTTTTGTCCCCGGTTGATATCTGACACCGAATTAGATTTATTAGGCTTCATGTTATTTTTGCACTCGATTATTAAAAATAATTTCGATGTTAATCTTGACGATAACAGATCAGCGCCTTACGCAATTGCTCCACCGAGACTTCGATATACACTACTGGACAACGAGTATTGTCCATCCTGAGCGAATTTGTTAGAAAATATTAATTTAAAAAAAATTGTTAAATGAGAAAAATATTTTTTCCCAAAATTATGTTTATGCATTGAGCCCAATAAAGTATAATTAAAAAATCATCCAGAGATTATGAGTTTAACTAGAAAAATGTAACCAATTCCGAGGAAGTCGATCAAGTTTTTGGAGGCTCGAATTTCATGGGTTTTGGAAATCATGTTTGAACAGTGATTAAAATTACATTTGTTAATTTTAAATAATAAAAAATTCGAAAAAAATATTCTGTTCCGGAAAAATAAAGATTTAGTGTGAACTTTTACTGTATTTAAAAACTTTTAGGAAAAGAAATATGGTTTGTAAAAGGTTTCAAAAAATCTGAGAGGTTAGGGAATTAAAAAAAAGAAGACGATGGGAGACAAGTACATATAGTCAGTTATCTGTTTTTAAATTGTTAGTCTTTTTATTTTTATACTAAAAATAAGATTTCGAACAAATCCCTTTAAAGCAGTTCACGCGATATTTCGCTTTTCCTAAGAATTTTCTTGTTCGATGTTGAGTCTGTGAAGATAGATATCATCTACTGAAAACAGTACCGTTTACATGGGTTACATATAGAAAACGAGTTAAATTTACACTATTGTAATTGTAGCATCTAAACGTTTCTTACTATTTAGGTTACGAGCTAGAGATGTTTAGAAGAATATAATATGAAAATTTTACAAAAATTTCAATTTTTTCTTGAGTTTAGTTTAAAAGATGTAACTGTCCAAAGAATAATATTTTTATTCACGCAAGAAATATAGCGCAAGGAAATAATGGCACATATATTTGATTTTTTAAGAATTTTTTATGCAAAGAGCCCATTCTCTGCAAAAATTCTAATTATCTGCTTATGTAATACAACCCTTCATATATGGCTATTGGGCGTGTTAGGGGTCGTCCATAAAAGGCGTCCGTAAAATTCCGGAATTTTAGACTCCCCACCCCCTGC
>NC_046661.1:8767069-8776963 GCF_010883055.1 Belonocnema kinseyi | reverse complement strand
GACGTCCCACACGCAGGGACGCCCTCTTTTTCACATTTTTGCTTTTTTCCATCATTATAAAATTATATATATTATATATAGAAATTATATAACTATCTGGTAATACCAGATGGTCTTCCCCAGAACCGCTGGATGGCGTTGCAATCGTTTGAATCACTGCGGGAGAATTTTAAATCGCCTAAATATCATCAGATAGGCGAATTTTAAAAAAGGGACCTCGTTTCGGCCCCTTAGAGTAAAGGTTTATTTAGCCTGTATTAAATTAAATTAGAATCTGCAGAGTATAAATCGGCCTCGGAATCACACTCGGATTATGGAAAAACAAGAAAAATCTTTTCAATCCAAATATTTCTTTTTACAAGGTATCTCTAATTACAAAAACATATTTGTTGACCACATGCGAGGCTTTGCTTTTCGCGATACATCTAAATTACAGCGCACTAATCGAATTCTATACCCAGGTGTCGGATAAAAAGCCCCACCTCTCACGCATTTCGCTCTTTTGTCGCTACGCCTCGCATAACCAGCCTCTGTCTCCGCGTTTAACACCTAATACTTAACTACTATATACAATATTTACATTTCTCTTACATCTACTTCCTCTCCTATTTACAATCTTTCCTTCTTCATTCCTCTTACCCCTTCCTTCTCTTCTTCTCTATCTCACCCAACACCCCCTTCATTCATGCTACTGCCCTTTTATCCCCCCTTTCACGCAACAATACCACCTTGCTTATCCCCCTCCTTTCCACCTCTTCACATTCCTCCAACCAATGCTCCAATTATGTATACCCCTTCCCGCACAATTCACACATTCTCTTCTCTCTAGAAAGCCAGAACCTATTATAATTCTCCATGCAACCGCACCTCATTCTCGCTATAAGTTCCTGACTTCCTTGCTCTTCTTTCTTACACAAATTTTGCGCCAATTTACTTCCCCACTCTTCCAAAACTTTCTCCTTATATTTACATGCTCGACTCCCTGTTATAATCCCTAAACTCGTTCTTGCTGTCTCCCTCCTGACAATATAGTTCGGCGTATTCCTTGCCAACCCCAGTATAGCCTATTTACCTCCTCACTTACCTTCCAACCCCACACCTCCACTCCATAAAATAAGACACTCATCACTAGCGAATCAAACAATTTTATTCTCCTTTCAAAATCATCTGCGAACAATCTCTTCCCCAGCCCCCACACCTGCCTCATCACCACATTTGCCCTTCTCACTCTCTCTTTTAAATGACCATCCACTCCCTCATTTCTTCGAAACAGGAAGCCCAGGCACACAAACTCTTTCACCTCCTGTACCGCTTTTCCCTTCCACTTCCACTAACCTATTCATGTCCAAGTATCGCCTTAACCTTTTCATCATCTCCTTTGAAACCTCTTCGCTCTTTGCCAACAGCACTATGTCATCTGCATATGCGAGTGACCATATCCTGACTCCTCCTACCCTTACTCCTCCTACCACTCCGACCGCTAGCTTACTTTCCATATCCGCTATCAAAATTGCAAAAAGCGTTGGGCTAAGCGGGCACCCTTGCCTCAAGCCCCTAACCATCCAGAATCCCTCAGAGATTCCCTCCTCTCCTCTCACCCTATCTTTCGTCTCCTCATATACCTCCCTTACCCTCTCGATCAGGCCCCTATTCACTCCCCTCTCTTCCATTGCCTCCCACAATCTTCCCCTATCCACTGACTGGAACGCGCTCTTTAGATCTACAAAAAACGGATACACTTTGGCACCCTTTTTGGTTAGTTCTCTATCCACCATGTGTGCAAGACGTAAATATTGTCAATAGTACTCCTCCTTCTAAAGCCCGCCTCCGTCTCCGGCAATATTCCTTCCCCCTCAAAATCCTTGCGCAGCCTATCTGCTAACACCATCGTGTATATTTTGTGTGCAGTATTCATGAGCGTAATTCTTCTATAACTTCCCTGCCTCTCCCTATCCCCTTTCTTATACAGTAGTGCGACCAATCCTTCCCTACGGCCTCTTAAGAATCCACCCCCCCCCTTCATAGTTTTTTCACTTTCCCCTTCAGTCTTTGCCTTACCTCTTGTTTGCCAAACAGGCACGTTTCGTTCTCATTCCCTCATCTCTCTTCCGTGTATCTAATCCCTGAAATGCATCTTTAAAAAATGCCATTCATTCATCACTCCCTATATTGTCTCTTATCCCCACCCTACGTTTCCTAAACCTATTAATTATCTTCCACACATCCCCTTCTGTCTTAACACTTCTTAACTCCTCTTCCAGCTCTTTCTTTTTCCATCTCCTCATACTTCTCTATCGCCTCTCTCATCCATGACACCCTCTCCCCTAACGACCCTTCTTCCCCACCCTGCCTTTTGCCAGCCTCCCCCTGTATCCACAAACTCAATGGCTGATGGTCTGGTTCCACCCTTCCTTCCACTGCGAATTTCTCTCATCTCCTCAAACTCTTGCATATTCCTAATCACGTAGTCTATCACCGATACGCCGCTCTTACTCACATAGTTTACTCTCCCTCTTCGTCCTCTTTTACCATACCATTCGCCACCGCCCACCCTCTATCCTCCATCCAATCTCATAGAATCTCCCCCTCTTTATTTATTATTTTATCCTTCGATTTTCTTTCAAAGCTCCCCTCTTCCTGGTACAGGTCCGCTTCCCGCCCAATTCTCGCATTAAAGTCTCCCCCTTTACCACCATACCCTCATCTCTCTCTCTCTCTCTCTCTCTCTCTCTCTCTCTCTCTCCTAGTAAGTTTTCTAACTTTTCTTTAATCCTTTCTATTCCATCCTTATTGTGCACAGTCACAAACTTATACATCACCCCTCCTATCTTTACAGCCCTCATTTGCACGCCCTCCCCCTCTCACTCTCTATGAACTTCTTCCTCTAGTCCATCTCTAACCCCTGTTATAATTCCCCCACTAGCTCTTCCTTTCCTTTTTATTTTGACCGCCTCCTGTAGCCTTCACCTATACCTCCTTGGTAACTTTCGCTCTACTCTATCCCATTCCTTTCTTTCTACCCACGTCTCTACAAGTCCAATCACATCAAATTCCTGAATATACCTCCAGAAGTCCTCATCCTTCTTCTTTACCCCGCTACGAAAAAAATTCCCCTGTACTTCCTTCAACACCTCCTTCTGCTCGTCCCATACCCATATTTTCTCGTCTATTTTTATTTTCCGATACCCTACCTTCATTGCTCTCCCTTCGCCCAGAATAATCCTGTTGTGAAGACATTCAAGACTCAATATTCCGCGACCACCTTGAAGGCGTGAGATGTATAGTCGCGGAACAGAAGACTTGAGATGCATGCTTTTGTTCACGTGCATAACCTTTCGTGTCCCGATAACACGAGATCTGAGTTCGTTTTTCGTCCATGGAACCACTCCAAATGAATAGAGTACTGCCGGGACCGCAAGCATGTTCGTTGCAGATACTTTGATCCCCGCTGACAGTTCGGAAGACCAAATCTGTCGGATGAGACGTTTGTATCTGCTTCGGAGAGTATCCTTTATAGATGTCACATCCTGAATGCGGCTCTGTGGCACGCCCAGGTATGTATAAGTCTCTGCAGTGCAAAGGTGTCGTATAGCGCTTCTATCGACGAGCCCAGGGTCTTCAGGGATGCCATTAAATTTTCCTCGCTTCAAATAAACCTTGGCGCATTGGTCTCACCCAAATTCCATTCCAATTTCCTTAGTATATCGTTCGACAATCCCTAGAGCTAGATGTAGTTGCTCTTTGTTTTTAGCATAGATCTTAAGATCGTCCATGTAAAATACATGAGTGACCTTGTACTTCCGATCTGACACACGATCTGCCACAGGTTCAATTGCCCGAACAATCTTATCATTTAGGATAGCTGTGAACATCTTATACAGTGTGTTCAGACAAGTGATTGGTCTGTATTTTTTCGGGTCAGCTAAGTTGCCTATTTTCGGCAGGAGTATTGTGCGCCCTTGTACCAACGACTCCTGAATCGGCTCTTCCGACTTTAAATATGAGGTGAAAATACGGGCCAAATTCTGATGGGTTGAAGGAAACTTCTTCCACCAGAAGGTTTTGATACAATCTGGTCCTTGAAGCTATTTATATTTTCTGAGTCTTCGTTCAGTCTATGCTGCACTTCGTAGAATTCTCTACAAAAAACTTCGACCTCCTCTGGATTGGGCGGGCTTTCGACAGTAACTGGAGGGTCTTGGAAGAGTCGAGATGGGTCAGAGAGAAACTGTTGATTTTCTCTGACCCAGCTCTCCCTCCGCTCTAGACTTCTCTTAGCGATCTTTCGAACCTTGGCGGTAAAATTCCTGCCAGATATGATGTCAATCAGACACTGAATGCGGGACACGTACTGTCTTGCTCAGCCTATATTTATAGCAAGTTGATGCATTCGTTTGAAGGTCTAAAGGTTCCAAGATTCCCGAGTTCGCGTATATTGGGCACTGACACCCATTTTGGACTAAATCGTCTAAACCTTAAAAAATAATAATGTAAGTAATAAAATTTGCACATTCGTTGCAAATCAACAAAAAAGTAGCTGCACACACGTAACCTATCACTATTTTTCGAAGATTTTTAGCGATTTCTAGCGGAGAAAAAAAAAAACTTTAAACGTCGATAAAGTCGAGATCACGTGACTAAGTTCATTCATAACATTTTTGTGTAGAGAATGAAATCATTTTCATTTTTTTCACTCCTCACTACGTCCACACGGATTGAGATATCGTGTTCAGGATTTAGGAAGTTATACCGAAAGGACTAAGGAGCGTTTGTATATATCAAAATGTTTATAATTACGAAGATAGTTTTCTAGTGAAATACTATAGGAATAGGAAAAAAACTTTTAAAGTCGATAAAGTAGATGCCTCGATTTGAAAAAGTCGAGGAACAGCTTAGAATGTGATGCTCGAAAATCCGATCAAATCCCATCTTGAGAAATGTTGATCTTCAGAAAATAGTTTAAATTTTCTTATGGTTATATATTCTTGTAGATTTCTTGTACTGATTTGAAACAATTCTAAATTATACCAAACCAACAATAATAAAATTTTGCCCATCGATTCAACATCAAAAATCAAACGTCAAGAATTATGGAAGTTGGTTGGAAAACTCCGTAGAGTAAATTTGATTACATATCTGGTGTTGCTGTGTTTCCAATTTGAAACTTATCTTTTATTTTTAGGGCCAAAAAAAATGAAAATCATTCTACACAAAAATTTCATGAACGAACTTAGTCACGCAGTCTCTACTTTATCGACGTTCAAAATTTTTTATTCTTTGCTACAAATCGCTGAATATGCTCCAAAAATAATGATAGGTTACGTGTGTGCAGATACTTATTTGTTGATTTGCAACGAATGTGCAAATTTTATTGCTTACATTATTATTTTCTAAGGTTTAGACGATTTAGTCCAAAATTGGTGTCAGTGCTCAATATATGCGAACCAAAAAATCTGAAATGCGTCAAACCAAAAATTATCTGCAATATATCTCGAGTGGTAATATCCTATTTCATTGATTTGTAAATAAACTTTCTTTAAAACTATAAATATATTGATGTATACAAACTGTAAAGGGGCCGTAAGATACACTGTTGTTTCTCTTTCTCTAAGAGTAGCTGGTTTAGCGTTCTTGTTCCAGAAGAGAAAATAGTTATTTGTAGGATTCTCCTTCTCTTTCTTTCGTGTCGTGGGTGACTGACCGATTCTCTCTTGTTTTCTTTGAAATATGTAAACCAAACAAAATAGAATACAAAAAAGTAAATAGGTCAGTGTTCAAAAATGAAAATAAGAGTGCTCCCTGCGGAAACGGACTTTCGCTCTTCAGTCTCATAATTTAATCTATAAAAGGATTTATACACCTACTGTTGTAAGAGTTGTTTAAGTGACAGGTCAAAAACCTCTCGTCACAACTCCCCCAACCTTAACCGGGGACTATAGGTCGTGTGTTTTTCGGCAAATCTGAGGTCTGTCTATTATTTACGACAACCAAGATTCCCCACAAAATGTTGATGCCACTAAAACACGATTATTAATTTTTGATCCTTCTAGTGATTTGTCCCTTTCTCAGGTGCTCTCCCATTTAGGTTATTGTTATTGGATATATCAGGTGCATTCTGGAACAATTGCTCTCACAAAAGGAAAAGAAAGACAGGAGCAGAAAAGAAAGGGGAAAAAAATTACACGCATCCAAAAAAACAAGACAAAAAAAGCAAAGAAAAAGCAAAGTAGGAAAATTCTCCAAGAGAAAGAAAACCATAATTCTATTCACCGTAATTTTGGTTACATTTTGAAGCTCATAAAAAAGGTAGTTGTAGCCCCCACCCCCGCTAGCTGCTGTGGGGTGTTTGAAATAACCGCCTTATTCTAACGAAAGGGTTTAAAAACGACAAAGTTCCAAATGAAGATACCTTTTTCTTTTATTGACTCTCCATTATAGTGGTATATACAAGAAAGGAAGAAGAAACAGATGAAACCAAAATAATGAGGATCTCCCTGGTTGCCTCTAAGTATTGACCCGACCGTCGCGGTTCTGGGCCCTGTGGATTTCTGTTTAGTGGACCTCCACGATCGGCCTCTTGCGGATTATGCCTTGATCCGGCAGCGGCTGGGCCCTCCCGGCCAGAACCAGGTCCGACTCATACAACTCGCTGCAAGTTGGGCAAGGCCGCTTCGTAAGCCCTCTCTTGCCGCACCCCTTGCAGTAAAGAAAGTGCAGGTCAGTTCGGGGGCTGTCTCTTTGTTTGTGGCCTACTTCCTCGCACTTCCAAAACTTCTAAGGGATGGGTCCGCTGTAGGGCTTAGGACGCGGAGCGCCCGACTTGAGCCAGTCCGCCTTTCTATGTACTCTCGACAAAAGAAACTTCTACTGCGACGAAAGGCTTCAGGTTCCGCACGCGTTTCTTCCCTACTAACTTTCCGCTTTAGCTTACCAATGTATATACGACCGGGGCCTGAGTACTAAATCCCCTGCTTTAAAATTACGGTCTCTTTTATTGGCTTTTTAATATTTGGCTTGAGTTTTGTATGCTTTATCGAAGTTTCGACGAACTAGATCGCGAAGGTGGTCCAATTGATTAACTCTTTTAACCTATTCCTCTGGTTGATGCTCTACATGTTGGTTACTCCTCACTGGGTCCTTACGCATAGTTCGGTAAGGCAGAGGATTCCTACCAAAATTTAGGAACGCTGAGGATACTTTCAGGGTACCATGTACCGCTGAGTTATAAATGCATCGAACTTCCGACAGGTGTACGTCCCAGTGCTGGTGGTTGTCGCGCAAGAAGGATATTATCATCGTCGTCAAGACCCGGTTGAAAAATTCCGCAGGGTTTTCCTGAGCGTGATAAATAGGCGTAGTGGAGTGAATGATACTGGCGCCCCGATACATTTGTTTCTAGAGTTTGTTCTTTGTATCAGAATTTTTGACTTTTTTAGGCTGTATTGCCTATTTTGGGGGTCCACTACTTTTTATGAAAATTTAAATTTCGAGTGGAGGTGCTAACTTGAATCAAGTCAGCACCTTCACTGTATAAAAATTGAAAGAAAAATAAAATCAAACACGTCAGAATTTTGGGCTTATTTTGTGCTTATTTTGGACTCGCGAATGTACGAAAAAAATGCAAAAACTTTTCCTATTTTCAAAAAGCCACTCCCTTGCAAAAAATAAAATTTGCAAGACACAAAATGCACCCGATTTTGGGCTTATTTTGGGCTCACAAATGCACCACACAAAAATTCAGAAAAACTACTTCTATGTACAAACACACCAAGCGATTAGTAAAAAGGGTTCATTTTAGCCGTTAAGTTTTGGACCCCATAATCGGAGTGGGCATTTTCGAGGAGCCCAAAAATGAGAGACTTCAATGACACTAGAAAATTCTCAAAAATATTATTTTTTGCTAAAGTCATACCTACCTAGTAGAGAGGGGTGGATTTTAGACGTTAAGGGTTGGCGCCCAAAAAAAAGTGGGCTTTAACCTATAACGTCTCAAATATACCCCACTCTTCCATGTAGATATGACTTTGTAAAAAAAAATCTTTTTGAAAATTTTCTAGCCTTAATGGTGGAGTCTCCAATTTTAGGACTTCTTGAAAATACATACTGCCTTTTCTGGGCTCTAACCCTTAATGGCTAAAATCATCCCCTCTCTACCACGTATATATGACTTTTATGGGCTGGAGTCCATCAGTTCTCAAGAGCAGCTTCACTTTGCGAAGCATTCCCTCTGGTTCACCAGCTCCAGGTCTCTAATCTGATTAGATCTTTAAGGCCTTGGACCAACCTCAAGGTCACGAGATCCCTAGAGAGAGATCAAAATTACCTACAAGAGATGTAATTCTTCAGATGATTTCACATGGAATTGCTCTGGTTAAAATGGGTCACTTTTTAAATATACATTTGGCTGTGGCAGTCCTGAAAACTGTGCATGTGGCAAACTTTAATGTTCTCAAATAGCTTGTAACCTATGGGTAAATTAACAAAAATTTAAATACTTACACTTATTCTTTATGTAATCACTTTCATAAGGTACGAGCAGCTGCAGCTGCAGCTTGTGAGCGCCTTGGCCGTTATCGAATGCCCTTTGCGTGGACTGCTATTCATCTTTCCGGAGTGATAAATGGAGGAAGCGATGCTGACAGCACTGGAAGTGCAGGATCTCTTGACAGAAAGTCAGGAGGATTGGAACAGTGGCGTAGAAAAGTAGAACCGCAAACTAGAAGAGGGTCTTTGGAGAGAAGGAGCTCAGAAAAAAGACGTAGTTGGTCAGCAGATGATTTTGCCAATTGCCTTGATAGCTTCAGGTAAAAAAACATGAAAGTATTTTTTTAAAGTTTCCTAACACCGAATGTATAGACGATTTTCAAATAGATTTCACTTTTATGTCCCTCGAAGTTTATTCAGTGTGCCTATTTAATGTACTTATTTAAATATTTTCAAAACAATTTTTCGTAGTTAATATTTTAGCATTTTCATGTCCCCTTCCCTACAGTTTTATCTATTTGAAATGTCATAGGAATTTTGGAATCTAAATCCGAATCCGAAATCTTTCTATAACGTCATGTTTTTATAAGATTGTGGGCAAACGCCTTTTTAATCATATTTTCGTTACAACGTAGGGTGCTTACCCGGCGTTCTAGAGGCTTCTAATTAGGCATAAATTAAAGCTTAAATCTTATACTTTAAGCTGATATTAAAAAGAAGGTTTCCATCGCCGATCTTGAGCTGTAACAAGTTTTCCGTCGCGTGCACGCGCGCTCACCATTTCTTATGGTCCAGGCGACGCACGTTCGAGGCGGATTTGGTATTTAATTATCAAAATAGTCTACACCCTTTAGTATTCGATTTAATTATAAAACTCCGACTTCGAGTAGGGCGTAGGGGAGCTTTCACATATGTTGTCAGGCTTTAGGGATTAGGGGGTGTTATTTTTAAGCGTGATTTGCGTGTATAAGCATATGGAAAAACGTGCAGCTCAACCATGTCTAAAATCTCTGAAAACATACGTTACGCAATATGTCAACGCTCCATAAATTTAAAGCACTGAAAGTTAACACGTTAGAATATTTGCGTATATTTGAAGAATATTTAAAGTACAAAATAACACATAACGATCACTTTGTCTAATCTTTAGACACGTTTGCCTAAAACTCGTTTCGCGATACGACTTTACAGTCTCAAATTGACACATTTACGTTTTATAAAGTTTTAAACAGCTTTATGCTGGGAAAATTATTTGATAACTAAACTTAGCTATTTTAAATGTAATCAGAATGTGTAAAATTTAAAAGCTACGAGGGTAGTTCAATAAGTCCTTAGAATGAAGTATAAAAACAATTTTTTTTGGGTAAATTTTTTTAAATTTTTTAACATAATCTCCTTGGAGCTCTATAC
>NC_046661.1:8751724-8766969 GCF_010883055.1 Belonocnema kinseyi | reverse complement strand
ATTTTTTATCTCATATGGAGTTAAACCCTTTAAATGAAAATGTTTGGTTACCGCTCTGAACTCGTTTTTTTCCATTTTTCTTAACGAACAATTTTTTTTTTTTTCAATTGGTCATAAAAACACGTAAACTCAGAAGATGTGGACTGTAACTGCACCATATATCTAGCCGGGAGTGGTGCTGACTGAAAACAGATTATTTGGAGCGATTCGCGCGCCATCTGTTGGTCATTCTAAGGACTTATTGAACTACCCTCGTAAATTAATGTATTCCCTACAAACGTGTGGCTAGGAAGTTTACATCAAAGTGACTAAACTTTTATTTTCTGATAAGCCTGCAACGTGAAATGGCTAATTTTACCGGCATATTTTTACATTCTTATTTATGTAAGTAGGTGTCGATCTTATTTCATATATTATTAAACAAAAATAAATCATAAACTCGGCTTTGACAATTTTCTAGAAATGTAACGCTGATCATTTTTAAATAAAAGAAACTTCCAAATCCGTTAAGAGTTACAGACTGTAGACTATTTTGAACACTACATACGAGATCTGTCCTACTGAAACCCATTGCCTCGCTTCGGTTACAAATCCAAAGCCTCTGTAATTCTAAAGAATTTTATGTGATAGATATTGTCATAATTGATTATAATATTAAAAAAGTGAGTAGTCTCTATCAAAATAGACATGACATTTCTAAAATCTTATAATTGATTAACTGTTCGTAAGTGCTCTTATATCACGTTAAAATTATACGAGGAACCCGAGATGTATCCCCCGAAGAGTTCCAAAAAAGGAGGACCAAAAGGGAAATCATTTTTCCCCCAATGTTCTCATCGAATTTGTAGGTTTAATCATAAAAGCCTTTCTGTTATGGCCTAAAAAGCATCCCTGCGTGTCAACAATATGCTAGAACACTTGCGGGAAAAATGCAGAAGGCGGTTGTCCTTGGGTCGCTCCGTGTTCTTAGGGTGTACGAGACTTTTGCTGGATCGTCGTATTGATTCCTTTACAGACTGTAACCACCTATCTCACGATTGTGAGACGTCGTTGTGGCTGAAATTTTACCGCGATTTCGCTGGAAGCGGGTGCAATTTTCCAAATTAGCACCCGCTCCCGGCGAAATCCTGCGGTTGTCCTTATATATATTCATATTATTTAAATTTGGAATAACAATTCTGACTTAAAATATTAAGTATAGATTTATTTCTGATACAGTCCTATCACCAACGAGTCTCTAATTTATTTTAGTAGTTGGTCAAACCAAATTTTGAAATCAATAAAAGCAATAAAATAAATTAGAAACTCGTTGGTAATAGAATTGTATTAGAAATAAATCTGGACAAGGTATTTTAGGCCAGAATTGTTATTCCAATTTTTTTAGAAATTATTCTATTTTCGAAAAATGCTATCTTGGATCTGATCTTCAAACTGGCATTCAATCAGCCTCGAAAATTCATTCTAATTCATATTGATGGTATTAATGTACCAAAAAGATATCTCAAAGAAATTCAACTTGCCTGGATGTTAATTAATAAGATATATTTAGGGCTTCTTTTGTATTTTAGAGAATGTTTTCTCTGTACCTCATCCTAAAATTTGCTTTAGTCAACCAATAAATTAGAGGCTCGTTGGTGATAGAATTGTACCAGGAATTAATGTAGACAAAAAATTTTAGGCCAGAATTGTTATTCCCATTTTTTTAGAAATTATTCTATTTTTGAAAAGTGTTATCTCTGGATCTGATTTCCAAACTGGCATTCAATCAACCTCTAAAATTAATTCTAATTCATTTTGATGGTATAGGTGTACCAAAAAGATATCTCGAAGAAATTCAACTTGCCTGAATGTTAATTAATAAAATATTTAGGGATTTTTTTGTATTTTAGAAAATGTTTTCTCTTGACCTCATCCTAAAATTTGGTTTAGTCAACCAATAAAATAAATTAGAGACTCGTTAGTGATAGAATTATATCAGAAATAAATCTAGACAAGATATTTTAGGCCAGAATTATTATTCCAATTTTTTTTAGAGATTATTCTATTTTCGAAAAATGCTATCTCTGGATCTGATTTCCAAACTGGCATTCAATCACCCTCGATAATTAATTCTAATTCATTTTGATGGTATAGGTTTGTCAAACACTTATCTTGAAGAAATTTAACTTGCCTGAATTTTATTTAATAAAATATTTAGGGATTTTTTGTTTATTTTAGAAAATGTTTTCTCTGGACATCATCTAAATATTTGGTTTTATTAACCACTTAAATAAATTAGAGAATTGTTAGTATAGCAGAAATAAATGCAGAAGCGATATTTTGTGCCTGAATTTTTATTCCACTTTTTTCAGAAGTTTTGCTATAATTATCTATTTTATCATTTCTAAATATTAAATTCATACATTATTAGCATATAATCAGAAAATAAAAATCTTATAGTGTAATCGAAATCTACTCGAAATTTTATTTTAGCCTATTTGATTGACTTATCGTTTAAGCTCAAATTATGCCGTTTGAAATGAAGACACCAATTCTGTAAATTTTATTTCAGATGTCATCTTTTCAGTTGGATGTTGTCCTATAAGTTTTATCGGTATCACCTGTGAAGGAAAAAAGGCGTGACAATTTTCGACCTATAAAAAGTTTTACCTATAAAAATTGTAAACAATTTTTCTATCAATAAAGAAGTTTGATTTAAATAACGGCGTTCTGAAAGGGAATAAGCACCATTTTGACGATCCTTTAGGATATTTATAGTATTAAAATGGAGAAACAATTGATCATAATGACTGTTTTCGATAAAAAGAAAATTCTCAGATTTATAGCATTTCCAAAATTTTTGAAATCAACCGAAATTCAAAATTTTAAGCCAAAAAACGCAGATATGAAAAAAAGACAGGAGAAGAAAAACATTGCTTTTTGAAATTCCTACAAGACTGTCATAGCGGACTTTTGGATTTTCATGAAAAATATAAAATTCAAATTTGGATTACATAAAAAATAATGAAAAATCTAAAATTCCATTTTGTTCTCAAACTATGTAGAATACGAGAAAAGATGAATAAACAAAAATTGATCTCCAAAAAAATATCTGCAATTTCGTTAAGAATCACTTCTTGATAGGACAAGTACTATTTGTTTTATTCGTGAAAAATAAAATTGAAAACAGAAAAACCATAAAAAATTTGTGGAAAAACGACGAAGGTTATGAAAAAAGATGTTGAAAAACCTGATTATTAATGTCTGTTGAAAATCGAGCGCGTAGCGCGAGTGTCATGATGATAATGTGTCCCTCAAAGCCTACAGAGCTTTGACAATCTTAATCTTTTACTATACTTGAATAAGTTATAGACAATTCAGAATATGAAGACCCATATAAATATTGCCATCTAAAAGAGATCATTTTGATAAAGTTTTATTCAAGCATTTCAAATGCAAAGAATATTTATTCTTTGCATTTGAAATATATCTGAGCGCGAAGCGCGAGGTAATAACCCGGTATCGACCGCGAAGAGCGAGATTCAAAAGCCGCGCACCCTAGGCGTGCTCAAGCTTGCTAGCGAACTTCCGAAAGTTAATGAGCACTATTTAGACAATTCTTTTGAAAAGGCAAAAAGCGCTCTAAAAATTGAATTTTCTATCCCTAAATATTTTATTAATTAAAATTAAGGCAAGTTAAATTTCTTCAAGATATCTTTTTGACAAAGCTAAACGATCAAAATGAATTAGAATTAATTTTCGAGGCTGGTTAAATGCCAGTTTGGTAATCAGATCCAGAGATAGCTTTTTTCAAAAATAGAATAATTTCTAAAAAAATTGGAATAACAATTCCGGAATGAAATATTTTGTCTAAATTTATTTCTGATACAATTCTATCACCGATGAGTCTCTAATTTATTTAATTGGTTGACTAAGCCAAATTTCAGGATGAGGTCCTGAGAAAACCTTTTCTAAAATACAAAAAAATCGCTTAATATTTTATTAAGTAACATTCAGGCAAGTTGAATTTCTTCGAAATATATTTTTGGTAAACCCATACCATGAAAATGAATTAGAATTAATTTTCGAGGCTGATTAAATGCCAGTTTAAAATTCAAATCCAGAGATGGCATTTTTCGAAAATAGAATAATTTCTAAAAAAATTGGAGTAACAATTCTGGAGTAAATCATTTTGTCTGAATTAATTTCTGATACAGTTCAATCATCAGCGAGTCTCAAATTTATTTAATTGGTTGACTAAACCAGTGATCCTTGACTCCAGTCCATTTTTCAAAAGGTATTCCTCCATTTAGACTTCTAGAAGGGCATCTATTTCTCAAGTGGTTTGCAGTCGACACCGCTTCAGCCCAAAACGATGTTGGCAGGTTTGAGGAGATCAAGAGACACCTGGCCATTTCCACCAGCGTGCGGTTCTTCCGTTCTGCCACGCCGTTTTGTTCTGGAGTATGAGGTATTGTAAATCTTTTGACAATCCCACAATTTTCGAAGTGTTTGTCTAAATCGCGATTGCGATACTCTTTGCCATTGTCGGATTGCACACACTTTATTTGGCTTCCTGTCTGTTTCTCTACCATTCTTTGATAGCTCTTGAATGCTTCCAGCAGCTCACTCTTTGACTTGAGGAACTTGATCCGTGTGTATTAACTCAATTAGCCACGTATTTCGTAACGAGCTTTTCGGAAAGGGCCTTTGCGCTAACTTTCCCACTACACAGGTTCCACATACTCCGAGTTTCTTGTTTTCTGAACAATTTATTCCCTGCATTTTCATTAGGCACTTCGCATCCTTCTCATTGAAATGCCCTAACCGTCGGTGCCACAATTCCAACTTTGTAGGCTTATCATTCTCAGACACAACACTCGCGACTTCCGGCGTTTCCTGTAAATAATACAATCCATCGATTCTATTCGCGTACAGTTTTACAACTCCATTTTCGTCACGAATCACAGCTGAACTTTTCTTGAATATTACTTCGTACCCACTGTCGCAGATTTTTCCCACTGACATCAAGTGAGTTCTTAAATCAGGCACGTGCAAAGTATTATCTAAGTTCAGGGATGTCACACGATTACAGTCGGTAATCAATAATTTGACTGCTCATCTGGATCCAATGGTAGTGGTACCTTCAGTTTTCAACGCAGACTCCTGGCTCGTAGTTATGAGAGACCTCATTTTCTCTGTTTTAGCGGACTTTTGCGACGATTTGTTAACTTTCATGTTACAATCCACAGACTTACGTCCAGCCTGCTTAAACTTGTGGCATTTGAATGGAAAAGGTTTTTTTGTCTGCTGTCCTTTTCCAGGTTTCCTCACCTTTCCATAATTCTTCTGATAGTGACCCGCAACGGCGCCACTTGCCAACATGGCTTCCGAGTTTTCTAGCTGTTTCGAATTTCTGGCATCGCTCTCTTCGATGATCTATATTTTCAGATCTTCAGAACTGGGCAGGATATCTCGCGTCTCGATTGCACATCGAAAATTCTCAAAGCTATACGGAAGACTGTACAATAGCATGATGGTGAGCTGGTATTGTTTAATTACCACCTCCATCTCCATAAGCTTATCAACTGCGTCGAAGAATTCTCGAATGTGGTCACAAATATCCTGGCCTTCCGCCATCTTGTGCAATGTCAGTTTCTTTTAAAGAGCTGCTTTTCGAGCGGGACCTTTAGATTAGTAAATAGTGTGCAGCTTCATCCACACAGTATTCGCGGTCTGACAGCCCTTGATTTGCTTTAATTCAGATGGTGGTTGGATAGCTAGTATCAAGTCCGAGTGTGCTACAGCTATCGAAGCAGCATTTTCATCTCCTTGAACGATCTCCGGTTTCACCTTTTCGCCGCTTACATACTCCCAAGCATCATTCTTCACCAGTAAAGCCTTCACTTGTAGTTTCCACGTATCGAAGTTATCCTGAACGACACTACTTCCGGCACAAATTCTCTTTCGTTATTTTTAATCGCAAACGCGACGACCTGGGCCCATAACAGGTGGGAACTTGAGGATGAATTGCGATAAAGGAATATAACCCGATACTATAAATGACGGTTTATTGGAGCAGACAATTAACAACCTGACGACTCGATGATTTTCGAGAGACTAACGAATCACACATCGCAGAAAAAAGAAGCAAAAACACCATACGTAGATGGCAGCATACAACACGCACGGGGGTAGCTTGTAAATAGTTTAATGTTCAACATAAAATACAAAAAAATCCCTAAATATTTTATTAATTGAAATTGAGGCAAGTTAAATTTCTCCAAGATATCTTTTGATAAAGCTATACCATCAAAATGAATTAGAATTAATTTTCGAGGCTAACTGAATGCCAGTTTGGAAATCAGATCCAGAGATAGCATTTTTTAAAAATAGAATAATTTAAAAAAAATTGAAATACCAATTCTGGCCTAAAATATCTTGTCTAGATTTATCTCTGATACAATTGTATCACCAACGAGTCTCTAATTTATTTTATTGGTTGACTAAACCAAATTTTAGGATGAGGTCCAGAGAAAACATTTTCTAAAATACAAAAAAATCCCCAAATATTTTATTAATTAAAATTCAGGCTAGTTAAATTTCTTTGTGATATATTTTTGACAAAGATATGCCATCAAAATGAATTAGAATTAATTTTCGAGGCTAATTGAATGCCAGTTTGGAAATCAGATCTAGAGATAGCATTTTTCGAAAATAGAATAATTTCTAAAAAAAATGGGAATAACAATTCTGGCCTAAAATATCTTGTCTAGATTTATTTCTGATTCAATTCTATCACCAACGAGTCTCTTATTTATTTTATTGGTCGACTAAACCAAATTTTAGGATGAGGTCCAGAGAAAGCATTTTCTAAAATACAAAAAATTCTCCAAATATTTTATTAATTAAAATTCAGGCTAGTTAAATTTCTTTGAGACATATTTTTGACAAAGATATGCCATCAAAATAAAATTAGAATTAATTTTTGAGGCTGATTGAGTGCCAGTTGGGAAATCAGATCCAGAGATAGCATTTATCGAAAATAGAATAATTTCTAAATAATTGGAATAACAATTCTGGCTTAAAATATCTTGTCTAGATTTATCTCCGATACAATTGTATTACCAACGAGCCTCTAATTTATTTTATTGGTTGAGTAATCCAAATTTTAGGACGAGGGCCAGAGAAAACATTTTCTAACATACAAAGAAATGCTTAAAGATTTTTTAAATTAAAATTCACGCAATCTAAATTCCTTCAAGATATCTTTTTGACAAAGCTATACCATCAAAATGAATTAGAATTAATTTTCGACGCTAATTGAATGCCAGTTTGAAAATCAGATCCAAATATAGCATTGTTCAAAAATAGAATAATTTCTAAAAAAAATGGAATAACAATTCTGGCATAAAATATCTTGTCTAGATTTATTTCTGATAGAATCTATCACGACAATAAAGGTAATACCGAACTTTACGCGAAAAGAATCGGGGATTGGAACTGTGGGCAAGAAATCGGACAAAGTGCGTGTGCGGTTGCTAATGTAAAAACAAGTAAAGCCACACTCGAAACTTTACACAAACGGTTCGGCCACGCGAACTTAAAAGACGTTTCAGACGCTGTGAGAAGAGGTGCCATCACAGGAGTTCAGCTGACGGATACAGCTACTGAAATCAAGTGTGAAGTTTGTTTTAAGGGGAAGATGTCGAGAACCCCATTCCCGAAGGAATCTACTCGCAACACAGATATGCTACAGATCATACACACAGATGTATGGGGACCGGCAAGGACGACCTCACGTGGAGGAGCAAAGTACTACGTTGAATTCATCGACGACTACTCCAAGTGGTGTGAGGTTAAGTTCCTAAAATCCAAGGAAGACACATTTAACGCAACAAAGGAGTTTATAGCCTTGGTAGAAAGACAAAAAGGTAAGAAAGTGCAATTTATTCAGTCCGACAACGGACGAGAATATGTGAACACTGAATTTGACAGTTACCTCCAGAATCGCGGAATAAAGCGAAGACTGACAGTGCCACACAATCCAGAGCAGAACGGCATAGCGGAAAGAAAGAACAGGACACTACTCGAAACAGCTAGATGTCTCCGTATGCAAGCCAATCTTCCGGATTCGTTTTGGGCTGAAGCTGTGAATACAGCCAACTATCTAAGAAATCGTTCTCCGACCAAGAGTCTCAACGGAAAAACGCCCTTCGAACTTTGGGAAGGAAAAGCCCCAGATGTTTCCAATCTACGAGTGTTCGGTAGCAAGGTTTTCTACGTTGACAGGGATCCTGAAAGAGGGAAATTAGATCAAGCAGGCCAAGTAGGAATTTTCCTTGGGTACTCCGAAGAATCTAAAGCATACCGAATCTGGTCGGTTAAGAAGAGAAAAATAATCATATGTCGTGATATTAAATTCATGGAAAACATATGCACTCATCCGAAGATAGTGACCGAAGCTCCAATAAAAGTAACATTTCCGGATCACAAACAAGAAGAAAAAGGACGACGTTTCGCCGAAATCGAACACACTTCATCAAAACAAGGAGAAGAACTCGAACAAAACGAGGATGATGGAAGAGCACTTCAGAGGCTTCGAACGTCAAGAAATCATGCAACAGGGATCGGAAGAAGAAGAACCCGCAGCTGGATCAAAAAGAGGACCGGGACGACCAAAAGGAAGCCGATCCAATACTGTTTTAGAAAAAAGAGAACCGCGAACAGGATTGCGGAGCAGCAGCAAACAAGAAAGAACTTTGCCTACAGTTCAAGATGAAGATAAGCAAACCGAAGATGAAGAACACACATTTATGGCAGAAATACCAATAAAGAAAGCGATGAGGGGTGCAGACGCTCAGTAATGGCGTAACGCAGTTGCAGCAGAAATTAGATCCATTTTAAAAAATAAAACATGGATTTTGACAGATCGTCCGAAGGAAGGTAAGATCATACGCAGTCGCATGATCCTACGTAACAGACTCAACCCAGACGGTACAATCGAGAGAAGGAAAGCTCGATTAATAGCTCAAGGATTCAGCCATCAACCCGGTATACATTTTAAATATGTAATTTGTTTATTTTCGGAATATTTTATTAAAAACGAATGTTAATTTAGATTATCACTTGATTCGGGGGGAAGTGTTAGAACTAAGAGTTTATGTTAATTAAAGTAAACGATTCAAGTAATAAGCGTAAGCGCATGCGCGGCATTGCAGGAAGCTAACATTGCCCTTCTAATATTTAGTACGGCTTGGACGCTCGTAAGAAGCTCGAAACCCTTTCAGTGAGCACAAACCTGATTTATCTCGTGTCTTGTAACACTATTCATGTAGTATCCTTTCACATTATAATATACTCCTTTTCACGGATTTAGTGATTCCCAATCATTACCTCTGATTCTCCCATCAAAGCCTCCTCTTATTAGGTTAAAGATCTAATATAAAAAATATTGGAATTACAATTCTGTAGTAAAATATTTTGTCTAGATTAATTTCTGATACAATTCTATCACCAACGAGTCTCTAATTTATTTTATTGGTTGACTAAACAAAATTTTAGGATGAGGTCCACAGAAAACATTTCCTAAAATACAAAAAAATCCCTAAATATTTTATTAATCAAAATTCAGGCAATTTAAATTTCCTTAAGATATCTTTTTAATAAAGCTATACCATCAAAATGAATTAGAATTAATTTTCGAAGCTGATTGAATGCTAGTTTGGAAATCAGATCCAGATATAGCATTTTTCCAGAATAGAATAATTTAAAAAAAAATGGAATAACAATTCTGGCTTAAAATATCTTGTCTAGACTTATTTCAGATACAATTCTATCACCAACGAGTATCTAATTTATTTTATTGGTTGGCTAAACCAAATTTTAGGATGAGGTCCAGAGAAAAAATTTTCTAAAATTATTTTTCAGAAGTTCTTCACATTTCTTTAATTCCTCGTGTTAGTCAAACCAGGATTCTTCTTCTGTTATCTCCAGGTCGATATACGAATCGTCTTCCTGTTCACCTTGGGTAATCTATTGTAGAAAAATTGTACAGTGAAATACTTCAATAGCCCTCCCTTCTATAGCCCTTCCGAGAATTGACACCTCGCCGTACGTTGGAGTAACAAGATCTGCGCGGTGTAAGATGGGGCGCCAGTGGTCACTTAGGCGAGCACTAAGGCGTCAACAAACAAAAGCGGAACGGGCAATAATAAGCTAGTTCGCACCCACCGTTTGCCTCAAAGTCGGTGCTTTAGAAGAGTTTTACTCTATATGATTTTCCACTAATGTACATCGACGTAATGGGTTTTATCAGGGGCGTCATTTTCGAGGATTGGCTATTATCGAAACATTCTGATTCAGTCAGCATTACTATTTTGATTTAACCAGCGTCACATTCCGTTGGCGACAAAAGTTTTTATTTGTTTTTACATATACATCGCAAACGTTTGTAAAGACTGTAGGACATTTTAATGGATCCCGACCTGCTTTTCGGATTTTCAGTCTTACAGATTAGGGAAGTCATGATTGCTCTTTAATTATAAAATATAAAAAATAACACATTGCCAAAATGTCAAAATTTTAGAAAATTCGAAAAAAATCAGGATTAATAAACGGTATCGAAAGATTATTAATCAACTAGAGACAAATTCGCTATCGCAACATGGTAGGACAATGGTGTATGATTTATAATTAAATGTAGATCGACATAATGGGCCACATTCTGTTCACGCCAAAAGTTTTAATTTGTTTCTACATATACATCGCAGACGGTTGCAAAGGTTGTGGAAAATTTTAAATAATCCTTAAATTTTTTTAAGATTTCAAATCCTATAGACTTTCAAAATCATGATTGCACCTTATTTATAAAATACAAAAAACTTCTGCATCAACAAAATATTTGCAAATAAAAAAAATTTCAAAGAGTTGAAAATTTAGAAGTGGTTTAGAAAAATTGTGAATACCTAAAAACAAATTAACTAACTTAATTTCATATTAAAGTAGCATATTATTATTAAATGTACATCGACATAATGGTTTTTATTAATAGCATAATTTTTATTGGTGCAAAATCCTTTTAAACAAAACAAGAATCAAACGACCAAATTTGGACCACAAGGAATAAACGAAAAGCAAAAATCCTATTGTAATCTGAAAAAAAAAACAAAAAAATAAAATAAAATTTTCGGACAAAAATAAAAAAGAGGAAAGAAAAATGAGAAGGCAGCCAACCACATCCCCTTCCTTCTCTTTTTTGTTTCTTTCGTCTTTTTTATTTTTATTATCATGAAATTACAATAAAATTAAAGTAAAAAACATAAATAAATTTGAATTACCAACTTTTCGGTACGTTTCGGTAATCTTTCGGTTTGGAATGGTAATATTATTATCAATTGGTACATTATTATTCATTTCACACAAGAAATTTGAATATTGTTAGGATTATCCTTTTTCTGAATCATTAAATTGAGAAACATATTGCAATTAGAGTTCAACAAGTCAAAAACAAAGAGATTAATAATTTGCTTGTAGATAATCAGAAAGAGTTAAAGCAATATAGTTCATTTAATACTTTTGTTCTTCCATTTTTTGGTCGAATTTCTAAAATTATGTAACTTATGTTAAAAAAACTTTTAATTCATACTATTTTCCGCATTCCATTTAAAATGGATGCGGTGATACATTTTTGCAAAGATCCTTTAGATAATTTTGAAAAGGGTGGTCTTGTCTATAAGATCACTTGCACGATCTGTAAGATGAATTTCGTGGAACAAACTGGCAGACTTCTTAATACTAGGATAGAGGAACACAAAAGTGATGTTCGTTTGGGACGCTGTTATAAAAGTGTTCTTACCAGACATACAAAGGCATTTGTTGATGTTGACCATGATTTTTACTGAGATAATGTTCAAATTTTGCATAGTGAAAGTAATGAGAGAAAGAGGGAATTCATGGAAATGCTTTATATTGAAGATATGGGTTGAACAAAAGTTATGCTAATATGATTAATTACATATAACGTGGCTGTTTCATGAATTCTGTTTTTCTTTTACTTTCTCTATTTCTGATGTAATTGTGACAGATATTTATATTGTGTTTACAACAGATTGGCCTACTGACCCTCATTCGATTCTCAGGTATCAAAGAGAGAGCACTTGTTCATGGGTGCTGTCAATTTCAACCACTTACATTTTTCTTACCTTGATAAGGGTACTGTACGAATACCGAAACTTTGGTATGCAAATTGATTTATTTATGTTTTTTATTTTTATTTTATTGTAATTTGATGATAATAAAAGTAAAAAAGACGAAAGAAGCAAAAAGAGAAGGAAAGGGATGTGGTTGGTTGCCTTCTCATTTTTTTTCCTCTTTTCCTCTTTTTTTTTATTTTTGTCTGAAAATTTTATTTTATTTTTTTGTTTTTTTTTTCAGATTACAATAGGATTTTTGGTTTTCATTTATTCGATGTGGTCCAAATTTGGTGGTTGGATTCTTGTATTCTTTAACAGGATTTTGCATCAATTTGATTATTGCACGATAAATGAGATTTTTAATTTGAATTTTGGTCTAATTTAAATTTCGTAAATTTTGAGCATAATTTTTGTGGATTGACTATTATCGGCCAGCATAAATGAATTAAATTTGTAAACATTAACAGACCGCAGTGTAGTGAGAAGTATTAAGCAGTTTCAACTATAAATCGCCCAATTTGTCGACAAAAAACGATAAAATATTTCGATTCAGTTGGCATTGTTCGTATGTTCAAAGAATGTTACATTCTGGTAATGTCAAAAGTTTGAATTTGTGTTCTAAGATATATCAACCACGCTTCAGAAGATTTTAAGGGAATTGCATGAACTTCTTCCAAAAAATCTGTTAAAGATTTCGGAATTACCTGCATCATTCGACATCATTTTCACACTGACTTAAATAAGCTAATTTGTTTTTTAGTTATTCAAAATTTTTGTCAAATCGCTTATAAATCTTGAATATTTCTAAAGCTTTCTAAACTCTATATATTTTGCCCATGTGTGAATTGCTCATTGTTCAAGAATAACGATTAATTATAATCTTGAAGAGCTGTGATTAGAAGCTTCAGTAGTATATTAGGATAGTGTTACAATTAACAGCAACATATGCAAAGGTGTGCGATGTATTTGAATTATGCAAATAATGCTAACCGAATCAAACAATTTCCTTCACCAATATAGTCTCTTAAGGATTTTGCCAGGCCAGTGATGCACCCAATTAACGTAATTTTTCAACACTAAAACACCATATTTTTGTTCGAAGTATTAAGAAGTTTCAACCTGTACTCTCAAAAGAAAATCTATTAGAATACAGCGTACATTTTGCTTTAGATTGATTCATTTTATTATTTAAATAAAACAAATTCTAGTCACTTCAACATAATGAATTGCTGTTCCCAGACACATTGCATAAGATGCAAACGTTTCAGAAAATCACAAGGAATCTCAAAATATTCATCTTCAATTCTTTGCGAGAATATTGGCAACTTTATATTTGGTGCTGCTTAATATTTAGAACAAAAAATTTGTTCTGTTAATGTTAACAAATCTCATTAATTTATCCCACCCGATAATAGCCAATGCGCAAAAATTGTATACCTAATAAAACCCATTACGTCTATGTACATTTGGTAACCATTACAATTTTCCTGTCAAGTTGCGTCAGATCATTTGTTTTTGATTCATTAAAAATCGTTCTAACCAGCCTCTAAATCTTCAATTCTGTGCGAGAATATAGGCAACTTTATATTTGGTGCTACTTAATATTTATAACAAGAATTCTGTCAATGTTAACAAATCTCATTAATCTATCCCACCCGATAATAGCCAATGCCCAAAAATTGTACACCTAATAAGACCCATTACGTCGACGTACATTTGGTAACCATATATAATTTTTGTGTCAAGTTGCGTGAGATCATTTGTTTTTAATTTATTAAAAATCGTTCTAACCAGCCTCAAAATCTTCAATTCTTTGCGAGAATATTGGCAACTTTATATTTGGTTCTGCTTTATATTTAGAACAAGAATTAATTCTGTCAATGTTAACAAATCTCATTAATCTATCCCACCCGATAATAGCCAATACGAAGGAATTGTATACCTAATATAACCCATTACGCCAACGTACATATGGTAACCATATACAATTTTTCTGTCAAGTTGTATGAGATCATTTGTTCTTAATTTAATTAAAATAGTTCTAACCAGCCTCTAAATCTTTAATTCTTTGTGAGAATATTGGCAACTTTATATTTGGTGCTGCTTAATATTTAGAACAAAAATTTATTATGTAAATGTTAACAAACCTCTTCAATCTATCTCACCCGATAATAGCCAATACACAAAAATTATGTCCCTAATAAAACTTATTACGTCGATGTAAATTTTATAATCATATACCATTTTTCTGTGATGTTATTAAAAAGTAACTGTCTCGTATTACGGAACTTTCCGTAAAATGAACCGTCGAAGAATAGCGCTGGGTCTAGTATTACGCACAATTATGTAATGATAGACAATTCGGATTAAAAATCGTTCTAAGTTGCCTATAAAGCTTCTATTATTTACGAACTTTCTGAAAGTTGAATATTTTTTTAATGTGGGTGTTTACGATATTTTATATATAAGGAGTAATCGTGATTTTGGAGTTCGGCAAGATTTGAGATCTCAGAAGAAACTATGATTTATAGGAATTTTCTACATTTTTCGCAACCTTTGGCGATGTATCTGAGAATACAAATACATTCTTGACGCGACTAGAATGTGGCATGGGTTGAATCATAAAACAAATTCCAACAATAAAAATATTTCATATATTATTTTAGACACTTTGGCAGCTTTAGAGTAGAAACTGCCTATTATTTGAAACAGTGCAATACTGTGTCCGATATATTTGAGTTTCATGTGTGTGAGTCAACTGACGATAGTCTTTTTGAGGATATAACGCTCTCAGTGAAGCTCTTTGTTTCGACATGATGGCGGCACGTGATAATGGATACTCGATTAACTAGAAGCCTTGGTAAAGGAAAATTAATAAACTAAAGTACCTGATAAGGGAAATCAATAAAATTGAAGACCTGATAATGCACAATAGGAAAATTGAAGAACCTGATAAAGGACAATCGATAAACTAACAAACCCGATAAGCACCATTAGGAAAATATTTGGTATACCGGGTGGCTTTTCATATTATGATATCAAATGATAATACGAGCAAAATCTACGGAAGGA
>NC_046661.1:8750327-8751624 GCF_010883055.1 Belonocnema kinseyi | reverse complement strand
GTGAAAAAAGTATTAAGAGGGATGAAGAACTATTCCGCACCGGGACCTGATTGTATCAAAACCTTCTGGTGGAAGAAGTTTTCTTCAACCCATCAGCATTTGACCTGTATTTTCACCTCATATTTGAAATCGGAAGAGCCGATTCCAGAGTGGTTCGTGGAAGGGCGCACAATACTCCTGCCGAAAATAGGCAACTTAGCTGACCCGAAGAACTACAGGCCAATAACTTGTCTTAACACGCTTTATAAGATATTCACAGCTATCCTAAATGATAGGATTGTTCGGGCAATTGAACCTGTGTGGCAAGAAATGTATGAACAACGAGGCTCAAAGAAAGGCGTAGCCGGAAGTCGGAAGAACCTGCTCATCGATAGATGTGTCTGCAAAGATGCAGCATTCTACCAGCGTGACCTATCGATGGCCTGGATTGATTATCGGAAAGCCTGGCTTATGAACAAGCGTTTGAATGCTATGTATACATTTCTCACAGGAGCTCCTTAATATTTCGGTTTCAAATCATGAAAATATATTGTATAATTTTTAGCCAAATCGGTTTATATAGGGCGTTAAAGCTTTAATAGAAAGAAAGATGGAAATATTTCAGATTTTTAAGAGGTATGCAACTGCGATGGTGAATTTAAAGTTCAAATTTTTATTTTGTATACTTTTCATATTATTGATCATATGTAAATATGTTTAAGTTTGATAAATTATCTCAAATTATCTAGGGCCCTACCTATAGAAATCTCTGAATATTTACTGAAGATTTTCAGGTTGAAATAAGAATTCTATCAAAAATACCAAACAGAGAAGCTATCTCAATAGAGTTGCGATACGCAAAAACAGGCAACATTTTTTAATCAACTCCAAAATAGTATATCAATATATAAGTTGTAATTATAAAATATGTATAATGAGAAAATCCATCACTTAAAATAGTGCTAATAATTTGAAGAATAGTTTAAAAAGGAGAAGATTCAATATAATCCAATTTGGCTGAAACTTATACAGTCTGTCAAGTTAAAGCGTGGGTGGCTTTACTCGCAGTCGGTAAGGTGTATCGACATGATTTTGGTGTCAAAATATTAAGAAGAGCTCCCTCTTTCATGCTTTTTGATTTAACATTCAGTTTGATTTCAACTCTCATCTTGTTACCACGTTACAAAAAATGAGTTCCGTATACGCTTCGCGCTTGGAGGCTGTGTTCCTTTGTTCCCACCCAAAAGGTCCCAAATTGTCTCACAATCAAGCTGCAAAGTACATGGGAAAATAATCGTCGTTCGTCAGCAAGTGGGTA
>NC_046661.1:8739171-8750227 GCF_010883055.1 Belonocnema kinseyi | reverse complement strand
CTTCCGAAAACGCACTTTTCTGAAGGATTAAAAAAACTTGAAAAGCGATTGACCAAGTGTATAGAGCTCCAAGGAGATTATGTTGAAAAATAAAAAATTTACACAAAAAAAATTGTTTTTATACTTCATTCTAAGGACTTATTGAACTACCCTCGTATGTTATTTGTTGACGATTTGGTACCGAAATATCAAGGAGCACCTGAAGTTTGTAAAATTTGTGTGTTTTCAAACCACCTTAGTGTCTGCATGTATGCATGTATGTATATGTGTATGTTGTTGTTTGCATATTGGAGATTCACTTTATTAAGGCGAATTTTGAGAATATTAGCTTTTGTTTACTTTTTCCTTTCACTATAACACAGGCCTACCAAATTTTAAAAATGAAATAACCTAGAGGGGCGACATACCCTACCCGAAGTATTTTGAAGCGCTGAACTCGAATCCGAGCTCAGAATTGAGCCATCGCCTAAGTTCCGAGATATCTTAACCTAAAATTGCAAAAAACATGGTTTTTTTGCCATCTTTGAGCGTCTATAACTTTGCGAAAAATTGATTGTTAGGATATCTCGAGCACCTTAGGTGGTCGAGCATTTATGAGACCAGATTCGGTTTCAGCAAGCCAAAATCTAAGTGAAACGCATATTCCTAATCAATCCACACGAGTCATGTTTTTGTCAAGTTATAGGCGCTCACAGATAATGAAAAATCTTGTTTTTTGCATTTTTAGGTTAGGATATTTCGGAACGCTTAGGTGATGGCTCAATTCTGAGCTCGGATTCGAGTTCAGCGCGTCAACATACTTCGGGTAAGGTATGTCGCCCCTCTAGGTCGATGACTAAGGATGAGTTTTTGATGCTGCGTTTTTCTAATATCTGTGGATAAATTTGAGGTGAGTGGATTGTGAAAGTGTTTTGAATGGGTTGTTTGTGAGAGATTGATTGAGAGATTTACAAGGGGGGTAAGTATATTTGTGGGGATAACAGATTTTTGTGAAAGTTGAAGTTCAGTTTGTTTGAGTTCGAGGGGGCTAGAGAAGCGAATGATAATGAGCAAATGGCAAAATAGAGATACAAAAGATTTGAAAGAAAACGGAAACGGAAGTAGAATAAGTATATTAATAATATATAAGTATAATAAGATGTAATTTTTTATGCTATAATTTTGGGCTTTTTTTGGACACCGTTGTCAGAATTTTTGGCTTTTTTGGGCTCTCTGAAACTGGAAAAATTATTTTGGAAAAAGAACCCCTATCTTTAAAAAACTACCCTTAAAATAAAATATGCATTCAAATTAAGTGAAAGCACATCAGAATCTTGGGCTTTCTATAGGATCTTCTTTGGCACTGATTCCGATTTTCGGGCTTTCTTATTTTTAAAAAAAAAACCGGACTTTTTGGCAAAGGTGCTGGGCGCCAGCTACCATCTTCACTACAGAAAATTTGAAAAAAAAATCAACAGCGCCAGAATTTTATGGTTTTTAGGGCTCTCCAAAACTGAAAAAATTAATTTTCAAAAAACAACGTCTATTTCCTAAGAATTACCCTTGAAATAACTTATACACCCGTACTAAATGTAAGCATATCCAAATATTGTGCTATTTTTAAGCTCGCAAAAACACTGACAAATTATTTCCAAAAATCAAACCTACCTTTGAAAAAAATCCCAAAGGAAACAACCTATAACACTAGCGGCTACCTGTAACTAAAATTATAGATGTTAAACAAAACTAAAAAAAAATCAAACGTCAATGGTTTGGTGGGGTTCACAAAACACTGCAGAAAAATCTCCAATGAAAAAGAATCATACTATTCATCCTCGAAAAACTCTGAACTATATCTACTACCCTAAAAGAATAATAAAAAAATCAAATAAATCAAAAATACCTTTGATGCATTTAACCAAACCCTGCACAACTGCCTTCAACTAAAAAATCCATGAAGATTTCAATTAAAAATAATTACCACAAAGACTTTCGGAAAATCTTTTTCATACCAAGTCTCACTCTCCATCAACTAAAACCTCCAAGACAATCTCAAATTAAAAATAACTACCCCAAACAACTTTCAAACACTAGCTTAAAAGATCTATCTAGAATGTTTAAAAAATTTGTTTGGCGTAGTTATTTTTAATTTGAGATTGTCCTGGAGGTTTTAGTAGATGGAGGGTGAGACTTTGTTCTTTAGGTGTAATACGGGTAGTTATCAAGTGCTGATTAATGTAACGATGGAGATGGGAATATGAAAAAGATTTTTGGGAAATTCTTTGTGGTAATTATTTTTAATTACAATTTTTGTGAATTTTTTAGTTGAAGGCAGCTCTGCAGGTCCTGGTTAAATTCGTCAAGGGTGTTTTTATAAGATTCTTTTATTATTTCTGTGGGGTAGTGGTTATAATTCAGAAATTTTCTAGGGTCAATAGTATGATTCTTTTTCATTTGGAGATTTTTCGCCTGTGTTTTGTGAACCCCAGAAGACCATTAACGTTTGGTTAATATTTTTTTTAGGTTTATTTAATATCTATATTTTTAGTTCGGGGTAGCTGTTAGTGTCATAAGTTGTTTGCGGACAATATAATTTGTTATTTTTAATGAGCTCGAAACTACCTCAGACCTACGGTATGTTTTTTATCGTACTTTTCAAAGGTTAGATTTTATTTTTGGAAATAATTTGTGAGTGTTTTTGCGAGCTCAAAAATAGAACAATATTTGGATATGCTTATATTTAGGCTGGGTTGCGTAAGTTCTTTTAAGGGTAGTTCTTAGGAGACAGGGGTTGTTTTTAAAAATTAATTTTTGCAGTTTTTGAGAGCCCAAAAAAGCCCAATATTTGGGCGCTGTTGATTTTTTTAATTTTTCGAATTTTCCGTAGTGGAGGTGCTAGTGCACGATGTGCTTCAAAAGGGTCTTAATCGGAAGTCTTGATGTTCGCATTTTTCTAGTAAATAAAATTCTATGAAAGTACGTGTATATAGGGTTTTTGTGGTTGCTGATTGCGAATACCTTGGTAGATTTTCAAAATTCGAGATGGCTGGTCCAATATGGCGGACCAATTTGGTTAAATTAATGCTGATTGTGGTAACAATTATTATATGGTGGTTTTTGGGGTCGCTAATTACATACCCGTCATCATATTTCAAAAATTCAAGATGGCGGATTAACTATGGTGGCCTAAATAACGTAATTATATGTCAGTCCCTGTGGATATTTTTGTTCTGTGGTGTTTAGGACCGCTGATAGCGAATATGTTGTCAGTCTTCCATATGAATAATTTGTGAGTCTGGCATTTTCTTGAAGAGATTAATTCTATGGAATCAATATTTGAACTCTCAGAATTCAGATTTTTCGTTCTAGGAAATATGCAAACTTTAGATTAAAACTTATGCATGAACGTTTTTTATTTGTCTTTTTTTTCTCATGTGCCATGAAATACATACAAATATCGATTGAGCCATTGAACTAATTTTGAGATTTTTGTTATATTTTTACTGATTAAAGTTATATAACCTATATTCATTATTTCAATAGCGTTCAATTAGGTAAAATTGTCTAACGTGGTACGCGTTTTTGTTTAGAAAAATAAAAGACCCAAAAATCGGTAATGGTGTTAAAGAAGAGCCCAAAAAAGCCAGAAATTCGTATATGTTGACTTTTAGCTTAGTTTCATATTTTAGTTTAAGATTAGTTTTTCGGAAATGGGTGTTGCTTTTTTTAAATCGATTTTTGCATTTCTGAAGAGCTCCAAAAAATCTTAAAATTGTAGTGCTGTTAATTTTTTGATTTTTTCAAATTTTATGTGGTTGATGTGCTGGCGGCTATCACCCCCACCAAAAAAAGTCCGGTTTTTGAAAAAATTAAGAAAGCCAGAAAATCAAGATTCGTGCTAAAGAAGAGCCCAAATAAGGCTCAAAATTCTGATCTGCTTACATTTAGTTTGAGTGCATATTTTATGTTGAGGGTAGTTATCGGAAAGAGGGGTTGTTTTTTCAAAAATAATTTTTGCAGTTTTTGAGAGACCAAAAAAACTCAAAATTCTAATGCGGTTGATTTTTTTAATTCTTTAAATTTCTGTAGTGGAGGTGCTAGCGGCCAAGACCTCCACCCAAAAGTCGGTTTTTTTAGAAAAATGAAAGAGCCCAAAAATCGGCATCGGTGTCCAAAAAATGCCCGAAATTATGACATGAAGAAAATATTAAAATTTCGCTGCGGGGGTGTCAGCGGAAAGCACCTACTAAATATCTATATGGAGGAACAATAATTTGTATAATATGGAACCGAAAGTCAAATTTAAATGTTAAGATATGCGTACATGCTACGAAACATGTACCACATAACTTATAAATAGACAAAAAAAGAAATTAAAAACAAGAATAGTTAGTTAAAATAAGTAAAATAATTAACAACGATACTGAAATGAGTAAGAAATTCACGGATGCCCGAATGCTCCTGCTATCAGATGCCGGTCCTCAGGGACATCCGCCCACACGTTGGCCGGTTCATCAGATGTTCGATGAAAGGAACTTAAAATGCATTGAAGCCCCTACCTTCGAAGTGAGTCTTGTAAGACGTTATAAATAATGTATCAACCAGTTATAATGCGTGAGAGACTCCACAGCTGTTGCAGAACTCGTTGCATAGAAACTTATTCATTCTTATATATTGGGTCTTGTCTTTCAGGTAGCAAATGTTAAAAATGTGAAATTTTTTATTTAAAAATTTTTAAGTATTTAAATAATTAAAGCATAAGTTCTTAAATTTCAATGTTTGAATTTCAGGCCGATCACTTTGACAGTATCTAGTTTTTTTAAACAAGAGACTGAGAGGCTGAGGGACGACGACCTGTATAAACTTTTGGTTGAACTACGCAGACCAGGCTCAAATTTGAAGCGACTAAAATGCCTACCAGGTATTTTGAAGCTGGATTTGAGTCCAAAACCAGAAGAACTTCCACGATGCTTAGATCCCGATTTGAGAAGACTTACACCTTATCCGGATGAAAAAAGCCGACCTGTGAAGGAAATTCTTGAATTTCCGAACGAAGTAATGTCACCCGATCTATCTTATCGAAACCTTCTTTACGTCTATCCAAAGGTATTTCTTTCTAAAAGAACAGTTGCTTAAGTATTCCTTCACGGTGAGCCTCCACCAATTAAACAGTAATATCTGCTTTCGTCGGTTGTTTAAACACTGCAACTAAATGATGGTTGGACAGTTTTTTGAGTATAAAATGAAAATCATATGTGAGATCCTTCTTTTATATATAACCTATTTGATTTTTTGAACTAATGTGCAAATTTTGAATACTGGGCGTCATTAGTCATCACTGATCATTCTATAAAGGAGTAAATTTACGTTATGGACATTTACATCGCCATAAAAGGGCATGTGTTTATTTTAAAAATTATTCCATAAGAATTTTGTATACAACTGTTAACGGATAATGAGGCCCACTATGAAGAATTTGCAAATTAGAAAAAATTCTGAAAAGATGATTTTGGAAAAAGAACTCACAGATGATTTTCATTTTGTAATTTAAAAACTTCCACATGATCGTGTAGTTACATTCTGCAAAAAACCGAGACATTACAAAGATTTATAGATTGACATTGGTTGTGGCTCACCGTGCCTTGCTGCCCATGCTAAAAAACATTAGTAAAATATCCATTTTTTTTATACAACAAGGACTATAAAAAGTGTCTATTATATCTGTGTAACGATATTCACGTGAACATATTACAGTTATATTCAGATTCTATTTCTCCCTCGTCCACGGGTAATAGTACCATGTAAGGGTCGAATAAGACACTTATTGTTTTCAGGTAGGGATCTTAACGAAATTCCGGAGTATATGTCCATTTTTTAAAATTATTTTCGCAAATTCAAAATAATGAGGCTAAAAACTCTAATTGAATTTTATTGCTTAAAATATCCTGTCAATTATCATGAGGTAGTGGAGGATGTTAAATAAATGTTTTTTATGTACAATTAAAAAATAAGTAGAACAACAAAGTGAGCATTTTTTCATATCAATAAGAAGAATATTTGCAAGACTAAGGAATATATTACTTATTTTTGTTTAGGAAGCAAATTTTAGCTCAAGAACTGGTTCTGCTCGTAATATTGCTGTTCGAATTCAGTTAATGGGAGGAGAACAAGAAGCGGATGCACTTACAGCCATCTTCGGTCGCTCTTCTTGTCCAGAGATGGCTCACGAATATTTTACTTCAGTATCATATCACAACAAGAATCCGAACTTTTACGATGAAGTGAAGATTAGACTGCCTGCTGATCTGAGTGCAAAACATCATTTGCTGTTTACTTTTTATCACATTAGTTGCCAAAAGAAAGCTGAACAGCCCCACGTCGAGACACCTGTTGCTTATACATGGCTACCGCTTTTAAGAGACGGACATTTGCAATCCGGCGAGTTTAGTGTGCCAGCGATGTTGGATCCTCCACCTGCTAATTATTCTTATATCGCGCCAGACGTACTTCTACCCGGAACTAGGTGGGTCGATGCTCATCGTGGGGTATTTACTCTAATTCTAGAACCTGTTTCCAGTGTTCATCCACAAGACAAATATATTGATCGATTCCTATTATTGTGCGATTCTTTGGAGACAGGCCAAGTCCCTCCGCGTATCGGTGAAGCTGGAATGGAATCTGAATTAAAATCAGCTTTACTCGAATTAGCGCGAACCTCGAATTCAGCTCTCGTAAGGTCGATGCCTCAGGTGTTTGACCAATTAATTTCTATGCTTATACGTCCACCAACGTTGCCCTCACAGCCATTGAACGTTGCCGCAACAGTTTTTGAAGCGCTAGGACTCCTAGTTCGAAATATAACGAATCTTCCTGATGGTCAGATAGATACTTGCGGGCGTCACGTACTCTTGGCTACGTATACCGCTTATCAGTGCTCTCTTCCGACAGTGCCACAAATTCCTGGTGTTA
The DNA here is from genome assembly GCF_010883055.1 of Belonocnema kinseyi. Taxonomy (NCBI): domain Eukaryota; kingdom Metazoa; phylum Arthropoda; class Insecta; order Hymenoptera; family Cynipidae; genus Belonocnema; species Belonocnema kinseyi. The sequence continues at coordinate 8,743,279 of NC_046661.1, read as the reverse complement.
TTCGGGCACAGAGCAATCCAGATTTACCGATTGAGGATATTGAGATGGAGACCCACTCGCGTGGGTTGGACAGAACAGCATCCATGCGCCAGCATTCACCCTCTGCCAAAATCTATTCGTCATGTAGGCTTTTGTACGAGGAACTAGCTTTGCACTGGGTTGTATCGACGGGACAAGCGCGCGAACTCGCAATGGTGCATTCGTTTTTTTTTTTTGAGTTAATCATTCGATCTATGGCCATCCACTTGTCTGATTTAGGTGCATTAGAGTCGCCGAGGAAGATGAGGTTTTCACCACAGTTCTGTGATGATGTCGCAACACTTGTGGCTGCTCTTACATCAGAAATTGTTGCCCGTTCTGGAAAGGATTACAAAGTGGCAATGAATCTAGTTTCAAGCTTGGGAAATTTTCTGGCTAATCTACTTTCACTTATGGATAGAGGTTTTGTTCTATCGCTCCTTAAAGCGAGTTGTTGCTCTATATCCGATGCGTCCATGCACATTCCGGATTCAGCTGCGCTCTTTGCGTTGAAGTTAGATCTTGTAAGGACCGTTTGCACTCATGAACATTACGTAGCATTAAACCTGCCTTTCGGGACGGCATACACCTCGGGATCGGCCCCTGCGAGTCCTAGTCCTTCGACAGGTAGTTCTGGTAGCTTTATATCTACTATGGTCCCTGGAGATCGAGTGCGTTTTTCTGAACTAAGCCAAGAATTCAGACAACAGCATTTCCTTGTCGGACTGGTTCTCTCCGATCTATCAAACACTCTAGAAATTCCAAATCCGATGCTGCAAAGCAAGGCGATCGGTACGATTCGATATTTGATGGGATTACACGACGTTGATCCAAGATATTCGGACCCCACATCAAAGGCAAGAGTTGCTGCACTGTATTTGCCACTTTTAAATATTGTAATGGATGCACTGCCACAACTGTACCACTGGAATTCAAAAGACAAAAGCTTTTATACTGATGACCAAGGTTCAATTACTCAGTGTGTGGCGTTAGCCATTGCGGGTGGAGCTTCTGCTGAAGTGGCTGGCACCCAGTGTAGAGTTTCTCTTAGTTCAGAAGCCACCAGGCACGTTTTAATGTGCACACTCTGGCTTCTTAAATCTCTCGAGAAATCTGCTTTAGCCCAATGGTGCTCCGAATTAAACGTGAGGCGTGTTCTAAATCTCCTTCAAGTTTTGAGTATTTCAAACGCAGCTTTCGAGTATAAAGGGAAGAAGGCGCTAAAACGACTTCCAGCGCAAGCCGCAGCTACTAGCGATATTCGTTCTAGACTTGAGGACGTAATTCTAGGACAAGGAAGCGCTAGAAGTGAAATGATGATGAGAAGGAAGGAAAGAGTTACGAGTGACAAGCTAAGATGGAGAAAAGATCTGATGCCGTACAGGTAATTAAATATTTTATAAGTAGACTCCTTTTGCCTGTATTGGAAACAAAATTAATATTTTCATCGAATGTGTTCTTTTTTATACTCTGCTTTAAGTAAAGCCTATAAGTAAATACGTAAATAGAAATTTACAGCTTGCCGTAAATTCAGGTTTCTAACTCGGATTTTTGCTTAAATACCTCTTTTTACCTCAAAATGCAAAGATGAAAGCCCGGAATGATATAAAATTTTTAGATTTCTGCCAAATACCTGATATTTATTTATATTTTCTACTCATGTATAGTTCTTAAAGTTTTAAATATCGAAATGCGCCCTCGCACAGAAGAACAGACATTTACCCTTTGGCTCAACACGAAATTCGTGATTTCTCTTGTTACGAGGGTAAATTGAAAATTTTCTGACCTGAGCAAGAATGAACATAGAATAGTTTCTTTAAAGTTCGCTGAAAGTATATTCATGGTATATTGATGTATTTTGGTGAGCTTTTTACAAATACGGCCATGGAAATACGCGTAAATTTTGTTTTCAAAGGTAGAGCTTGATCAAAACTTCAAAACATAATTTTTTCTGATTGATACGAGCTTAAATACTTTTTCTCTCATCCTTTCTAAATTTGATCTTCAATTCTATGTGGCAATTGCAGTGACATAATTATGTATTTGCCACCATTCGTCTATTTAATTATCAATCAATGGCTTTTTTCATTTTCGAACTTCATTTATCACTGAGATATCGATGAAAAAGGAGAGGCATCTTTTTAGTACTAATTTTTAGTGGACAATTGTGGCTGGTATTGTAACATACGTAAAAATAAATGTCCCTACGAAAGTGGTACATCGGGGACACTTTGGCTCTCATTTTAGTGGGGAAGTTAATATCCTAAGTTCAACGGTACCTTACACTTTATGATTATGATAATCCACTTTGCACAAATGTTGCGGTCGATTCAGTACAATTATGGGCACTTTATTATTTTTTCGCATTCTAGAAGGAAACCTGATGTTTTTGGCACTATAATATGTGAAAATCAAACAGCGCTTTTCGTTATCGAAAAAAACTAAACGCCAAAATTGTTGACGCACCGGCACACATGAACCGCTTGAAGTCCCGAAGACTCTCACTTTGCGCATTCTCTACAAATTACCCCTTTCACAAAATATATTCTGACAAGTTTACCAAAAAAACTGCTCTTTCCATTATACATGATTAAAAGAATAGTTTAACTAGTTTTAAAAAAATGTAATGGAGATGGCCCGCTGATACTGAATTTTAATTTATATTATTGAATTTTATTTCTTTATGACTTCCTTTTATAATGTTACTTCTTTATCGTTTCGTTTGTTTTCTTTGTTGAAGGCATAATGTAAGATTTTTTCTTTATATAGAAAAGTTATAATAAAATAGGAAGCTTGAACGTAGGCTGATAAATTAAAATCAGAATAAAGTATTCTGATCTTAATGATGGAACAAATTTCAAAATAAAATCTAAAGGCAGAAACGGGATCACACAGAAATTGAAAATGTTGCAAGCGAAATTCGTTTAAATATAATATGGCTTTATAGCTGAAGTCATATTATGTTATGAATGTTTAAATATGCACATAGAGTGAGGGATAAAACGTACAATAAACTAAAGTAGAATAAAATACAATTCATTCAAATATAAACCTTACCTGCAATTAGAATTAAACAAAAAATTCCTAAGTAAGTTATACAGCTTACCTTCAGTCTCCTTATTATCAAGAAAAATTTTTTCTTTCATGAGAATCGATTTAACTTCAGCCGTGTACTGGCAAAAATCAAATTAACAAATACCTGCGAAATTCAATACCTCAAAAGCCTTAAACTAATTTAATGTTTACAGAATATGTTTCGTTTAGTATTAAAAACGTTTTATATATGGGGTAAATTTGTTAAGCGTCCCAGCTTAAAATGTTCAGGTAGCCAATCGTATTCAAACTTTGTCAGATTGTAGTGCTAGTGGACCTCTTTAACTTCTGTAAAGGGGGGGCACCTAGTACAACGGGATGTCAAGATACAGGGACTTGAATTTTCGAGGATTCACCCCAGCCGCTAACATTTAATTTTACATAACTCCTGATAAACTTATCAAATTTCACTTTTATTATGAGGGTTTTGGAAAGGAATTTTAACGAGGTTTACAATAATCATTAGACAATGAAAAAATGATTTCAAATTGATTTTTCATTTTAAAAAACGTTTTTGAGATTGTCTCCAAAATCGGCATTTCTTATTTTTTTTTTAAATTAGGCTAGAAAAAAAGATTCATTTTTTCTCTTAAAAAGCATCCCAAAGCGAATATGGGATGGAAAGTATTGAGTTGTATGAGGTGGTACGTTACACGTAAACAGAAAAATCATTTTGATCAAGTATTAGAACAAATAAGCCACTACAGCACGCCCAGCAGCGCTTTAGCTGGTTGGCGTGTGTAATAATTTTTTTATTGTAAACCTCGTTAAAATATCTTTCCAAAATCCTCATAAAAAGTGAAATTTCATACGTTTATCAGGAGTTATGTACAATAGAATATTAGCGGTCGGGGTGAATCATCAGAAATTCGGGCCCCTGGATTTTGACAACCCGATGTACTAGGTGTGCTCCCTTTACAGAATTTAAAGAGGCCCACTAGCATTACAATCTGGCAAAGTTTGAATAAGATTATCTACCTGAATATTTTAAGCGGGG
>NC_046661.1:8733871-8739071 GCF_010883055.1 Belonocnema kinseyi | reverse complement strand
CTGCTGACCAGCAGGCAGCATATTGTTGAAAGAATACGGATACTATCTGACGCTAAGAGAAGTCTAGAGCGGAAAAAGAGGTGGATCAGAAAAAATCAACAGTTCCTCTCTGACCCATCTCGACTCTTCCAAGACCCTCCAGTTACAGTCGACCGCCCGCTCAAGCCAGAGGAGGTCGAAGTATTTTGGAGAGAAGTCTACATCTACATCTACATCTTGCTTCTGAGGAACATCGGTACAGGATATATTCTCATTAAAAATGGCCTTTTATCATTAATTTCTGGCTCGTGTTTATATACTGAAATTCGACCTGGTTTCTTTGAAAATATATTTTTAGAACGTTGTATCAGCTTGAAAAATCAATATTTTTCGTTTAAATCTAATAGTGTGCACTGTGCTATTTTTCATTAATCTCTGCATCACGTAATGCAAATTAATTTTGAACGTCGTCGTAAGTTTCAATATTATTTAATTCTTTACAGCATTAGGATGGTTTTCTTCTACTATCAAAAACTTTCCTAAACAATTCGAATATTTCTCTTTTTGAGAATTTTCGGGATCAAATATCAATCTTACTCGCTTGTCATCTTCGTCCATTAATTTCACCTTTATCATTTTTTCTTAATCTTTCAATTCAATAATATTTTCTTCAAAGTTGATTTTACTTTTCAATCTTTTGAATACATCAACCCCAATTATAAATTCTTTCTGAGATACAAGTAATCTCGCTGCCTGTATCTGTTAACGAGTTTGTATTTATATTTTGTATCGTCATTTGCATTATTGCATATTTATCGAAAGTTCTTATTATAATTGTCTTCATTTTCCAATAAATCTCCAAGCATGTCTAGCGGAAAAGGTTTTTTAAAATTGTTAGGCCCCGGATTTGCATCTACCGCATTACATTTTACTAAATCAAGACTCGGGCATTTTCCGAATCAGCGGGAATATTTAAAAAATCATCATTTTCAGTTTGAGTTCCTATACAACGAGTTTGCTGATTTCCATAATTATTACAGTGTATTTTATTCGTCCCATTTATTTTGCTTACTTTTTTTCTATCATTTTGTGGTTCTTTATGCCCATTTCTAGGGCTTACATTTTCCGGACCGTTATTTTGTCGCCGATATGTTCCATTTTCGACGGTATCACTTACGGCTTTTTGATTACTCCTGTTCGAAGAATTATTATGAGAAGAATTATTTGCATTCGCGTAATTAGTACCATTAGACCACTGACCCTGGTTATGTTGACCATTTCGAGGTCGATCAGCGAAATCATCATAATTTTAATTGCGACTCAATTGTTCGTTGTAGACGATTTTCATATTTATAACCCTGATGCTCACGACTCATATTGTTGTAAGTACCACGTTTATGTTTATTTTCAAACTCCCGGTAGGTGCGACAAATTCCAGAAATTGCGAACTTATCCGATGCACCCTCTAGCATCACGATATTAGGTGCGCGCTTGCGTAAATCATTGGCGCAAATCATGCGCAAAATGGCACACGCAGTGGGAAAATCACAATTAGCAAATTTTCGGACTTGCTTTCGATTTTCATAGTCATCTCGACCATCATGGTCGCGATTTCTGTTTGAAAATATATTTTTGAATTAGGTTAATAATTTTCAGAATTCGATCTCCGCTGATCGTACTCATAATTGTCTTTTTATTGATATTCTGTCGGATAATCCTGATTTGAACATTTATTATTACCTTTAAAATTATTTCTATCGTTTTGACGAAAGTTGTGCTGTCCACTATAACGGTTTTGATTATATGCTCAATTTAGATGTGGAGAGTAATGCTCGGACAAATTTACCAACCCTGCTTGGTCCAATGCTTCTAAAAACCCGGTTAGTTCTTCTTTCGTATTCGTATTTCTCATAATTTATGCAGTTTAAATTTCTTCTGTACATCTTTCGCGTTATTTATTATTCGGGTCGCATCTTCTGACCTTGAAAGTTTTCCAGGTAGATAATGACCGTATTGCAAATCCATTCCGACTTCAATACTAATATCATCATTCCAAAATTTATTAATGCATTTTTGTCGGAAAATTTTTGTGTCATAATTTATGCCTTCCCGAATCCACCATTTTTCGGCCCTGCCTTCCAAACACGATTGTATTACAAACTAAAGTCATTTTTCGGAACTAGATAGTTTTTTAACCAGGGCGTTTTAATTTTGGGCGTTCCTGAGTTTTTATCGACGCGTGTTTCTAGAGTATGTTTTTCCTCAATGTCCTGTAATCGCTTCCTTTTTTGGCATATTTACAATGTATCGTTAACCCGTGCTTGTAAGTTGTTTATACCATCCATAATAATGTTAATAATGTTAGCGTTGGTGCTCGATGCACCAGGATTTTCGGCATTATTTTGGTTCTAACTCGCATCGCTATTAAATTGTAATAGTTCACCATCAGACTTATTTGCAATTTCTTGATTTATTACTCTTCGCTACTTTCCAAAACCGATTTAGACAGTTTTATTTGTTCATCCCCTTTCCCTTGAAGGTTGTTTTGAGTTGTATGCTTACCAGCCATTTTGATACTAATCAAGGTTTTTTGAATGTAAAAAAAAATTAATTCGTTGAATTTTGAAATTCAATATTAATGTTCAAAAACCAGATTTAAATTCGATTATAAGTTTGCATTAGGAGCTATTATTTCCATTTAATTGAGATCATACATTTTTGTTTCGTTTTTATTTAGCGATAATGTTTACATTTAGTGTTAAGAATTTATTATTCTTATTCATATGGTTAATGGATTTCTTTTGTGTATTTATTGAATCTATTCGCTTCGCCAATCTGTTTTCATTCACGCAGGTTGATGGATTTTCTTTTACTCGACGATATTATCAATAAAATTCAATTAAATCCTTTTCATGTGTTTATGACCTCTCTGTGACATCTGTTCGCTAATTCTTATTCATAAATATTTCGCGATTTTAAATTATGAATATTCGCAATCCTCTTCTCTTTTAAGAATTTCTGTGTCATACCAGGGGTACCAGTTGTAACATTATTCTATTTATTTAAGCATTTATTCATTAAGCTGACATTTTGATGTATAGATATGGCTTTGAATTTAAATTCTGATGGATATTTATGTTTAATTTTAGTTGATTCGAATCGTCCTCTCGAGAAATGAATTCATGCGAGTTCGGATTTTTCGATAATTTATTCTGTCTTTCTCAGGAATATGGTCCCGAGTATATACGTCGGTACCAATCCTACAAGGACGATAAATCTTAAACGTAAAATTCGATTATATATAACAATATTAAATAAGACTTTATTTATTATTTCTGGTTCCTAGTTAACGCTAAAATGAACCTCACTTTTTTCTAACCTTAAACCATGAATTTTTAAATAGTTTTCTACAAGGAATTCTCTGAAAATGTAATTATCCATATATCCAGCTTCCAAAATTGCTTTCATTTCGAAAACTCTCATTTTATATTTATTAGTCGTTAATTTTCTCTATTTTTATCATAGGATGCGGATTCACACAAGCGAGCATATTTTATTTTGAGGTCAGTGAGTTTTATTTCGCGTGCGCACGTGAATATCCTGGCTAATTATTTATCCTCTTTTTCTAAGAAAGAATGTTACTTATTTAAAATGACGAGATTACAAATAAAACTCAATTTTGTGCAAATTCTTGTGCAATATTTGCCATGGCGAAATTTGATCCTATATTCCTACTGATTTTAATTTTAATTTAGATAGTTTTCAGATTTGTTTAACTATCTGATTTTCAATTTTCAAATTAAGCAATGTTCTGCCTTTTAATGTTCTTAGTACCTCGAGTAGAAAAATGTGTAGTTCCATTTTGGCAAATTTTACTAATTCCTACGACTAATATAATTTTCCCTGTCAAGATGATTGATTATTGATGGTTGACTTTGTCGTGTTTAAGTTTTTTCTTTGCAATATTATTGGATAAGTTCTCGACTGATAGCGGGTTGAAAATCCGATTCTTAATTTTCATGTGTTGTCAAACACATCAACATTCAATAATCAATTAAAATCGCACAGCCACGTTGCTGCGACACTGGTTATCTTCAATTTGGAGCAGCTATGCTAGCATTCTTAAGCCCACGTATAATAGCGAGTTGAAAAAGAACGAATGAGTTAACTCTCTAGCATACCTCCGATTTATTCAACCGTGAGAGTTTACGGGTGAACGAGAACATTAAAACTACGTTCCTTTCGTATTTAGATTCCTTTTAACGAAATTAATCTTGATAAAAAAATTTACAGAAGAAAAGTCCTAGTCCCTCCTGAAATCATGAGAAATTCCTATGCTTAAATGCTTGGTCAGCTGAACAAAATTCCTAGAATAATTCAAGGATTCCTGAGAACCCAGAGCCTGACACCCGTAGCCGCGGACTTTTCCATCCCCACTTTTCAAATGGTTGTGCCCACAAACAAACCTGTTAACACAGCCATGCATGCACTCTATATAAACCTTTCGTCCGGGAATTTGCGAGAGTAGCTCATTAGCGTATGTATCTTATTCCTCTTCGGTTCTTAAAAAAAAATTATTAAAAATTCAATAATTTTTATACTGAACCGTTTCAATATATATATATAATTAAAAATTTGTCATAAGGACAACCGCAGGATTTCGCCGGGAGCGGGTGCTAATCTGAAAAATTGCACCCGCTTCCAGCAAAATCGCGGTAAAATTTCAGCCATAACCACGTCTCACAACCGTGAGATAGGTGGTTACAGTCTGTAAAGGAATCAACACGACGATCCAGCAAAAGCCTCGTGGACCCCAAGAACACGGAGCGACCCAAGGACAACCGCCTTCTGCATTTTTCCCGCAAGTGTTCTAGCATATTGTTGACACGCAGGGATGCTTTTTAGGCTATTAGCAAGTGAAAGCTTGGGACCTCCAAGAGTGCCGCTGATAAGGACGATCAGTTTAACAGAATATTCCGGGTACAATCGTTGCAACTCCCTTATAAGGTCTCGATACCTCTCTTTCTTTTCATTCTCCTTGGCGATGATGTTTTTGTCAGCTGGTGCCGAAAATTCGATAAAGAACATGGTTCGCTTCTCGAAGTCAAGAAGAACCATCTCAGGCCTGGAGTGAGCAACAGAAACAATTGTCGAGAATATAAAGTTCCAGTATATACGGCACTTCCCATTCTCGACAATTGACTCAATTTCCCTAGGAGCA
>NC_046661.1:8719925-8733771 GCF_010883055.1 Belonocnema kinseyi | reverse complement strand
ATAGCCTGAAGAGCATCCCTGCTTGACAACAATATGCTAAAACACTTGCGGGAAAAATGCAGAAGGCGATAGTCCTTGGATCACTCAGCGTTCTCAGGGTGCACGAAACTTTTGCCGGATCGTCGTATTGATTCCGTTACAGAATGTACGCGCCTATCTCACGGTCGTGAGACGTGGTTGTGACTGAAATTTTACCGCGATTTCGCTTGGAGCGGGTGCAATTTTTCAGATTTTCGGCAGGAGTATTGTGCGCCCTTCCACCAAGTTTTCTCCAAAATATTTCGACCTCCTCTGGTTTGGGTGGGTGTTCGACAGTAACTGGAGGGTCTTGGAAGAGTCGAGATGTGTCAGAGAGAAACGGTTGATTTTCTCTGACCCACCTCTCCCTCCGCTCTAGACTTGTCTTAGCGTCGGATAGTATCCGTATTCTCTCAACAATATGCTGCCTGATGATCAGCAGCTTTGACTTGTTAAGTGTGTGATAACGGGTCCGGAGTTCGCGCGCGAACTTTCGAACCTTGGCCGTGAAATTCCTGCCAGATGTGATGTAGTCAATCACACACTGAATGCGGGACGCGTACTGTCTTGCCCAGCCTATCTTTATGGCAAGTTGATGCATTCGTCTTTTGGTCTTATGATCAACCGTTGGTTTTGTTTATGGTTCGCATCGGCCAAAGCTCTCGCTGCATTATACACACAATAATTGATAGCCCAGAGGTCGGATTCTCCGGAAAAATGTCCATGAAGCTCGTCATTCATTTCAGCCAGATCTTTAGGCTTAAAAGAAGCCTTGATGTTGATGTTTCTCCGGGTCTTAAAGCATCGCTCTTCCTCTATTGGATGACTGCCCGCGGTTGGTCTTAGTGTCGCCTCTCTTTCTCTGTTGCCGGCTTGTTCTAGCTGTGTTAGAGTAGGCGTTTCGCTTACATAGCCCCTTCTTCGGAGTAGTTCGGCATGGTTTCGCAGACGTTGTTGCGAAAAGTGCGATAGCTCCGGGTTTTTCTTGCACCGCAGAGCGTGCAGCCGGTTCAGGGGCCACACTCGCATCGGAGCACTCTAGCAAGTCGTGATTTAGTCGCTCCGTCCACCTAAAGGTCCCGAGATTCCGCTGATCCATCGCATCGAATCCATTTTCATTGGCTCCCTCAGCTCTAGAGTGGTCGGCATTGTTGGTCGACCCATTCTCGGGAGCCCTGTGCGTTCTGTTGTTTCGAACTGCACTAACTACAACTATGTTTGGTTTTGTCATTGTTGTTCCCACGAGAAGCTAGGGAAAGGGGTTCGTCCATCCTTGTAGAGCCCCGCATGCAAGGCTGCGTACTCTGAGAGGTCACCCGGTTTCCCAGATACACCGTTCTAGACACCTCATCCAGGTTCTATTCAGCTTTCGGCCCGGTTTTCACACCTCCGCTTGGGGGTTAATTCCTTCTGGACCACCCCTGGACAATTGCCGGCGAGTGCCTATTTATTTTTGTAACCATATTCCGCAGAAAACCTCTAACCACAACCTGAAAACGCGTTTGGTGGCTTTGTCATAGGCCCTTCGGTTTGATTCTAGAGGAAGCAAAACCGAACCGAGTGGTTCCGGTACCGGGAATCGAACCTGAGCCTTCTGGGCGAAAGCCAGATATCCGGTATATATACGAGGTGTGTTCAAAAAGTAAGGTGACTTCAATTTTCGCTTACCACGTACATTCAAGTTTTAAATTGTTTGTTTTGTTGTGTTGGTACACTCGTCACGATCATATGTTTACAGTTTTGACTATATAACTCGTGTTGTTTGTCTGGCAGAGGCGTAAAAGGTTAGAAGGGTTCGGTGTGCTCGGCGATTTTCTTCTTTCGAAAAAAATGGAGCAAAGAGTTTGCATTAAATTTTGTGTGAAAAATGGAATCCAGTGCTCTAAAACTCTTAAAATGTTGACAGTTGCATACGGTGAGTCTACTGTGAGTAAGAAAAATGTGTATAAGTGGTACAAGCTGTTCCAAGAAGGCTTAGAAGATGTCGAAGACGAACCTCGCCCTGGACGTCCCAGCACGTCAACAACAGATGAAAACGTTCAAGCAGTGGAACAAATGGTGTTGAAAAATCGCCGAATTACCATTAAAGAAGTTGCTGAAGATGTTGGCATATCGGTTGACTCATGCCATGCTATCTTTTCGGACGTTTTGGGCATGAGACGTGTGTCAGCGAAATTTGTTCCAAAACTGTGGGTATATGGTTATGACGTCGAAACTAAAGCCCAATCGTCTCAGTGGAAGCATTCTGAGTCTCCAAAACCGAAAAAAGCACGTCAAGTTCGGTCAAATGTGAAAGTTTTGCTCGCTGTCTTCTTTGATTACTGTGGCGTAGTGCATCAGGAATTCTTACCACAACGTCGTACGGTCAATAAGGAGTATTACCTTCAAGTGATGCGCCGTTTGCGAGAGGCGATACGCAAAAAACGTCCGGAACTTTGGAAAAACAATTCGTGGCTTTTGCATCACGATAATGCACCTGCTCATTCATCGTTGCTTGTGAAAGATTTTCTGACCAAAAACAGCACCACAGTCATGCCTCAACCTCCATATTCACCGGATTTGGCCCCCAGTGACTTTTTTATTTTCCCAAAACTGAAGAGACCCATGAAAGGACATCGATTTTCAACGATTGAGGAGATAAAAACTGCATCGCTGAAAGAACTCAAGGCTATACCACAAAATGATATCAGAAGTGCTTCGACGATTGGAAAAAGCTTTGTCACAAGTGTATTATATCTGAGGGGGATTACTTTGAAGGGGACAACATAAATATTGAGGAATAAATGAATATTTTTTGAGAAAACCATAGTCACCTTATTTTTTGAACACACCTCGTAAAGAAGGAGCCAAACAGAAGTTTCAATGCGGTGATAAAAGAACAATCAGAAATCACTAATACATCTTCCAAGAAAAAATTGTAAGTGTCTTTATTATCTGTAAGCAGAAAGAATAACATAATTTATTGGGAATGGCTAAACTATCATACGTCCTCTGATCTCCAAAATCATAACTAGAAAGTGTAGGTAAGAATTTAAAGATACATTTAAATTTGCATATAAAAGAGTTTTTTTAGAAAAATGTTTGGAAATAAATGTGTTTACTTTAATTTTTTATTTATTAAGATGGAAATTCTATCCGAAAGACTTTGATTTCGATGAAAACTTATTTTTATTATTCAATTATTGTTTTAAATTCCACTAAACAACCATAAAAATACTTTTATGCCAAAAATAAAATACATGTTTGAAATGTTGTTTATAATTTCTAGTTCTGATTTTAGAACCATGTGGCGAAATGGTCTACCACTATTCTTAATATTTGCAAGATTTGTGTGTAAACCATAAAACTTATACATCTTACCTATAGAAGCAACCCAGCCGAAGGTATTAGGTGGTGCATTTAGTTCCTTGGGGTTCTTAATTTCCCAGAAAATAGTATAACTTTCTCATATCGTAAAAAATACTGCGAAAATCAATTTATAAGGATGCTTTAAGTCCAGGGTGGCCTCTGGACCGGGAAACCTAGAAAACCGAGCAATGACCGTAATTCGAAAATCTTCTACTTGAAAAATCTTCCATTATAAATTTTCGTTTTTAATGTAAATAACTTTAAAATGCAGTATGGAATAATTAAAAATTAAAAGCGTTTGAAGTTGAAAATTTTTCATAAAAACATTTTTATTTGATTCCCTATAAATATAAATTAATTATTTTTTAAATGAATCTGTACTTTAAATATTAAAAGGGAACAATAACTTATTAGACAAAACCATTTTTTCAGAGACAATCTCATTCCTTCAAACACATTTGTGCAGTACTTTAATGTAGGTTTCCAATTTGACCAACCGGCTTGATCCATTGACATTAAACTAATTTTGTTAACTAGCAAACCTAAGCACTCCGAAAGAAATTGTCTATTCGCTGTTCTGTGTTCGTTGCCACGTCGACACTTCATTTTCTGTGCAAGTGTAAAGTAACCACAACCCATTTTTCACCTCGAGCATTGCGATCCTGAAAGGAATCCGGATAAGCGGTAACTAACTGCTCAACAGCTCGTTCAAATGCAGCTAATGGAATTGCCATTTTAATGCCACGTAACTGATCGACAGCCTCATTTACAAAGTATGATGTTAACTTTTTATCATTCTCCTGATCTTCTAGTCTCTGTATTTTTGAGCGAGCACAACGATTCCAATGAAATTTAAGATCAGATCACTCCGCTTCGAAACTTCTTCGCTTGCAGTTTGGCTTTATCCTTTGTGAAGCTGAATTTTCTTCGTCTAGAGTAGCGTCGTTCGTTTCATTATAATTTTTTCAGGCAGCAGATCGTCCATCGAACTATTTGTTACCTTATTTTCTTCTTGGATTTTGGACTCTGCGTTGACTTTTTCACAATCATCTGTAGTATTCTGAACGACCTGGTTCACAACGGGCGACTGCCAAGATTTATTGTCCTGAAGTAAAATGAAAAGATCTCCTTGCGCATGGAAAGCTTCTAGAAGCTCATCATCTTCGACCTCTGTACCATCTTTCTGCAAAACTAGTCTGGAACCATTGATATTCAGTTTCTCGTTCCCCTTAGAAATAATATTATGAAGTACGAAATGAATGTAATGTTTTGGTAGTTTTTCCGAAGTAATGCTTTAAGAAAACTGGATGTTTCATTGAACAACACAGTTTTCTCAGTGAACGTAAGTGTACATCTCAAAAATAAGGAATCGTGAGATATTGTTGAAGGCTTTCTCAAAGAAAAAATGCAGTAGTAAATTTAAGGAATTTGTAAAGTTTTTAGCAACTGTTAATGCTATAATGAATGAGTGAAAAGTTTATCAAATAATGTAAAATTAGGTGAATAATTCGTTTTTTGTTTAAATTATTGTAGTCGCGTCCGTACATAATAATATAGTAAATTACTTGTTATTAGTTTGATTAGTCTAATCTTAATAATACAATATAGTGCTTATATTTAATATCGCTACCATCACGCCAAAGGCACGAGTCTGCCATTTTAGCGATTTTCACCTGATAGCATTTCTGGGGTCTCAGGGACCTATTCTGTGACCTTTGGAGGCTCTTACTATGGTTCCGATCATAAACGCCAAAAATCGAAGAGAAATTTATATAATAAATCGATTAATTTCGACCAATTAAAATATTGAAAAAATGTTTTTCGCAACTATAAAGATGCAGTTTTGTATCTTTGGAGTGGTGGTAACAATATATAGTACTTACATGTTTGAAATATTTATACTTCTGGATAAAATGGTTCATATTTTGGTAAGAAAACTGGAATTGAGTGGGTAATATATTCTAGTAGTGGGTCGGGGGATAACAAAGCAGAATGTGGAGAAATGGAAATCTCGTCAGCAAGACGGTTAAACCCATCATTTTTTAGCACTTATAAACACCAACTTTCTTGCTCTCTGCAATCTCTACAGTTTTGCCCAAGAAATGTAGATTGGCGTGATTTGAGTGAAGCTTTGGACGTAAGTTAACTGTAGGAAAAAATTTCACTCGTAAATCTAAATATTCATGTATTACATCGTTTAAAGAAGCTACCTGACAAAAAGATAACACTGGAGCACAAGTTAATGAACTGACTTTCCTTAAACGGAAAACCATTTGCCAAACCTTGTCTTCAGGAGCTTTAATAACATGGGCAACGACTACAGGGAATGAAAGTAGGAGCTTTCTGATTTCAGAGGCAGATCCAGTTATCTTCTTCTTTTAAATATTAATTAGGGGCACGTTGTCTGCACTCAAATCTACCAGGGGTGTTAGTTGAAGTTTGCCGGTTTTACTCTTAGATGTCGCTAGAGATATGTATACATTTCTATGATTTGGCATCTATGTCATATTTTTCTATGGACTATAACCTTCAAAAATACACAATTCCATTCTGCCAAAATAATAGCATCCTAGTTCTTTACCTCAGTGAATATTTCTCCATATGTGAACATGCCCCAGTGATTAGAACATGTGAGACATGGTTTCGTTAATTTAAAAGTGGAGATTTCGATTTAACAGACAATGAACATCCTGGTGCAGCGAAAATGTTCGAAGACGAGGAATTGCAGGCGTTATTGGATGCAGACCTAACCCAATCGCAACAACGGTTTGAAAGGAAATCTTTTCTGCATCGAATTGCCACGGGGGACGAAAAATAGATTTATTTCGAAAACCCGAAGTGGAAAAAATCATGGCTTTCACCTGGTGAGGTCGGCCTATCGACTCCAAGGCTAAATCGCTTTGGCCGTAAGACAATGCTCTGTGTTTGGTGGGACCAGTGTGGTGTGGTGTACTTCGATTTATTAAAACCTGGTGAGATGGTGAATACGGGTCGCTATCGACAACAAATGATCAATTTGAATCATGCGTTGATCGAAAAACGGCGGGAAGGGGTCCGAAGAAACGGCAAAGATATCCTACAACATGACAACGCACCGTCTCATACCGCTAAAGTGGCGAAGAACACATTAAAAGCATTGAATTGGGAAATATTATCGCCTCCGCCGTACTCTCCAGACCTCGTCCCGTTCGACTATCACCTTTTCGCATCGATGGGACATTCATTCAAATCCATGATTTGCCTGAAAGATGGGCAAAATGTGTAGAATCCAATGGTCAATACTTTGAATAAAAAATTTTGAAGATTCCCTTGAGAATTAAGAGTTTTCTTTAATGAAAAAACTGACAGATTTCAACCAACACCCCTGGTACAGACAATCTAATCGCTTGCTGGTTAAAATTTAAGTATCCACGTCGAAACCATTTTTGTTTTGTCTAATATTTATTGCAAATAGTAAATCAAAGGGGACGAATGCTTCAAATAGATCATGTGCAATACAAAGTGGCATACCTGGATTACAAATGTGATAGTGCTTTAGTGAATTTAGTACTGAATTACGCCAGATACCTTGACACATTTTACCCGTAGCTTCCGCTTCCATTGCACAAAGTGTATAATTTACAGGATCTCTTAACTTTTGCACTGCATAAATGTCAGCTAAAAATTGTATCCTAGTAATAAAACAAAATCGGCAAAAGTGACTGGCCGTGCTGAAATTTTGCATAATGCAACTAATGTCAAGTTATCTGTTTTGGATCTCAAATGTGGTGGTAAATTAAGCACAATTAAATAAACGCCAACAACTTTAAATATAGTTTTTGATAATCCTATAGGATTACATAGTTCAAACGCATCTTGGAATAGACCTAATTCAACCGCCTTGGAGTTAGAAGCAAAGCAATCATTGTTTTTTATACAATCCCCGTCATCAATATCGAAAAATGCATTCTTGTTGGTACGCTCACGAGTCATGCAGTAAGCACGAAACTGCTCGTTGCTTAAGAGAAAAACCTATCTCTATAATACGAGTTTCTGAGTAAACCTTTCTTACCCTGAGAATTTATTATGCCAGACAAGCTTTGCTGAAATATTCGCAACATAGCTTCTTTATTTTCAATATTCAAATCCGTATATTCTCAAAGTGACTTATATTTGTCAGAACTCATGTCTAAAGCGGTACTAATGCCTTCTATTACACCTTAGAGGAAGGCGGGGCGCGACGGAACAGGCGGGTAAAATAGAACGCTACTATATCTGGAAAAATCTTCATACTTCATGTTTGATATCAATTTATTAAATAAAAATAAGTCTAATGATTTGAGGTAAGTTTAAAAAGAATTGATATTTTATGTAAATTGTATCAAAAAGTAAGTGCAAATTTTTAGTACTTCAGAACTCAGCAATAGTGTAATTTTCGAGAGAAAGTAATGTACTAATAATGTTCTTATCCCATTTTCCCTTACAAGAATTTCAAAAAATAATGTTTAAATTTTTTGTTCTTGGCATTAGATTTAATGATAAATTATTTATAAAAGTAAATTACGGATTTCAAATAAAATTGTCATTGGGGGCGAGGTGCAACAACACCGGAACATCCGTGAATTTTACCTGTCGCAGTCACTGTCTGTCACTGGCAGCCACTGTCAGTGTAGCCTGTTGCCGGTCGGGATAGTTGCGAGATATTTGTAACAAATAAAAAGTGATAAAGTACATGATTTAAGTTATTAAAATGCGAAATTGTAAAAGGAAGATTGTTATTAGGTTAATTTCTGCCTAAAATACGTATTTTAATATTATATGTCTTCCAGTTGGTGTTCCATGGCATACATTTTGATTTGTCGCTTACTTTTTTTTTAATTTTCAAAAAATGTTACGAACTAAAATTGATATTCCAATTGTTCCATACCGCCCCACCATGCGTTCTATTTTAGCCGCCGCGTGTTCCATATCGCCACAACCAACGTACAGTACTTAATACTTAATTTCTGAAAAATGAGTTCGCTCTATTTAGAAAAACATATGTGCAACTTGTAATTGATAAATTGGAGAAAATTTTAATTAATATTTGCTCCTGCAAGTCCTTACAGGTTACAACTTTATTAGCGTCAAAGATTTTGTGCACCGTCTCGCCCCACCTTCCCCTATATAATCGGTTCGGTAGCAAACATTTTCGCACTCTGTTTTGCATACATCTGTGCCAAACTCATCGTTTCACATCGAATGTTAACTATTTCAAGTCGCACAAGTGTATGTTTAGGCAATTAAATTCTTTTAGCTGCACTTTTATTTAAAAATAATCTTTCATTTGGAAACGTGATTTCCTCCATGACTGGATTTAAATTTAAATCTATGCTATTCTTCATATCAATACTATTTTCCACATCCATACTTTCATTCACAACATCTTCAATCTCACCCCCATTGCATCGGGTAATTTGAATTAGAAAGAAATTTTTCGTTTTAAATGTTATTTTTTAAACTTCTACACATTGGAAAAGTGCATTCAATTGTATTTGCTGGTTCTTGAGAATGTTGGTATATATGTTTTTTTTCAAATCACTTCCGCGTTTAAATTTTAAATAACAGTGCTTTTGTTTACAAATGTACTCCCCTGTTTTATATCTGCCATGAATTCGATAATTATGATTTCTAAAGTTAACATATTTAGAAAATTCCTGATTACATTCTGCGTGTAAACATGCGAATTTTCTATCTGCGACTTCTTTGTGGAGAAGTTATTGTTTATTGTAAAGTTTGAGTCTGCAAAATTTTTCGTCACAAAAGTTGCAGTTAAACATTTTTAACTTCTAGCATCCGTCCAGAATATGAAATTCTTGTTCCTGGAACACATTTTTCATATAATCTAATGTTCTATGGATACTATATTTTAAGAAATGAGAATGATAATGGGATAACCACTAAAAATAAATTGTATGATGAACAAAAATTAATGGTAAATCGTCATCTAGGTTTAATTAGTTAGAGAATATAGGTAATCCAACTGCTTTCTTACTTGTGGGTAACTGCATTTTTAGTTATGATGACTATTTAAGCCATTAAAGGTGATTAAGAAAAATATAGTAGAGCCTTAAGAAACTAAGATGAGTGCTTGGAAGTTTAAATTTTTTTCACTTTGATTAACAAAGAATTTATTTCTTCTAACTGAATTCTTAATTAATTTAACTGCGAAAATTAGTCAAGAGTTATTACAAAATATTAGAGTTATTGTAACGACTCACCTTAGTTCCCCAAGGCCCTAGAATATTTTTCTTACTTGAGGGGAGAATCTCAAGTGAATTGTTAGGAATAAAATGATTTCTAAAAACTTAAAAAAAAATGTATTCTGATAAAACTTTGTAAAAGTCTGAGTATACATTTTTGCATATATTATGAATAAAAAATGGGGACTTATAAGTTATTAAAAATGATTTAATTGTAAGTCACGTGGTTTGTTGCGTATAGTCTTAACGTTAAGGAATTTAATTTTAATATTCTGTATTTGGTTCATTACATAATGATAAGACGATTAAAAAAGAAAGAAGAAAATCGGTTAATACGTTCAATTTCTGGATACACCTTTTTTCTCTCTTCTCCGATTGTACAACAAAAAATACTGAAAGAAAAAGATGCTGCGCCCAAAATTGGAAACTGTTAAAGGGGAAAAGCATGGAATTTACATTTATTTTACATTCATTTTCTTATTCATTCATTTCATTATTTTAATTTTATGGTGGCAAGTTTCAATTGAAAACTCTGCAATCATAGACAATCCTAATTTTCCTATCTTTGTTCTTTAATCTTTATTTGTTTCAAATACAAATGTTTGCGTCAAATGAATGTGCTCTTAGTCAGAATTGATTAAATTTTTTGCTTTAAGCTTAATATCATGTGGTTCAATTGCATTGCTTTTCATTCAAGAAATTAAAATATTATTTACAGAAAGCGGAGGAACCTTCTTTTTCGAGGTGGTGACCTAGCCATATAATTATAAAATTAAATGGCACAATGTGTACTGTTTATACTATGTTAAAATTTAGAAAAAATTATAAATATATTTCCAATCGATTTACAAGATGGAGTGTTTGCGAAATCAATCCATGCTAATAAATTTTATCCCCCCCCCCCCCCCCCCCCCCCCCCCCCCACTGCGCCCCCTAAAAATAATCATCTTTACCCAAAAAGAAAATACAACATTTCAATAAAGTATTTAAAGTTTTGACTGAAATAGATCAATTTCCATTAAAACAAATAAATTTTCAGCTAAAGAAAAAATTAATATGCAAAAAAACCTTCGTTTTTCAAATAAAAAGATGAATTTTAAATTAAAATGATGAAACCCCATCAAAAATAATTAATTTATAACAAGAGTTTAACTTGCAGCCAAATAATTAAATTTTTATTCCAAAAAAGATTAATTTTGAATGAAAAATGTACTGCTTAAAATACAAATCAAGAAAGATTTTAATTTTTATAGGAGTCACAGTGGTTCAGCCTTGTGGCGTGCATTTTTAAGCATCAAACGTTTCTGTTTCTTATAATTCCTGAAAACGTAATCACAACTGATGAAAGGGAGAAAAAGGGGAATAGGCGGCTGACTGTGATCCTTGTTAACGTAACTACCTGGAAGTCTTATAAATGAAAAATATATGATTTGAAATTCACTCGAGAACTCGAGATTTCGTGAAACACCTCCCACCACTTGCCACTGAATCTACGCGTCTCATCTATACCCCACCCGTGAGCCGCATCAACGACCTATCTATGTCCGTGAGAATGTAGTTGTAAGTGGAGAGGGAATATTTCATGAGTCTTCCCTCTCTCCTAAAAGTCGCTTCTATCGAGTCGACTTCGACCGCTCGCCCTGAAAAATCTCACTTTTCAGAATAAGCCCCCTTTCTTCGGCGCACATCACATATTTAGAAGCATTTTCATATAATTACCTTTTCCAAAATTCGAAGTTGGCCACAATCGTCAAAGAGTCTTAATCTTGTTTACACAAACAAGATACTACATTAAAAGTTAATCTTTGGTTAAACTCCACGTCGTGCAAAACCAAAATGTCGCAAAATGTAAACAAACGAAATTCGTACCAAATGGTAAGCGGCACATATGATCCAAATTTACGTCGTGCAAATTATTCTGCGGCGTTCGTTCGTGGGAACTTACTCCCTCGCAATAAAAAAGCACTAATCGTCCAAATTTACATACACTTTCATAGGCTTAGTGCCCAAAGTAAGTTTATCATCTTACGTAAGCTTACTATGTCCCACACCGATCGGATCATTTTCATCAACGAACGTAGTCATTTTACAGTTAACTGCAAATAGAACAACCTTCGTTCTATTTTCACATTGTAACCTGCAGTGAAATCAAACTAGATTGCAAATAAGTACTATAGTATCGTAAATTAATCAGGTTATATATTGTAATTTGAAAATACAATTTTGTAGAGATTAAATGGCGCTACACAATTGCATGAAAAACTATTCAAAAGTAAAGAAAAATGCAATGAACATTATAAGCGAATAAAGAATAATTTTACCTGCATAGTTTTCGCAAAAAAATACAAGACAAACAACAAATTTTACATAGTTTTTCGTTCACGAGAGACTGCCAAGCGGTAATGCGGTAACACTGCATATGGTGGTCTTCGCGTACAACGTTGCCGTCACCCCTTCTGAGACCGTTTGCGTACATAGTCTGTACGATTGTGGGTATGTATCTCAAATGTACTCTGGCAAAAGTTTCCATGGGCCGCTGAGCCATTACCGTGCTACTTGAGGCTTCCAGACAGGCCGAACTTTCAGCTGAGACAGTCTTCCCACAAATACCTTAATCCTTGTCGGTTGGCCTACTTGCGGTTCTGGCCGATGAGCTTCCTGATAGGATATTAATTAATATATATTCAGAAATAGTTAGACTGTTCAGGAAGGCTCAGGATGTACAAAAATCGTCAGAACAGCTGACCATTTGTGATGATTCCTGACTTTTTTTTAGAAGGTAAAGTTTTACTTAAGAGAAAAAGTGTGGGGTTGAAGGGGATACAGCTCTAGAGCTGTGGTTGTCGCGCTCTTGACCAATTCAGGGTACCCTGGCCGGGATGACCCACGACCTACTTTCTGGTAAGTTACGTGCAAGCTTGGGCAGACTATTCTTTTTCTCATGAGTCCTTTGTTCGAAAAAGAGTTTCTGATTAAAAAAATCTTAATTTTTCATTCAGTGATATGAAAGTAATATATTTGGAATCGACGTATTTTTACGATTCCAAAGACATATAATTTGTCTACAAAGGTTGCAAATTTGAGAAGTATTTAGTATTAAATTGAATATTAAGCTGAAGCTTCTTGATATTAGACTCCCAGTTTCAGTTCTACTTCCCCCCCTCTCCCAACCCTCCCTTATTAACTGAAGTTTTTGGTGGGACTGACGTTAGAACTACAATCTCCACCATATGACGATTTGATACTTAACTTTGACATGATTTCGACTCAGAAAATAAACTTATTGCATAAAGGTGTTAGTTGGGCGTATAATCTAAACAATGAATAATACAAACTACAAAATGGCCTCGGAAAGGACTGGAACTTTTAATGACAAAAGGCATGCGCACGGAAAATCTAAAGGTCATGTTTCAGGAGACGAATGGAGACAGGGTGTTTGGAATGCTAGGGGAGTAAATGATCTCAAGGTAAAAGAATTGCGTGAAACTATGGACGTGAAAAAACTAGATATTTTATGCGTGCCCGAAACAAAGAAAAAGGGATGCGAAACTAAAGACATAAAAAACGGCGTGTTGAAAGGCGGATTTGAAATATTGTCAGGAGTAGACTGTGAATCACATGGTAAACAAGGAGTAGGTCTCATTTTGAATGAAAGAGCAAAGCAGCATCTCGGAGACCATGGCTTCGTGTCTCTCAGACTGCTGTGGGCTAGAATGAAAGTAGGAATCAGAAGATTATTTATTATAGCATGCTACGCGCCGGTTGATAGTGATCCTAGAGAAGTAAAAGGCGCCTTCTGGGACACTTTAAATGACACAATAAACATCTGCGAACATGGGGAAAGAATAATTCTACTAGGAGACATGAACGGTTGGGTGGGCATCCAAAAACAGGATACGTAAAGAGTATTAGGTAATTTTGGGGATCCAAGAACAAACTATAACAGAGATAAATTAGTTGGTCTATGCTTAGAAAGGGGTCTGTTTATTACAAATACTTGGTTTAGGCATTACACCTGGTCTAAAGGAAATATCCGCAGTATAATTGACTTTGTTGTTGCGGAGTTAAAGATACAAGGGTCATGAGGGGTCCTGAATGTAATACTGATCATTACCATCTGATCTCAAAAATTAACTTTGGTTGGGGTTGGAGAAAAAAGAGACCCAAGAAAGCAAACCAAACGCGAATCAAAATTGAGAACCTACAGAAACCGGATGTGCGAATAGATTTCCAAAATAAGATAATCGAAAGCATAGATA
>NC_046661.1:8706629-8719825 GCF_010883055.1 Belonocnema kinseyi | reverse complement strand
GAAAGAAATCGGTTAACATGGTTCGGACATGTTGAGAGAATGCCAAATGAACGACTAACGAAACAAGTGTATCAAGGTAAAGTAAATGGCAACGTGCCCAGAAGTAGACCACGGAAAGAATGGTTAGAATGTGTGAATGGCGGCAAATAGTTAATAAAAAGAGTGTCAGTAGAGTGAATGACGCCTGAAACAGAGACCTTGGCTATTAATGGACCCAAGTGGGGAACCTTACATAACGACTTCGTGAGGTTCTTCGCTTGGGGTGATTGCTAGAGAGATTGATCAGCAACCTGGGTCACGCCTACCCCGAAAGGGAAATGGCTGCGGACTTCACCGCAGAGGTCCGGGGTTCGATCCCTGAGCCGGTACCTCTGGAAATTTTTCAATGTATCTTTACCGAAGTTCTGGTGGTTCGGAACCCACCTTAAGCTGTAGGTCCCCCCATCGTGTACTTGACTGCAACCCAGTCCGTCAATGATGGGGTAAAACCAGGCTTTGTCCAATATGTCTGGGCAGACTGCTTTCATCAGGTCACTTGATTGCATTATAAAAATGCGTCCGTGACTGATGATATATACCGGGACAGCCCCGTGCAAAAATGATCAAATAAAAATCCATCTCTAACTAAAAAATGCCTTCGACATGTTGGGCAGTATAAGTCTGTGACAACATTTCAACACTGAAATGTTTTTATATATTCAACTTTTCTAAGCAAGTGATATATCATTGGACCTGTAGGAAACAATATTCTTGCTGGAGTAAGCTCCTTCACACTGAGCTCCATGAATAGACCGAAAAGTAGTAGAAAAAATTAAGTCGGGACGGGCCTGATCATATATGAAAAATGAGAGAAAAGTTTGCCGACGGCGGGAGGGCATATCAAAGCACCCCGCCCCTGTCGTTAGGTCTATGAAGCTTACTGTGCAATACCTGTGTTTATTCTCAAGGCAGTACACTGACTCTGGGCACCTTCGCCGAGTTAGATATCGCCGCATTTAGTTGTTTTCAACGTTCTGGAAATATACCTCTTGGGTGCCAGGCTACCCCAATGATATTTTCGACCACCCACTTTATTCTCGAGACTTGGCTTCCGGTGATTTCCAATTGTTTCTAGCACTTAAAGTTCATTTTTAGCGCAAGCACTTTAGGAATGATGAGGTAAAGACAGCGATTGGCGTTTGGATCTAGGAGAAGGACCCGCAATGGTACTCAAATGGTTTGAAAAAATTGTTTCTACGCTACTAAAAATGTTTTCATCAGACTTGTGATTATATTGATATATAATTATAACCCTAGCATTTGTAAATAATTTTTATTTTTTTATTTTTCCATGGATTTTCGAGTTTTGGGACACCTCTAAATTGACTTGGACTTATCCTCGTATTTAGATTCCTTGTCATGTTATACTTCTGTAGCGTTAACTCTAAAAAAAATCAAAAATCCATTTTTGTAGAAATTTGATGCCCTTTAATGTTTACTCAAACCATTTCTTGACAGAGCTTACTCTAAACAAGTTATTGTCAAAAACGGTTTTTTTTTACAGTTTCGCAATCATAGCAACTTATCCCTACATGTTGGGACAGGTAGAGATTTAACTGTTTTCGGGATATTCAAATGAAAGTTATTTTCGGGCAACGGAGGCTCCAATTAATGAAAAAGTATTTTTTTTACATTCACAATTCCACATTAAGACTCTTTGGAATTACGTGACGGCTACTCTTTTTTTAATCTTATCATTCTAATTACAATTATTCAAAATATAGATCAAGCGAACAATCAGAAGGTAGAGCAGTCGAACAAGAAGCCCACATAGAGGGAGCTTTAGCAGCAGAAGCCTCTCTTGTGATATTGGACACATTGGAATCGTTAGTTCAAGCTGATGGGGGTGGAGGTACTTAGATTTGAATACTTTTTCCTCAGCTTTTTACAGTTGTAAAATAAACTCATATAAACTCATTTAAAAATGGTATTTATCTTGGATTTTCCAATGTCTAGGAGCAGTAGTGGGTGCAGTTTTGAAGGTATTACTCAGAGCATTGGCTAGAAATCAAAGCACTTTAGTTCTTCAGCACATGTTTAATACACAGAGAGCTCTCGTTTTCAAATACCACAGTGCTCTATTTGATGAAGAGAGTGAGAGATGCGGTGACTTGTGTCTCACATTGTTAACTCGCTGTAGTTCTCCGTTGAGCGCAATAAGAAGTCACGCAGCTGCCAGTCTTTACTTGTTGATGCGACAGAACTTCGAGATTGGAAACGTATGTTAATCCTATACATGGAAAAATTCCGTATTACTTGCAGATTCCAAAGTAATCTCATAGAAAATTTGGTTATAGAATTTTGCGAGAGTGAAGATGCAAGTAACGACGTCTTTGTCAGCTCTGGTGGGTCGGGGAAGAGCTCCAAGCGAAGGAGCTTTACGTCGAGCACTTAAGACGGTTTTAGTTTATGCTGAGCGCGACACTGAATTGACGGATACAAGCTTTCCAGAGCAAGTCAAAGATCTTCTTTTTAATCTTCACATGATTCTTTCCGATACTGTAAAAATGAAGGAGTTCCAAGAGGATCCAGAAATGTTGCTAGACTTGATGTACAGGTATGCATACATACTGTAGTATTTTCTAAACCTTGTTCTTTACATAACCCAGAAAAACGAAGTATGAATGAAATATGCATGAAATTATTCAATTATAATATCACAGTGATTAATGAAAAAATAGTAAAAAGCCGTACGAGAAAAGCTCGAATCCCTACTCGCTTGTTTATGGCATTTTTTCATCTGACGCTAGGTGACATGCACATACGTGTATTATCTGCTGTCAAACGCAAAACTCTATGCCGAGAGAGACGGATTTCGTGCGTACTTCATACATATAGCTTCATTAAAATTCTATCTACAGATGCATGCAAGGCTGAATTTGCCTTACATGTTTTCGTGAGTGCATGTCATGAGCAGCACTATTTTTTAATAACACTTTTGTCCTTATAGCCGTACTCATAATTCAGGCCGGTACTATATTTTAAGAATTTCTTTAATTTAACATCGAACTTTTATGTCTGCAGAATTGCCAAAGGCTATCAAGGTTCACCAGACCTTCGACTGACATGGTTAGCAAACATGGCGCAACAGCACATGGAACGCAAGAATCACACTGAAGCCGCGATGTGTCTCATACATAGTGCAGCGCTTGTAGCTGAATATTTACATCTCCTGGAACCGGGAGGTGGTGGTCGTCCTGTAGGTGCAGTCGCACTTAGTTCGTTATCTCCTAATGCACTCGAGGAAAGTGCCGTGGGTGATGATGTGCTCGCAAGACGAGAGGAAGGTCTTTGTCTAGGTCTTGATTTTTCTGAAAGCGGATTAGCTGGTTTACTCGAACATGCGGCGAGCTCTTTTTATGCTGCTGGAATGTATGAGGCCATTCCTGACGTTTATAGGGTATTACTACCTATTGCAGAAGCATCTCACGATTACAAGAAACTGGCGAATATTCATGGGTAAAATAACCATATACTTTTATATTTAATTTTAGGGTAAACGATACAATGATTGGCCGCTTAAGGAAGTTTTTAAATACAATTTTTAGAAAACACTGTAAGCGCCAAACAACATTTTAAAGTACACAGGTGGATAGAAAATTGATTAAGTGTTGAAATATTGCTCTGTTAATGCAAAATATTTTTCAAAAAGTTTAGAAACATCTAAAACATTTTGAACTTTGTTCTCTCGTATTTTAGAAAACTTCATGAAGCCTACACAAGGGTGGAACATCTTGCGGGGAAGCGCGTTTTTGGTACTTACTTTAGAGTTGGATTTTATGGATCCAGATTTGGGGATCTCGACGGTGAAGAATTTGTTTATAAAGAACCTACACTAACAAAACTGCCAGAAATTTTTTCTAGGCTCGAAAATTTCTATGCTGACAGGTTTGGCGCAGAAAATGTTGTAATAATCAAGGATTCGAACCCTGTGGATGTCAGTAAATTAGAAGCTGATAAGGCTTACGTACAAATTACGTACGTCGAACCGTTCTTTGAGAATCACGAACTTAGACACAGACCGACCGTTTTTCATAGGAACTTTAACATAAGTAAGTATACGTGTTCAAATATAATGATTTAGTTACAATAGAATTATTCATTAATCTTTATATAATGGTTTTTAATGACTTAGAGAGATTTGTGTACGCAACACCATTTACTCCGGGAGGAAAGGCACATGGGGAATTGAGAGAGCAGTGCAAGAGAAAAACGCTTTTGACAGTCGCCACACACTTCCCCTATCTTAAAACACGGATAAGAGTCGTTGCAAGGAAGCAGATTGTTCTCAGTCCAATTGAAGTCGCTATTGAAGATATACAAAAAAAAACTGCTGAAGTACGAAACATAATGTATCGACCATAATTATAAATCATATCAGATGTTAAGATATATTCTATGTTGCATAAACATTTGTGAACAGGTTGCTGCAGCCACTACGCAGGAACCTCCGGACCCAAAGATGCTTCAGATGGTCCTTCAAGGTTGCATTGGGACGACGGTGAATCAGGGTCCAGCAGAGGTTGCGGTTGTTTTCTTATCAGGTTTACGAGAGCAGAATGTACAACCTTCGCGACTGCAGCACAAGCTTCGCCTATGCTTCAAAGATTTTTCAAAGAAATGCCTCGATGCTTTACGCCGAAACAAGAACCTTATAGGACCTGATCAGCGTGACTATCAACGTGAACTCGAAAGGAACTATCAAAAATTAATTGAGAGACTAACACCCCTCATTGCATGGAGGTAAAATTCAACATTTGTTAGTATCTCAGAATCTTGCCGAAAGTAGATGTGATTTTAGAAAAATGCTTTCCCTCTTGATGAGACTGTGGCAAAATTTTTGATTTTTCATTCATTCAATCAGGTTGTTGTTTTTACCTGCTAAGCCTATTTTTTAAATAAAATTGACGTGTCAGATCGTTTTAATGTTCGAAATCTGAATCCGCGTTAAAAAATAAAAGAATAAAGAAAACATCTGCAGCGAGAGATTCTTTTTTTGGGATAACTGATTTTGTTGTATCTTCATAAGGTGAAATTAGATCCATATTCTGAAACATTACAATTATAATTAATAAAAAGTCAGAAAAACAGAAATTGTATTGAGTGAAAATTATGAATATATTATGGGAAATAGAAATTCGAAAATATGAAAACAATGTAAAATGAGGATTCAGTTTAATAGAAACTATGATAACTGATATTTAGGACAAATATAGGTTACGACACCTGAAAAAAATTATGATAAACGGCGCCTAGTGAAAAGACATACCAATTTAATACAATTTTAAGACCAGTTTAAAACAACATTTAGTCTTTTCTCGAAGGTACTCTTTAGACTATAGCTGCAGCACCTTTAGGCCATTGACATAGACATTACGCTCTCTCTCTCTCTCTCTCTCTCTCTCTCTCCCAGAAATAAGGAAAGCTATCTGTATCAACAGACGGCTGGTGAGAGCAAAATAACTTCAGTCTTCTGGGCCCCAGAAAAGATCAGTTTTAGACTGTTTGAAGACAGGCCTATACCTGCCTACAATTTAGTCTTAAGGTGGTATTTGTTTTTACGAGGCGCTGTTTCGCAACTTCATTATCGGTCAAATGAAACTTAGGTTCAATGGAATATTAGGGTTATTTATGCACCTCGTTCAAGTACTCTTTGATCTACCATGCAGGGTCCGCCGTTTGAAGGCGAGGGGCTTTTCACTTTGTTATATTGTGATAAAAAAGAGATATTGCGAGTTCCAATCGCATACAAAAAAAAAACGAATTTTTGCCGACGTTTTGTGAACATTGAAGTTCACTCCTTCAGGGCTAACCTGAAACTGATCACGATTCCTGTGATTGGCCAGAGCGTTCAAACGTGGAGAATGTTCGATCCTGATTGGCTAGTCAAGTCTTTTTTTTATTGATAAGTTCCCTGTTTGATCAAATAGAAACAATTCACTCGCATATGTTTGGTTGCCCAAAAAGAAGCCGGTGGTTTCAATTATTAACAATCGGAAGAAATGAGAGTGTTACTGGGGCATCTTCTGGTCAGTTTTTTTCAGTAGACTCAAGTGATTTTGCGAAGACGTAACCCTGGGAGCGAAGGAGCCAAGAGTTTAGTTCTTTCATGCCTTTTGGTGGATTTCGTTGGCTCACTAGCGGTTGCTGGTAGGTTCTTTTTCCCCCGGCTTGTTTGAACAGTTCGCAGGGGTTCAAAGAATTCATTCTATCGTTCTAAATCCTTGGAGAGGTGGGCAAAGTCTGCATTCCCTTTAACAAATTCTATATCTTAAATTCATGGGCCTCCCGATCTTGAATTATGTCAGGGTGGTCTTCAATGTCCCTTGGATAAACCAAACCCTATGAAAGAAAGATCAAACGGCGTTTTGGTTTTGGGAATAAAGTGTGGGAGGTGCTCCGGACCATTCGCGAATATGGCGATGGTGTTCTTGTTGGTGAGTTGGTCGGAAATTCGTAATCCGGTTGATGGGGATTGTCTCCCCTGGGTGCGGTGGAATATCCACGCTCCCTACAAGCTTGCAGTTCCTTCTCAAGCTGTTTCTGTATGGCTCAGGCCATACAGAATGTTCTGGGGGGGGGGGCATTGCAGACTGATTCCTTGTTGAACGGTTTTGAATAAGGGACAAATAAATTATCAAGATCAATACACAACGTTAACCATAAATTATTTTTATCACAAATATGATTAATTGTTCATTAATATATAATACAATGGTTTATTAATATTGATTTAGTTTGGAAATAAGTATTACTACCATTTAAAATTCGCGATTCAATTATAAGGTCGTAACATTTCAATCCAACTTGCCTTGCTTAATTATAAAACTTTTTCTGAGATACTGATAAATGATTAATTTATAAGCACCTTATGAGAAAATTCTCCTTCGAACCTACATATTAAGGAAGACAAGTTTGGGAATAAAATTTGAAACGGCAAATTATAGATAAAATTAATGGGGAATCAAGCCTTGTCGAGGTGAGAGTTGGGAATTCAGATCTTTGAAACAAATACTTGTAATAATCACAAGTGACAGTTCTCTCGAGTCAGAATTCTTAGGTCTTCCTTTTTACACATTGAAGATAAATATCAGCATTCGGGAGAACTTGATTAGCAATTCGGATTCGCCCAGTCTCCATGGTAGGGGGCTCTGACCAATCACAGGCATCGTAAAGGGTATACATAAGAACAACATAACTTGATACCTCAGTTCCAGAATAGTCCTCAAGAAGTGAACTGCAATGTACACGAAACGTCGGTAAAAAAACAATGTCTAGTTTTGTACATGATTGAAACACGAAATATCTCTTTTTTATCATAATGAATCATGAAAGCAATACATCTATTATTTGTTATATCGTGCTTTCTGTTTTGATCAAAATTGCAATTTGAACAAATACCCGCGTGTGTATGTTTGTGACTTTTCTCTGTTAACCGTGATAAGATTTTGAGCTAGATCGGTCAGTTAGAAGTGGCTTCTTTGGGCGTGTAGAAATTTTGAAAAAAATTGTTAACTTGTTAATATGAGAAAATTTTTGTTTATATGCAAAATACAATAATACTTTTTTGAGACTCATCGATGGACCTGTTGTGGAGATTTTTAAGAACTATACTGGTATCCATTTATGAAGTTTAAAAATAATTTTTTTTCTGTTTATATGAGAATAATTTGGTTGATATTAGGAATACTACAGCACTATATCTGATATAATTGTTCTTGTATTTGAGACACGTTGAATGTCCTATTGGCAAAATTTCTACGAGCTCTTATAAAGTGTGCACAAATAAATACATCCATACTGAATACGCCCATAGTAATTCGCAGTGGTGTGTCATTTTTGACGGCCACGCATGCCGAGATTTGGCGCTACGTTATACCACGAGCGTTTAAGGTTACATTAGGTAAAACGTCTAGGGATGTACAGTTCTAGTTAAAAAGTTTGATGAAACCTGTACAAAAATTGTATTCCTGATACCGCATTATAACTTTTTAAGAATACTTTTTCGATGCGGAGAAGCATCCTCTTTCGTAAAATTTTCCAACTTTAGCATGAGGCATTTCAGTATTTATTTGTTTTCAAACCGTTATTGCAATCTGTAATCGCTGGTTCATAAACATAATCCGAGCGATTTGTTTCTTGTGCCAACTTCAGAGTGTTTATTTGTTGTCAGTCCGTTCTTGCAATATAAAGTCGCTGGTTCATAAACAGAATTCTAAGTTCGAAATATCGGAGTTCCAAACATCCGAAACTCTTGTGTCATAGAGTAAATTGCAAAGACGAGAGTGATGATGATGCCATGAATTTCGAAGCAGAAAAATTAGATATTACTCGTAACTATCTTGTGAAGCCTCCAACCTAAGATCCAAAAGCACATAAATGTGCAGTTGCAGAAAAAAACTGCACAAACCTCTCGAGATGCTCAAGAAGAACACAAAAAAATATGCACTGTCTGTGATCTTTACATGTGCTCCGCATGTTTCCCAACTTTACATAAATAATTTTTGCTAATGTATGAGCAGAAATTGACAATGGTTTTCGAAAATATTATTATTATAGAAAATAAGAAATATATAACACAATAAAAATTTTTTTTTAAATGTATAATAAGACTTTTGTAAATGTTCACCTCCACGCGGTAAGAGTTGTGCAACGGTGATGAATATATCGACGACGAAAAAACATTTCAACGATTCAATCGAAATTTATTACCATTTTGCATAATTTTTGGCAGGCATATTAGATTCGCCATCTGAATTTTGAAAATCTGAGCATGGATTCGTCATCAGCGGCCCCAAAAAGCCCTATGTGCGAATTTTGATGAAAATCAGAATGTTTCAGTAACTTTTGATAGCCATATTGGGTCCGCCATTTTGATTTCTTTAAATCTGATCACAAGCTCTTCATCTACGGACCCAAAAACCCGAATATGCGCGATTTGCTCGAAAATATAGTTTCAATACGGAAACTGAGGAACAGCAAACAAAATTTGGTTTTTAACTGCCATATTGGACATCGCCTGGATCTTATTCGTCCAAATAATTCGGAAGTCAAAATTTTTCTGAGAATTTGGCGAAAACTTTTTTTCAAGGGCCGTTTTTAACACATACACAGTTTAAGTTTCCGCTTGCCATTCCAAGATATGCATATTTTTCTCCATTACCCAGATGTTGAATGGGGTTTCCACCTATGAATTGAAGATACTGATCTTAACGTCATAATGTATTTTCTGGTCTGTCTTTGTATAGATTGACGCAGGAACAGTTGTACAGTCCAAAGATCATGCCAATTGCTTTAGAATACCGATTTGCCGCCGTCACAAGGATTTTAAGGTCCTCTTTTGAAAAGGCAAAGAGTTTAAGGTCTCCCATATATAAAAGGTGGTTGAAGTTCAATTCTCTTATTTTCGGTGGGCCACGTAGGTATCCAGAGCTTTTGCCTAGGAGCACAATAAATAGAGGCAAGTGGGAGATGCAGACAATTATCGGACTTAAAGTGTCTCCTTGGAAGACCCCTCTATTATATGTAACATAGCTGGTACTCACTTGTCTTCTGTCAGATATTATGACAAATCTTGTCGGCCACAAAAGCATAAGCTCTTTCGTACATCTCCCTATTTTTTATGCATCTCCAGGCACTCAAGGAGCTTAATAAGTAATTCATGGTTCGTGTTACCGAATGCCTTTCGGTGCTCAATTCAAGCCATGCATCGATTTCGTCGATACCTGATAGAATCCTGGATAATACACCTGTCTATTAACCGGTTCTCTCTTAAACTAGCCAGTCCTCTCTTGCATCCGCGTTGTTCAAATATTGCACTCCATACCTACTCGATAGATTTTAATGTCTTCTCTTTAAGGATGTCAGTGAATAGCTTGTAACTGGTATTTAAACAAGCTATGGGCCTATTAGTTCTTTGGGATTAAAAAACCTCCGGCCCTAGCGATCACTGACGTGCTTCCTTCTACTAACCACTGCGGAATGAGTTGTTCTCCGTTTAAAAAAGTAGTAAATATCCAAGCTAGATATTGGTGCGTAGAAGTGAACTTCTTCCACCAAAATTTGATGATTTTATCTGACCCTGGTGCTAAAAAGTTCTTAGCTCTCGCAAAAACTTTCTTCACTTCTTTAGCAGTGCATAGTGGAAACTCCTCCTCTGCTCATTGCGACAGTTGCCTCTGGCAAAAGTTACGGAAGAGTGAGATATCTGAAGCTTCTTCGTCTAGCTTATGAGCACCTCCATATACTTGTTTCCAAAAGACTAGAATCTCTTCTCGACTAGGCTGATTTTTAACGGCGTATAAAGTTTTATTGAACAGACGGGAAGGATGAGTAGAAAAGGTGGAATTTTACTGAATCCATTTTACTCGCCGTTCAAGGTGCTCTTTGGCTGTTGAAAGAGCTTTTATTTTTTGCGTCTAGTGCTGCCTGATGGTCAAGAGTTTACACTTGTTCAGCGTGTGATTTGCTTTCCATAAGTTTCGAGCTAATGCCCTAACTTTTGGAGTAAACTTTTTATTTATTTTATTTAATTAATTATGCCCTAAATATTAGATGCATGCCGTTTCGCCTTTTTAATTTTTAACGTAAGCTGTGCAATACGGTCGCGAGTTTTACTCGGATGTACTGAAGTATCATTACTTCTATCGTCACTAAGTAGGCAGCCCTTCTTCTCGTAAACTACACAATTCAGATCACAGAGACCAACATCTTTAGGGAGCAAATTAGGGAGAACTGTTTAGTTGCAGCTAATTTGTCCATCCTGAGAAAGACTTTTTAGTGCATTTTTTACCTTCTACTTCTCATGATGTCATTATCGGCTATCTGCTACGGTGGTCATGCTGGAACGGGCAGTATGTTCGCTGTAGGATCCTGCTCTTGTCCCTGATAAAAAACTTCATATCCTTGCGTGCAAGCAAGAGCCAGAGACAGTTGGACATGCTCTTAGTGGATGCTCAAAGTATCCATACTACTGGTACATGCGAGATACAATGTGGCTCTAAAAGTCCGTTATGGGGAATAAAACAGGCCCACAAGCAAACAAAAATGAATTGTGAAAGAGATCGGAGTGTGATATCTATATTGATTTTGGGGAGCTGAACACAAATCTGGCATTAGTATTTCCCCAGCTCGTCAAGGTTTTCCCGTAGATGCGGAAATACCCTAGTAAATCAGCTTCTCTAGTTATAAATTACCTTTAATATTCAAATCATATGGAAAAGATCTCCAGAGCACATCGGGGTTTTCCCTTAGATAAGTAAAAATTCCTAGAAAATCAGGCTAGGTCCTTTCTATGAGATACGTTTATTTATTAACGCAGTCAAATTAGAGTTTAAGTGCTGAAATGAAGAAAAGTGGTGGCGATATACCGTGTCCGCTCGTGTTGTGTGAAGCAGTAATGATTGTTTCTTGTTAATTATTTTTTTCTTTGCGAAGAGCTTCGCCCCATGTGTTCTTGCCCCGCGCCACCAGTAGGGCTCCGCCCTCAGTCGCTAAAATCTAAATTCCTTCCAAAGCCTATAGCAGACATTTGTTGCATAAAGTATCCTGTGTGCCATGGACAGCATCTTGATACGCCTCGCGTGTTTTACAGGACTAGTCTCCATTTAGCGCTCGTCGACGACTCGTCCTGCAAACATCACTGTCTATTACAAAGGCACAGTACCATGCTTATTGCACAATTTACCATGATTAAAAATTACATTTATTTACAGAATATTCATTTTTTAATGGTAATTATTTTTAGGATTCCAAGGCTGGATTAAAAATGTTTCTTTTTGAAAATTTTCACGTGTCAACTGGAATTATTTTCAAACGAGGCGTGTATAATTTAAATTAATTTTAAAATTATATTGCCTTAATTTGAAGCTTTTTCTTCGATTAAACGTTTTCAAGAAGAAAGTTATATATTTTTAAAATTTTTATCGCTTTCGAGTTTTTCGAGAGAAAATGATTTGCTTTTAAAACGCGTAGTTAAACGCTTTCAATTTCATACTATTAATTTTTGATTATACCCGAAGTTTCAAGTTTTCAAATTAACGAATGTTTTATTTACTATTTTGCATACCAGAAATATTGCTAAAATATTGATTCCTACTATTATAAAGGAAACTCGCACCTAAAGCATGTTCTTTCTTTCAAGTATATTTAATTTGAAATAATTTGTCCTTCGAACGATCAGAACTTCAGGAACATTATTATGAAAGACTCCAAGCTAAACGTTGCAAATTAGAATACATATTATTGCGCAGCGTCAGTACGTAATATTAAAGACACTGCCTTTTGGTCCTGCGTTCCCCGAAACATCGATGTGCCCAGAACTGAAATTCTAAAAACGACGTAAATAGGAGTTACTTAAATGGGATTCTCTATGTAATTGATTTGAAATGCTCTTGACCTAAAAATGCTCAACTATTAAGGCTTATGATTTCAAAAAATGTTTTGAAACTTTAATCAAGGATTCACACAATTATAAAACTTAAGTTAAAAATTATTCAATTAATGTTGTAAAAATTATGTTTTATATAGGAAATAACAAAAAAGAGTCAGGTATCGCATTACGACGATGCAAAAAACATAAGGGAAATTTATAAAATGCGGCAAATAAGAGAGAAAAGAGTTCAGAAATAAGTACTGTTTATCTATCAACCCGCTTCAGAAAAAATACATCTGTATATTTATATACCAAACTTTTCATTTTTAAAGCTAATATCTCCAAAACTAAAACCATCATTTATTAGAAAATAAAATATTTCATTTTCTTTCGCAGCGGACCTTCAGCAGCACCACAAATTACATTGGCTTCGCCAGATTGGTGAAGATTGACATTCATCTGATAATTAACAAATATATTATACTGTTCGACATCGCCATATGTATTGTGTAATAGGTATTGTTTATAGTACTTTTTAGGTTTAAAGTACGTAGCATTGGAGTAAGCTTTACTCATAAACTACAAGAAAATATAAAAGGTATTTCTCTGCAACCCATAAGTATTTATAGTATCTAAGTATGGAAGCTGTCAAAAAATAAACAATTTTATACAAGAACCAATTATTGACCTGAATTTTATTTCGTAGGAAGAATAAAAAATACACCGAGTTCGCCGGGAGCGGGTGCTAATCTGAAAAACTGCACATGATCCCAGCGAAGTCGCG
>NC_046661.1:8657390-8706529 GCF_010883055.1 Belonocnema kinseyi | reverse complement strand
CCTGTACCAAGGGCTTCTGCTGAATATGGTTGCAAAAATAAATAGGTAGTCGCGTTCAATTGTCCAGCGGTGGTCCTGAAGGAATTTACCCCCAAGCGGAGGTGTGAAAACCGTGGCAAAAGCTTAACGACACCTGGGCGAGGTGTCTAGAACGGTGAATTTTTCCGTATACTCAGGGTGTACAAAACTTTTGCCGGATCGTCGTATTGATTCCGTTACAAACTGTAACCACCCATCTGACGGCGAAATTCTGCGGGCCGGAGTGGCCCAGGTGGGAAACCGAGCAACAAGACGGCTACCACTTACCTGTTTGTCGTCACTTCACGCCAGAATGAACCTAGTTCGTGGTCACACACTTTTTACGCTCAAACGACCCTCGCAGCTCTTTTAATTTGTAAACAGGCGCGAGATAGGGTTGCCCCTATCAGAGCCCCGTCGGCAGTGTCGGGTGTCAACTAGCACGATGACTAGCTCCCTATTTACCACGAGAAAGTGTAGATACTCACAGGAGTGGGAGAGAAAACACTTGAATTCCGGAATTTCATAAAAATAAATTATAGCCTACCTTTATTGACACAAAATTAGAAAATGAAGGAATCTATGCTTTAGAAGACATTCACAGACTTTATAATTAAAACCGTGAGAACCAACACAATTTTTCGTATCTCTAGAACTGAGTCGCGAAGAGACGCAGCAAGAATTTGCTTGAGGAATCCGCGCGCTGTACGAAATGGCAGCCGGAGACACCCGCGCTATGCCCACATGATCTACAGCATTCTTCACAATCTCGTTGCTTGGTCGTTTGGAGGAATACGTTCGCCTCAACTCATTGTCGTCTCCTCTTGAGCCGAACGTTCCTCCAAGTCACAAGCCGCGAAGGGGTCTCCGCCGGTCCACTCACGGTCACTTCGAAATTTACTCGCGTCACAATTCGGATTTTCAACGCGCGGATAAGATCCGAGAATGAGAAGGCACTTAAAACTGGTAAACAAAAGACCACTTACTTTGGAGCTACCTGAAAACTTCGATGGCGTCCCTCGAATCCATTTCTCATCCTCTTAGTCGGTCGTTATTTTTATTTTATTTCAGTCCACCCGTCTCTGCCTGTCCTCAAGCCAACTGTGAGCTTCGTCCTTCCTTCCGTTGTCTTGCAGCTGTTTTCCACTTAACCTTACGATTTTTTGTGAGGTCTTCATTAATTGGTTGGTGCCAACGAACGAGCTTCAATGGGCGCCCTTCGCAAATGTGTGCTTCCGCGGTAGAGTCCGTCTAGCCGATTGGTTCCGTCCTACGGAGTGATTGGGTTGCTAGTGGTCGTCTTGCTGCTAGTGACAAGATGGCCGCTTCTCCACGTGACAATGCAGGGTTCAATCGGTGTTACCCGATGGTCCTTCTGGTGCTGCCACTCGTCCTTTACCGAGGAACTACCACTCTGTGCTGTTTGCGCTTGACCCATGCTTCCGGTAGCCATCTCTCTGCGTTGAACATGGCCGACGGCCGTGATGGGATTTGATTGGCGCTACGCCCCATGTTTGCGCAGACTTGTTGCGTCGTCCCGCTATTTTCCGGCCCTTCTTCTTATGGTTTGTGGGTGAATAACGGCTCCATGCTATTGTCTGCTCGATGTTTATGAACTGTCAAAAAGTTAATAACATCGGTGTTTCCATCGTGTGGAGGATTCTTGGGTTCCTGTTCGTCGTCACCGTCGGTGCGTTGTCTGGTTCCTCTTAATACTTAAAAAACTCTTTCGTATTCTCTATGTTGATTAAAAGTAGTTAAAAATCTATATATAACTCAAATCACATAAACATCCAAGCATCTACATATCAATTAATCTAAATAGGCAGAATTGGTTTGAGGGTGTTCTCATGTACGCGTGGCTTTAACCAACTTAGATAATAGGCTACTCTAATTAATTTAGATAATAAAAAAAAGTTGTTTCAAAAAAGAGAGGAACCTGACCTAGTCTAGATTAAAGATAAGAAGTAAGCTACTAACCACAATTGTTAGGGGCCGAAGCTGAGGGGGGAGGTGGCAGAAGAGAATTAGGATGGCACACCGAAGGCGACGACGAACATTATGAACTGCTGACAATTCATAAACGTGGAGCAGACAGCATCGTGCATCAGCCGTCCGCCAAAAACCGTACGTAAAAGGGCCGGGTACTAGCGTGACAGCGCAACAAGGCCGCGCCGCTCCCTAGAGGTAACACCAGCCGGTCACTTGCACAACTAAAGGCTAGGCTTAACTAACCAAGGGTGTCTACCGAAACCATAGGTTAGACACGGGCAACATGGCGTGTTAGTTCGACTACCAGCGTCGAGAGGCAGCACTGGACGGGCCACCGCAGCAGACACAACAACCCCTGCAACACCACGTGGCCGAGCGATCACGCGCTGGCTAGAGAGGAGAGGCTGACACGCGGCGGCCAAGTTGCTAGGCAACTAGATGTTAATCATGTTAGCCATGTTAATAGCAGCATTCGGGTAGCCAATGGGAAGCACAGCAGTCAACGAGACAGAACCAATCGGCACGACGGACTCTGTAACGTAAGCGCACATTGGCGGAGGTCACCCATTAGACATCTTCCGTTCTCGTAGGCCAATCAACGAAGGCTTCACAGAAAATTCGCAAGGCCCTGTAGAAAACAAGTTGACGGCGGAAAAAAGGAAGAGAAGGCAGTTGGCTCCAGGACCGTGGCTTGATGGTGTTAACCACGAAACCGATAGTGTAGTGTACTTGTCGGTGACGCCTTCGCGGCTTACGGCTTGGAGGAACGTTCGGCTCAGGATCCGGCAGCAATAAGTTGAGGCGAACGAATTCCTTCAACAGACAAGGCATGACGACAATTTTTAAAATATAAATCTGTACCAGCCCATATCCGATATTTACGGTGTTTTCCGAATAATAGACCAGGTAATGGATATTATCTCGGCTCGTACGGTTTAGTGAATTCTCAAATCATCTGGTAAAGTCACCGAAAATTTAATTAATATTGCCGGAAAGTTGAAAATAAATAAATTTTGGAAATTTAAAGAATTTTCGGAGATTTTTTGGATATTTCCAGAACCGAAGGGGAAAATACACGCATTTTACGAGGAACCTTCCTCTTTTTATTTGTTTATTTTTTCAGAATAATTATAAAAGTTAATTTTCAGGTAACTGTCGATATTTCGAGAAAAAATTTCGCGAATCGTAGGAAGATCGTGACACATTTTGGAAAATTTTCGGACAGTTTTCGATTTTTTATATAATTGCCTCAAACCTTGCAGAGAAAAATGGATCTCTACAACTCAGGGGCGGGGGAGCCGAAGCTAAAGGATAATCAAGAAGACCCTGATTTATTGGAAAGTTCGGCTGTTAGTGAAACGCCAGATACCGTAAGAGCTACGTCGGAAAGGTCGGTCAAACGGTTGGACAAACGACTTGACAGGGGAGGTCCTACGGGAAATTTTAAAGGGTCTTCAGTGAAATACGAACGGGTTGAACGAAGTTCTGTGGGAGTGAATGGGGCGGCACTTCGTTCGTCAGGGCGGAACCAGACGGTGTCCTGGTACCAAGAGAACGAGGTCCCACAAGAGCAGGTACCATCGAACACAGGGACCAGTGAGAAGGCGCGGGGTCCCCCGAAGGTTCTAAGGCAGCAAATTTGGTTCCATCAATCATTTACCATGTTGTAAACGAACCTCCGTGAGTACCGACAATGGCCAGGGATGGGGGGAGACCAGGCTTTAAGGGGTGCGTTATCACCATCTTACACCCCCATTCCCAGAAGAGACATGTGGAGGGGGTGAAGTGGCAATGGTGCTGCTCACTAGGGCAACAACGCCGTTAAGTGGGAGCGTGCGAAAAATCAGTGAAGGGGACCCTCATTTCATGAATGTAGATACTAGGGCCCACAGAATCAAGAATCGAGTCAGCGCTAAGCGCTCCGTATGAGCACCACGAGCACATGTCAAAGGAAAGCGAATGGCTACAAACAGATCGAACCAACCCAACACTATCCGGCGTCGAGTCTCATCCCTCACATGAAACCGACCTTAGCAAGGGAGGAAGAACTCGAACACGAACGAATTGGACAAAGGAGGGGCAGATCGAAAAAATATGATAGGTGCGGGCCCCAAAATTTTTGAGATCCAAGGGAGACCATGCTTATACCATATCCCACTGGGCATGGAGAGCACGAATCACCACGGTGATGCCAAAGCGCGAGTTTTGGTCCGATCCAAAACTTTAGAGACCAACATGCCCCAACGAGCGGGCGGGAACAAGACGATCCGCATCGAGAGCCATGGCGTCAAAATAGAAAGCCGAGTCACAAGGCGCAGAACAGATACTGCCACGGGCCGGAGGAAAGACCGGAACACAGGTGCTATGCACAACCATGTACGCGTATGCTAATAGGTCCGCGAGAACTTGAACCGGAAGCCACCTTTTAAAGGATATTGCGTAGCACTGATTCCGTCAGAACAGATTAAGATGGAACACATAGGACTAGTGCAAGCGGCATTTCCAAGCCCGCTTCGGAGACGCCTTCTACGCCGGTAGCGGACTACCTGACCTGCATGTATAGTCTCTACTAGCTCTCAACATAGTCAATGGATCTCGAAATCCGAATGAATAGGGTATATACTATCCTCAGATCCGATTTTAGGGGGGCCATCAGAAGTTACGGATTTACTGACTACAGCGGTCTGACGGTCCTAGCAGCAACATACGAACGCATAATACCGACCTTAGGTGAGGATTTCGCATCACCGTCCCCAGAAAAATCCCTCATCACTGAATATGAGTACAAAGGGAAGGGGCCTCCGGCTAAAATGAGCAGTTCTGTGGCCGCTATCGTCCCGACTTAAGTTGATGGTGACACCACACAGAGGTCGTCGGAGTTGGCTGATCTGATTAAAACGCTTATCGCAGCCATCGTCTGAGGGGAAGTCGACTCAATCTCCAAAAAGGGGCTCGAAGTTATCCACCTCAAGAAAACAGACTACGAGCCCCACTCCCGTAGAGACCCCATCGGTCTCAGCGAACCAGATCCCGGTAACGCGCACGGAGAGAAAATCAGGTGATGCCGCCTTAGCTCAAGTCAAATGAGCCATCAGCACCATCATCGGATGAAGGTCCTTCGTTACCACTACGATTAGAAGTTAAGGAGCCTCCTAGGGAGAATAGAGGGCTTACCTAGCGGATCTTTACGACTGCCGTATTGGCAACACCCCAAAAGTCCTTGCTCTAATCGATGGCGGTGCATCCCGCACAGTCATGGGAGATATTTGTTTAATCATAGCAGAGCGGTACAAGGCTACCCTGCTCGGCACCGAACAAAGCAGTCATGACTGCAAATGGTACGGGCAGCCAAGTTCAAACCACGTGTTAGCTCCCTATTGAGATCGATCGTGTTTCGCGAATGATGAGGATCGATATTATCCCGAGAATGGATGAACAGGTATTCTTGGTTATGGACTTCATCTACACATTCGAAATCGTACATGAATGGAGCAAATGAACTAGGTTTATGGCGGACTAGCCGGAATTAGTCCACCAATATACTGAGGAGGATACCGAATTGGAAGTGGAGAGGAGGGATGCAAATCCGGCAACATTAGACCAGTGTTCCGACATTAGATAAATAACTGCTGAGGAGCGACAGGAACTGGGCACGTTGGTCGCCGGGATTATTAAGCCCCCTATTGAGGTACTTCCATCCAATGAACGTATCACTCATAGCATAGTCGTCGGGAGACATCCACCGATAAAACAGGCATTATCGAGTGTCTCCGAAGGTTTTGAAAGATATGGAAGATGAAGTGACTCGAATGTTGGCCGATGGAATAGTTAAGCCATCGAAAATCGGATGGTGTATTCCCGTAGTAATGACCCGAAAGGCTGATGGGACGTATAGATTTTCCGTGGACTACCGTAGGCAGAACAAGGTCTCCAAAAAGGATGCTAGATAGCCCTATAAGGAACAGTTGGTAGATGTTACAAATAAAATGTGACGGCGATGGATTTGACGATTGAAATTAAAAAAAGGGATTTAACAAAAGTAAATAAATAAACTATAATTCACATAATTATATGTGAAAAATTAACAGTAGGATACTGTAAATATACATACATAAATGTAAATAAATTCATTAAGGACTTTAGTCTTACCAATGTGTAAATTCGGAGGTGGGTTTTGAAGTGTTAAGTAAGTAACCAAAAAGGGGTTTTCTAAAAATATATTGTAAAAGTGCATTTCTAATTTTTATAAGTAGTATGTTCCAAAGACCTTTGTATTTTACACGTGCGGTGTGGCTTAATTTTTAATACTGATTTTCTTTCACGGTGTTTGGAAATGTGCCGGCTGATCTCTGTCAGCAAAATGGAAGTTGTTTAAAAGATAGTGTGGTGCTTCATTAGCAAATAGGCTATAAAGCAAGTTGCCCATAAAAAATGTTCTTATTTTGGCGACGTTAAGAAATCCTGCTCTTTCTCTCTACTGGATAATATGTTCACTTTTAGAGATGTTATAGATTAAACGAATGCAAGCATTAGGGGCCCTGGTAATCGTATTTAAATCGAACACATAAGATTCAGGCCAAATTGTAAAGCCATTTTTTCTGATTTTTTATATAAAACTCTAAAGAGTACAATAACTCTCGCTAAATGGCGCTTATTCGAAAAAAGTCTATTTTTCATGTATAAAACTAGAAGAAAGAAATTTCCCTCGATAGCATCGTTGTAATAACGTGTTATACTATTCAACGAAGCAGGGAGCAGGTAAGGCAGTTTTCCAGCTCGGATTTTCCTTTGGGTAACCCTAGCGATCGTATACAAAAAGTAGGGGCC
Organism: Belonocnema kinseyi; assembly: GCF_010883055.1. Classification (NCBI taxonomy): domain Eukaryota; kingdom Metazoa; phylum Arthropoda; class Insecta; order Hymenoptera; family Cynipidae; genus Belonocnema; species Belonocnema kinseyi. Next base: position 8,699,692 of record NC_046661.1, on the reverse strand, counting down.
CCTACCCAAACGAATGGATGATTTCCCAAAAGGTATGATTTTCGGCAACTGACTCCTAAGCTAGTACATTGTACATTAAATGGCAATATACAAGCTCTCTGTCCAAAAAGGCAGATTGTTCAAACTTGCAATATATCTATAATCTGTGTCGCCCAGTTTCCTCCTAAAAATAACAACACTCGCAGGGGCTGTTTGTAATAATGGCTTATAGAAGTCTAGCGCTCTGTTTTGTTGACCCTGCCAGAGCTTGTGCAAAAAGATTTCAGATTTGAATTTTTAAAACATATTGAAATATTAACTTTAATTGTGTATCTTCTTCTCCTCATGAAAAAAATTTATAGCACGTGTATTGCTTGAAATAAATAGGAAATTCTGATAATTTTTTCTACTAAATGGCCTTCTTTTGGATCATATAATGCGGAAATGTTCTATTTCCGTATAAGAAGAAAACGTTATACAATTGCAAAAAATTACAATTACTGGAGCATCTACAAAGAAAGCGAGAGTTTACCTACCTCATTTCTTGGGTCAACACAGATCTTTGTAATTGATACAGTTGCCAGTAACACTTCCTCGTATACACTAATAGGTCCCCGAGATAAAATTGGTTTAAAAGGTCTAAAAATGTCCCCTAATTACGAATATCTGGGTTCGGTTTTCGGAATGGTGGTCAGTTTTTGTGTAAACAATTTTATTTTCTGAATAATTTAATTGCTTATTAACAGCTAAAATTTATAATGGCTCTTTTGGCTCACAAAGAAAAAATAAAATTTTTTTGCCTATTGTACTTTTTTCGTCGAATTCATTGGATCGGAATATTTTTTTGCTTTCTAGAGATATAATATCGATATAGACAATGTATCAGTTTTAGATTTTTCTGAACAATAGATTCTGAGATACAACTCTGCACATATGTCAATCTTGTTAAAAAATCATTCATTTATAACAATAATGATTTTTTAACAAAATAGTTAAATTTTGAATCAACAAGACAAATTTTAAAGTAAAGTGAGGAATACTGATTGAAAAATTAACTTACTAACCAAATTTTTAAAGTTCATACAATAAATCAGATAAAATGGCCTTACCGCTTTTTCCAGGACCCTTAAGAGCGACGTACACCTTGTAGGCCAATTTTCGATGCCGACTTTCAGGAATTTGTTGTGGAAAAACTAAAGAGAATTTATTACGGAACTTTCTCTATTGAATTGTAGCTTGATTTAAATTTCACATATAATTTTTTTCATATGTCAATGTTGACTGCCCAGACCTGGAGATGGCATTGACAGCGCCCCTATCAAAAGTACAGGGTCAAAGGATGTGCCGGATTTAGTCCACTATAGTTGTCCGAAATCAAAAATTCAACAATAGTTTCAATTACTATTACGTCAGCAAATTCTCGAACTTTCACTTTTTCGAAATTTTGTTTTTTCACAAAATACCGAATATTTTTCCAGAAAATTATTCTTTTTATCATGTTTCCTGTCCTATTTTAAATTGTCAAAAATCAGCAAAACGAAATTTATCAAAAATGAAAGATCGGGACCTCGCCAATTGTTTTCTGAGCATTAAAAAAAATGTATTGTGATACTTCGAGTTCTCCCGTAATCGTGCACACCAGTTTGAACAATTCAGTTTTTCGGAAAACGAATTTAAAGTTTTAGAACATTATAACATATGAATCATGGTACATAGTTCAGTCTTTAATGTCTGGACCGTAGGGTTTACCTTCCTGGTCAAGGAGAAATTCGTGATAACTGTCGGTCGATGTGGAAAACCATTTGCATTTCAGTAGCGATGGAGTTTTTTTCTAGATTGTTTGTGATTTTAATAACTATTTTATAAAATGACTTAATATAAGTGGTCGCATGATATTCTTCAGACCAAAGGAAGGAATCCAAGTTAAAGATCCTTCATTTGCCTTCATTCATTGTCCACGTTTCTAAAACACTCAGGTGTACATCATCATGACAGAGTCATTAAAATAAAAAGTTCCAATTCAATTATAGGTTGAGTATATATTATTTCTATTTCTCCTTTCTCCCATTATTTAATGAAAAAATGATGCAAAATGTATTTAAAATGAGCAATTTGTTAATTTGTAACAAAAAAAGTCAAGAAAAATAAAAATTGATATATATTTACCATTATAGGTTTCAATCATTTGAAATAATTAATAGATAAACATATCATCTTCTGTTAGTTGTCAGTTTCATTACAAAATTGTTAAAATTTATAAGGATACTGATAAAATTTACTAAAAAAAATATTTTTGTGAATAGGAAGACAAGACTTTCGTTTTGCTTCATTTTTCACCTACAGTTTGAGAAAAAGAGAAAGAGAATAAAACGATACTTTTTAAATAAAATCATGGAATTAAAGAGAGAAGAGTTAAATAATGTAAAACATTATAGGAGATTAACCGTTAACGATAATAAGTTATCTCTTGCTGTGAAAAGTTTTTAAATGATCAATGAATTTAGTTAAATTAATATCTATAAGTTTAAATAAGATTGTATAATTATTCAATTAAATGGTTTGAATTGCAAATTTCATGAATTTCTTTTATATTCTTTTTTATTTAATTAATTAAATTATTGAACATAAACGGCAAGTTCTTTGTACAGTGATCAATTAATCATAATCTTATACAGTGTGTTTAAACCTGATCAGCACAAATTAAGCCAAATTGTTAATCGTTTTATAGAACTTAGTTCTAAAGTGTGTCGCTGATTGGTCGAAAAAATCAATATTTGTACGGTATAAATTGGCCACATTGCAAATTCTAGTCATAACAGATTCTTATCCATAATTAGTTCGATGGTGGTTGATTTTGAACAGAATGTTGTTTCATAGTGATTTCGAAGGAACGTACATGTTAAGGCCATGTGATGAGTGGGTCACATGACCAGATTCCTACCTTACCGCCATCTTTCTTATGTCCCAACTTATTTTCACACGAAGCGCCACATCGAGTTGAAAACGTATATATTTATATATTATAAGTGTGGTATAACTAGTGAAAAGTACAGTGTTTCTAGAGTTAGCGGATTTTTTAAGCTTAAAGCATTTCTCGCGACAAAGCCCAAGTGCCTGAGTGCCATTTTTGCCGCCTCAAACACTTGATCGTTAAGCATTAGTGACTCGTCCAGAAAGAGTCCTAGGTCACGAACCCGTGTCGCCTTCTGTAATAATTCCCCGTACAGTAAATACTGATGTTTGGCTGCTAATCTTGTCCTCAAAAATGATATTACTAGGAATTTTTTTACATTAAGCAACATTCCGTTTCGAGAGCACCATTCTTGCAACCTACCAATATCACTTTGAATTTCAAGACCATCATCAAGGGATTAGATAGCTTTAAAAAGTTTAAGATTGTCAGCAAATAAAAGAAATAGACAATATTTGAATACATTTTAGGCAAACCCAGGGCCCTAAGCTTTGTCACAAGAGTACAGTGACCAACCTTATCGAAAACTTTTTAGAAGTCATCGTAAATCGCGTCAACCTATAAGCGCTCTAACAAGTTTTTATTGAGAAATTGCGCCAAGACACATAAATTTGTTTAGGTTGACTGCCCCCGAATAAAAGCGTGTTGTTCGTCGATAATAATACTGTTTTAAGCAAGATAAATTTTATCGTAAATGATACTTAAATGGCCGGTAGTTAGTTATGTCATTACGATTTCATTCTTATGCACTGGTATTATTATTCCTTTTTTCCATTAAAATGGGAAGATCCCCCCAACTACAGAATTATTCAAATTTACGTACAACTGTTAGGTTAAATACTCACAGCATGATCTTAAGAGGACGAGTGGCACCTCATCAGAACCTGCTTCGGGTATTTTATTACACTCAATGTGTTAATGTAGGGCCAGAACTTTTGTGGATTTGAGATGATCAAATTTTCCGTGTATTTAACATATTTTCCATAGCCATTTTCCGAACATGATTTGCATTGTGCTATTAATTTGACGAATTTAAAGTAGTTCGCCCCTAATCCTGTTCATTTGTGATTAATATGTGCTATTTTTTGTCTTAGACCAATTTTTTCAGTTCAGAATTAAACCATGAAGTGTGGGTGGACACTGTAACTGTTTGTAATGAGACATAATAATCATATGCTATTAGGAGATACTCGTAAAATACGTCAACCGCACTGTCCATTGTCAAATCCGAAAGTAGTCCATGCCAGTCCACACTGCTGAGATAGTTAGAGATTCCACCAAAATTAGCTCTCTTGCAGTTCAATCTTATTAAGTTGTCACTGAACAATCTTGCATTGTGAACCGGATCTAGAAAACTTGAATCGCACGTGAGGGGTGGGTGGTATTTGTCTACCGGTAGTAAAAGGTCAACTGTTGCAGTTATTGACGTTTCACATCAGTATGAGAATCCTAAATCCAACAATGATCCGTGGTCGTTTCTATTGCTATTGATTTGGAACAGATATAAATAGTCGAGTGAATTATGTGTATTGCTTATTATGTTAGAAGCTGTCGCGGGTTATTGAAACTACGAATTGTAGATGGCGCAAGGAGCGGAGAAGTGGGAAGATTGTTGAGAGCGTTGAGAACGTGCGGATGTATGCTGGTGCGATGCGAGACAATTTGATTATATAAAATTTGTATTTAAGTAAATTCAATAGCTACTACCTGTTGTATTGCACTCAGTTTTGTGTCTTAATAAAGTAATGATAACATTCAGCGGTGTGATAAAGCCCAAACTCTGACAATTTGATGAAAAGTGATGATCTCCACGTGTTCCTAAGGACGCCATCGAAGGGGAATCCCATATCAAGAGTCTCATTCGTGAATTTGTTTAGACTGATGACTAAATCTGATTTTTGAAAGTACATTATAACTTTGGTTAACAGAAACATAGGTGCCAATGTTGTGGAATAGGCTGAGAAGAGAAAATTTAAAATATTTAAATTGCCTTTCCACTTCCATCCCTCAAATGGCCTTGGGAGTGTTTTTGTGCTGCGAACGGTAAGAAAGGAAAAGGCGATAATCTCGACCAACGAGCATAAGTATACTCTGTTCCCTGAGAGAAGATCCTCTAGGCGCGCATATGGGTTGGCGTTTATGGATGGAGGAGTGTCCTTACCCGTTTTTTCACACGTAGTTTATTAAGTTCTCTTCTCATTGGTCCCTTGGTTTTAATTTAATATTTATTACTTTCGTTGAGTTTCTTTCTAAAATAGTTTAAATGACTTTTACGAGATGTTAGCTATAAAAGAAAAGGACCTTACCGCGTGTAAGGCTCGAGTAACAGGGGTCTACTGTAGCCACTTGAGTTTTGACTCAGTCGCTCTTTTTTGTAATTAAAAAGTTAAAAATTAATCATTAATAATTCTGCAATCCCTGACTTAAAAGTAATATATTCAGAATGTTTGAATTATTGCGATTCCAACGATGTGGAATTTGTCTATAAAGTTTGAAAATTGGGAAAGTAAGCAATATCAAATTGAATATTGAGCGAAAGTTTCTGCGATTAAACTTCTTCAAATTTTCAACTTTCCTAGACAAGAAATGTATCATTAGAATCGGAAAAATTCGTAGATGCGGATTATGCTATCTTCAAATCGCTAATTGCAAAGCTTAAATTCTGCGCATTTCCTTACTTTGACCTGCTGTGGACTAAAGACCCCTGCTGGGGTAACCTTATCCACACTGAGTTTGGTAAGCAAACAGACAAGTAGTAGAAAACATAAAGCCAGTGAGGTAAGTCAATTAAAGAAAATAGTTTCTAATTAATTTGAAGAGGTTCACTCAGATTGGCTGAAACATCTCAACAAATCAGTGCCAGGAATTCCGTACATTGCTACAGCTAACAACTTTACTCAAGATTTTGGGATCCAACATAACCAACCATTGAGAAGCAACCACCTTCCGGAGTTTCCACCCCAATACGTTCTTCAAGGAAATCTGTACATTGCTCCATTCAACAATTATGCTCAAGATTTTAGGTCTCAATATAACCATCCACCGACTAGCAGCCACATTTCAGAGTTTCTGTCCCAGTACGCTAATCCAGGAATCCAGCATCAACAAAACAGCGAACAAAATTCGTCTTCTTTTGATAGATTGATGGAAATGACGATACCAGAAAATCGAAGAAGTGATGCTTCATTGGAACGACTTTTTGACATGGTGATTACACCATCAGAGCCAGGATCAACGAGAGAGACAACCTCTGAAGCATTTCACATAATGCCAGTTTTGAGCGAAGGAATACAAAATTTTGACGGAAAGTAAGATGGCATCCAGGTTAAAAAGTGACTAGAACATATTAATCGACTGAAATAATTACATAGATGGCTGGACGGATTTGTATTTAAAACAGCGAGCCCATCTGAAATCGGGAGCCTTAAATTGGTTACGATTAAATTCTGCTAAATTTAAATTTTGTTCAGAGTTCGAATATGCGTTTAAGAAAACTTTTATAAAAGCGGATGGTTTGACAGTGGAAGGGCAAAGAATGTCTGCGCGTATCCAGCAAAAGGGCGAATCTCTTGAAACTTATTTTATGGACAAAGCTACACTTTTTAAACAACTAAATTTATCCATCGATGAAACAAAGGTACAAATACTAATTAGGTTATGGTCCAGAGACCTATGTAATGCGTTGACTGCGAAGAAGCACGAGGACTATAATGATCTGCTACATGCTTTGAACTTGCACGAGCGGTTGAATTCTCAACGCGAAGAGAGAATTTGTAGTTTCCTAGAGTCTTCTAAAACGAAAAAGGGTGAAGATCTTAAACCAACAGACGTAACAAAAAACGAAGAAGAAACCAAGGCACCAAAATTGAAAAAGAATGATAATTCCAAAGATATAAATGAAAAACCAGTTGGAAACAGCAATACTCGAGACCAACATACGCATCCTGACCGAAGACCACCACTTCGCAACGAAAAAGGCGAATGAAAATGTTACAATTGTAATGGATATGGTCACTTATCCAGAAATTGCCCAGAGCCACATCGAACAGAAAGTTGTCAATTATGCAAGGAAATCGGACACACTAGGAGATATTGTCCGCAAGCAATGGCTGAACGAGGTGAGATTCATCAAATAACAGGCAACAACGGTCCTTTAATAAAGAAATATTTTAATCCGTATTTTTGGATATCACTGAATGGAATGCTTTTATTGATCCCAAAAGCTCCGAGTGTACTATCAGAGAATCAGCTGTGTTGCAGGGCAACTACTCCATAATCCAAAGACGATCAGAATTAAAGAGTTGGGGTCCTGCTAATTACAGAGTATCATCAAACGGAGTGATAGTGTGCCGAGTTGCAGTCGACGGAGTGATTGCAGAAGGAATTTTTTTAAGAGTAGTACCCGACAATACTCAACCAGTGGATCTCATCATTGGAATGATATTTACAGAATTAGCTCATGTCGACTGTATTAAGAGCGGAGATCTGATGATGTTTAAGGAAAAAAAAACATGCTCTTTACGAATTTGAAAGTCGACAACATGGGTCCTAACTTATCTATAAAAGACAATATCACGATATCAGTGCAGTGGACTCAAAAGAAGATTTCCTACTACCATATCTAAACTTCGGCCATTTAGATCAAACTTTACAAAAATTACTTCATCAATGCGAAGTCAGAGCAACTAATTTACTTGAACCTTCAAAATTCAACTTAGATAACGACGTCCGAACTAGATATAGATACAGATATAGATATAGATAGTTCAGTCCTACTAGTCAAGAAGAAAAATAGAGAACCTAGAATGGTAACGGACCTGAGACGATTAATTAATCAGACAGTGAGGATGAACTACCTGCTACCTAATTTAGATGACCATCTCAGGCTACTGAGTGACAGCAAGATTTATATTACCTTATATCTTGCAAACGGATACTTACAAGTTTCACTTGATAACGCAAGTTGGGAAAAAACAGCGATAATAACTCCAGATGAAACGCGTAAACTCAGACGCATGGTTTTCGGATTGATGAACGCAACTTTCTACTTTACTTAGCTAATGCACACAGTTTTAGTCCCTCTTCAGAAAAATGTCGTTTTGCTTTATCTGGATGACATTTTATTTCCAGGGCGAGATTGGTTTGATCTCAAAGAAAGACTGATTAAAGTCTCAGGTGCGTTGCGCGTTGTGAAACTTACCATAAATCTGAAGAAATGTGCGTTCCTAAAAGAAAAAGTCCCTTACCTAGGACATGTAATCTCTGTTAAATACACCGAACCTGTAGAGATGAAATTGTGTGCTATTTTGGAGTTCCCGGCCCCACTAAATATCTACGGTATAAGACGATTCTTAGGTCTAGCTGGGTTCTTCCGTCGATTCATTTATAATTTCGCAGAGAGCAGTAGCGCTATACGACTTACTAAAGTCGAACCAAACATTCTATTGGAACGAAAGTACTCAAAATTGTTTTATGGACTTAAGAGAGATTTAGCGAACAATCCAGTACATCAATTGTCTTATGCATCAACGGTAACTGAGCTTCATACTGACGTGAGCTCAAAAGGATTAGCTGGAAGGATTCTCCAAAAAGCGGACGATTTGAAAATGCACCCGGTGTACGCCATCAGTAAGAGAACGAGCGAAACAGAGCTATTTTACCACTCTAGTAAATTAGAGTTGATATTAATAGTATAGGCAGTTACTTGTTTAAAAGCCTTACTGATTAATATCAAATTTACAATTGTGACAGATTGCCAGGCTCTAATCTTCTTGAATGCTCATCGTACAAAGAATCCACAAATTTTAAGATGGGGATCTCTTTTAGGAGAATTTAACTATAAGATTATGCACCGATCTAGAACAAAGCTTCCTCATGTGGATGCCTTAAATCCAGCGCCAGACGAGAATCCAGAAGAACAATATGTCAAAACACTATCAGTGTTCACAATCATATCTTTAGAAGACGAATTAACCCTATATCAGTATGCAGACGAAGAGCTGAAAAGCAAAAGAAAAACATTGATGAAACCAATAGAAGAACGTACTAGGCGAGAAAAAGGAGAAGTTCAGACCTACGTGTTGAAAGAAGGTATTCTATACAAGGAGAAGGAAAATAACTTTCGTTATGTGATTCCAAAAGCAATGCGAAAAAGTATAACCGCTTGATTTCAGGATTTGAAAGGTCATGTCGGCCTTGATCACACCTTATTGAAGTTAAGCCACTACTACTACTTTCCGAAAATGAAAAACTTTGTGCGACAGCACATTAGGGCATGTCGTCAATGTATCCTGAACAAAACCACAACAGGCCGTCAGCTGGGAGAATTGAACCCGATTTCACTGGGTAATCGCACTTTTTATATTGCTTATCTTGATCATCTGGGACTCATCGTTTCAGCAGGGGGGGAGGGGTATAAATATGTATTCGTAATCGTTGACAATTTGACCAAATATGTCAAATTGGAGACTACGAAAACCACTAAAGCCCAAGAAGTAATTGACAAAATGGAAGATTTTGTCCTGGAGTTTGGAGCACCTAATCGTTTAGTCACAGAGCGAGGAACAAGCTTCACGGGAAGTGAATTCACCGAATTTTGCGAGAAACATGGCATTCGCCATTCTTTAAATTCACCACATCATGCGCAAGCTAACGGGCAGCTGGAAAGAGTAAACAGAACCTTAATTCCAGTATTCCAAACCAGCATATATGAGAGAGGAACCAACAATTGGACGAAACAACTTAAACGAATCGGTCGTCATCTTAACGAGTTGTTCAACAAGATGACTGGTAAAAGTGCCTTTGAATTCCTGTTTGGGTACACACCTAGACACGATGAAGGAAGAGACAGAGAACTTACTTTTTACAAAGAGTATGTCATACCAACGATCCTGCAAGAAGAAGCTCGTTGCAATATTAAAGAGGCTCAATCCAAATATAAGGAATATTACGATAAACATCGCCGAAGGAACGTACGCTAGGATATTGGTGAAATTGTTTTTATGGGAGTAAAACCTGTTTCCACGGGAGATTCAACCAAACTGCAACCGAAGTATAGGAGACCTTTATTTATTCACAAGGTCATACCTAATGACACTTATGGAGTTTCGGAAATAAGAGTCGATAAGTCTGGACGTCACCATGCCAGCACAGCGCATGTGAGTCAGCTTAAACCCTGGAAACCAGTTTTTGACGATTTTTTGGCGGAAAACGTGAATGTTAATCATTCTCAAGACGACGAAGGAAATGAGTTCAAGGTGGAACGGAATCTACAGAACAGCAGCAAATAAAAGTAGATGATACTACAGTTTTATCGATGTTATAACAGTGCGACCCAAAAGCAATGTCAAAAAACCAATACTTCATGAAGCATAACAAACGACTCGAGGGCGAGTCGTGATTATCGTGGCCAATTGTTAGAAGTTATCGCGGATTATCGAAGCTACGAATTGTAGACGGCGCAAGGAGCGGAGAAGTGGGGAGATGGTTTAGAGCGTTGAGAACGTGCGGATGTACACTGGTGCGATGAGAGACAATTTGATTATATAAGATTTGTATTTAATTAAGTTCAACAGGCACTACCTGTTCTATTGTACTCAATTTTGTGTCTTAATAAAGTACTGCTAACAATTATGTCAACATGCATTCGCAGTGGCCCTTCACAAGGTACACACGCAGGACCCTTTTTGATGTCATTATCAGTTAATTGATTCAATAAACCAGGTGTACGAATTTCTTCTGCCAGGGAGGATTTATGCTCTGGTAATCCGAATAAGATCAAGTTCTTTTTTCTAAAGTTCCTATCCTCAATTTCAATTATGCATTTGCGAACAAGATATGTATCATCGAGGGATTTGGATGGAGGACATTCGGTTTGTAGGTTATGTAAAATACCTTCAGCTGTGACCATCTTTTCACACAACCTGTCAAATCTGCTCTGTTGATCCAATCCTCTCTAAGGACACACAGGACACAAAACGGCATCGGTAACCTTACTTTTGCAGCCTCATAAAGTTTTCTCAGTTAATGAGAGAGCGCTTCCATTTGTTGCCATATGCAGTGCACACAGAAATACTTAATGTTATCTTTTAGATTATATTATTAACTGCTCCTAAAGGCCCAGGAGAATTCACTAAAACGAAATATGGAAGGGAGCACTAGAACAACACTGTCTACCAGGCGGCCAGTTTGTCTATGTGTTAAACATTCTAAATCTGAATTAATTTCTTTTAATGAAAGAATCCAAAGTTATATTATATATTGGACTATAATTATTTAGATCTGAAATTATATTTAGAAATAATATTACCCTTTTCCTTAATAGAGGACATTTTCTGCTATTGGTCTTTTAAATTCGTTAGGTTAATTGTGTTAAATAAGATTAATAACATAATAATATTATTATAATATGAATAATAATTGTAAATTATAATATAATATTAATTGGAGTTTGGGTGTTTGTTTCGAATTATCATGGTTTTCTTCTATTCTGGCGGAAAGTAATCTATCAGTTTGGTTAACATAGCATTGATCACCATTCAAACATTGAATTTTGTATACTACATCAGTAAGTTGAGAAATATCTAGAGAGTCTTTTCCTAATTTTATAAATTTGTCAAGTTTTGAATTAATTCTAAAAGTTATTGCGATATTGAAATCATAAAAAAATCTTTTGATTTCAGAAGATAATTTCCCTTGAGCAAAAATATGCACTGACGGTTCAAATATAAAATTTCTAACATTATATATATTTGTTTGTTTAGATAAAGAATCTTTTCTTGTTTTGATTTGGTTTTTAATTGTGCTTGAATAAATTCTATTGGATATTTATTTGAATGAAGAGTTTTATGACAAAATCAATGTTGATTCATGAATTGATTCATGTTGTTATTTGAGAGCTGTATGAATAAGATTTTTAAATATGGAAATTTTGTGTTATATTGGATCAGTTTTAACAACTTAAATATTTAAAAGAGAAATAAAATTATTAATTTTAATATTATGTGTGATTTTGAGTCTAGGATGATAAGAATTGAATTGATTTATAACATAAAGTAGTTTATCTTTTGTTAAACTAATAAAAGTGTCATTAACCTAACTTTAATGTATACCTTCCATGTATTTGTCTATACAAATTATTATTAAATTTAAATAATTTTTGTCACATTAAAAATTTTACACCTTAACATTTTTTCAGATTTAAATCTGTGAAGTTTTTGATATCTGAAAAATGGTACCAGCTTCCGGCGTAATCGCGGTGAAATTTCAGCTCTAATCATATGTTTCACGACCATGAGATAGTTGTTTTCAGTCTGAAATGGAATCAAGATATTGGTCCGGCAAAATTCACGTGCACCCTGAGATGCACACGACCCTGCAAGTGCCTTAGCATATTGCTTACATAAAGGGATGCTTTTCAGGCTATTGTCCAGTGAAAGCTTGGCACTCCCAAGGGCAACGATGATCAGGACTAGCTTATTCAAATATTCTCGGTATACCTGTTGAAACTCCCTTATGAGGTCCTTATACTTCTCTTTCTGTTCATTTGTCTTAGCTGTGATGTTTTTGTCATCTGGTGCCGAAAATTCGTTAACCAACATGGTTTGTTTCTCGAAGTTGAGGAGAACTATGTCATTCTGGAGTGCGCAACAGAAACGAATGTCGAGAATATGAAGTTCCAGTATATGCGGCAGTTCTCATTTTCGGAAATTGACTGTTTTCCTAGTAGCGTTTTGCAGAGCGATATTAAGGTTAATGCCGTAAGCGTGGAAAAGATGGTAATAAAGCATTATTAGTGCCGCATTGTGCTTCTGGATGTAAGCCGTTCCCGTATGAATTAGACAACTAGATAGTATGTATTTTGGATGCTCGGAGTGAGCATGAAACGCTCTGCAGCTTTCAACGGGAATGTCTTGGCTCAAAATGTGGTTCGTCCTTTCTTCCGGAGGGCTTGGCCTATCCCGCAGATATAGACGGGCATCCCGACATCCCTCATGATCGGGAGGTTCAACACTTCAAAATCTCAAAGTTTTTCGAAGGAATGCGCACACTCTCAACATCGCCCAGAATCTAGGCTCAAGGAGATGTCAACCTCCAATCCTTGGGAGCTATTTTTAAAAGCCGCCGGAAAAAGGACCTACCAGCAAGCCCCTGTGAGCCAGCGAACATTGCCAAGGGGCATTACAGGATTGGACTCGTGGCTTCTGCGTACTCAAGGGTATATCTTCATGGAACCACTGGGTCAAGCCAAGGGAACTGACCTGAGGCCCTGGCAGCTCCGTTAACCTCTATATAATCTTGATATTAAACAGCACCGGTTCCTTTCGGGGCCAACAACCACTTTAAACGAAGAATAGATTCTAAATAATCAATCACTGAGATTTTGGGATCATATCACAATTGTCAGATTATCATGACTGCCTTGAAGAACACCTGTGCAGTGAACCCACTAACGCTTGTAATTTTAACAAATGCGAATCTTGTCCTGACATTGAAAATTTTAAAAAGTACCCCATTGATTTATTGCACGTAAATAGTTTCGACACAGTGACATATCAAATTTGGCAGCAAACTGATAGAAGCACTTTGAAGACCGAAATAGCAGACGCTGATGCTTTCCTAGAAGCGCTCTGCACTAAACTTAAAATCCTGAAACGTCACGCATTTTATACGAAACAACAAGAGTTGCTTCTGAAGCACTTCAAAGTTATACTAAAAGAAAGAGAGTACTTAATTTTGCTTGACTTTGCTCAAAATTATGCTTTCATCATTCAAAATACTGCACAATCTTTCCATTGGTATAATAAGCAACTATATTTACAGTAGTTATTTATTATAAAGTTAAAAACGAACTGAAGCATTTCAGCATGGTAATCAGCTCAGATCGTTTAAGTAATGACACTGTAGCTGTGTACATATTTCAAAAGCTCATCAACGAGTACCTCAAGAAAAAATTCAGCGCTGTTAACAAAATTTATTATGTGGCAGACGGAGCTGCGCAGCATTTAAAAAAGAAATATGCCTTCATAAATCTTTTAAATCACAAAAAAGATTTCAGTATTTCTGCAGAAACACATTGTCAGGCAACTGTACAAAAGCAAAGGTCCAGGTGACGGGATTGGTGGAAATTTGAAAAGACTTGCCGGAAAAGCTATCTTGCAGCGCTCAGCACAGAATCCAATCCTAACTGCGATTGAGTTATTCGAATGAAAAGATTGCTTGATATTCTTGTAAAATTGATTGACCTATAATATTAATAGACGTTCTTAAAGAATATTTAAAAATATGCTCCTCGGATCCTATTATGATCCTAATAGTTTCCAACGTCGGAAATGATCCCAATGCTTGGTGATGTTTCTTATGTGGTTTCTAACGTAGGATCGTTACGTGGGTTTCTATGTCGGTTACGACGTCGAGAACTGTTAGGATCCGACGTAGGATCCACTAATTTGTACTCTTTCAGAGTGATAAGTAAGATGAGATGCAAACCATTTTATAGTCATATTTGAGAGCTGAAGTGATTTGCGCCGAATCAATAGTATATTATGGTTAACTGTATCAAACGCCTTAAAAAATTCAAAAAGTACCACTGCTATTTACCTCCTATCAATTGCTAATTAAAGGTGAGAAGTTAATTTATGTGAAGCTGTAAGTGTTTTATGCCTGGTCCGAAACCCAGACTGCTTAGGGTTCACTAAATTGTTAGTTTCAAAGCGTCGTAAGTTGCTGATGGACAATGCTAAATCATTTTAGTAAAGATACTTTGAGAACCTTTAGCATTCGATTTTACGTGGAAGAGTCTTTTAATTAGGGTTCCTTGAACTATTTTTGAAAAGAATAATATAGTATCATTAAAATTAGAGGGAACAAGAGTGCGGTTTACAAGGAGTGTGGACTTTGTGGCAAAAGCTGTTGAAAGGTCTGCAAGGGAAAAAATGGTATCACGAGCTAGGTGTTTTCATTTTTACTCCTGTTTTTGATAGAATGGTAATTATATTGATTGTAAGAATTCCTGAATTTAGTTTATATTAAGTTTCTCAATTTGCGAAATTCGGCTTAAATCATACTATTTTTCGTTATTTTAGCCCATATACATTTTTTCTCTCTTTATCTTATCAACTATTTGATGTAAGAAGTAATTCAAGGAGTGGACTTCTTTTTTGCATAAAGGGTATAGTAGCGCGCAAATTTGTCCAAGGATGTAGATAAAAATGTGGTTAGACGAATCGCCTTTCTATTTATAACCCTTTTAGTAAAAATGCTTTGCCAGTCACAAGAAGAAATGTGCTCAAGAAATTCGGTTTAATTTATATTTGTTAGATTGCGTATGGACCGAGAAATTCTACTAGAGGAGGGATTAACGAAGATTTGTTATTGAATTGTAAAATGATTTGATGAAACAAATCAATCCTTTCTTCGACCGTTGATATTTATTGATTTCAAATCGTAGATTTCAAAATTATTTATGTCTTACGGTCCAATCGTAAATCGAAAAAATAAATATGAGTCAAAAAAACATGTTCTTCGAAACTCAGATATTTATTTAATAGAAAAAACTCCTTTTGAATCTTCCTGACGTTTCGGTATACATGCGTACCTTTTTCAAAGGTTCTTAACCTGAGTTGATGATGGTTTAAAATAGTCAAACAGATCAATTTTCAGTCAAAAAAGTAAAATTTCAGTCAATTGTTTTACAAAAATTAATTAAAATTTAGTCATTTTTAGAAGTCTCAAAAAATTTTCGAGACTTCAATCGATTAGAACTACATTTTTTTTTAAATTAGTACGAGAAAACAAATTAGCGTAGGTTAGGACGGACGAACAGAAATTTCTGTTCGTCCGTCCTAACCTACTATTTTAAACCATCGTCAACTCAGGTTAAGAACTTTTGAAAAAGGTACGCATGTGTACCGAAACGTCAGGAAGTTTCAAAAGGAGTTTTTTCTATTAAATAAATATCTGAGTTTCGAAGAACATGTTTTTTTGACTCATATTTATTTTTTCGATTTACGATTGGACCGTAAGACATAAATAATTTTGAAATCTACGATTTGAAATAAATAAATATCAACGGTCGAAGAAAGGATTGATTTGTTTATGGCAGTGATTCGCTTCTGTTGTCCTTTTCGCATTGCGCTCTAAATTAATTTTAATTTTTGAAGTCAGATTCGATGAAATTTCAATTTTCAATCCGAAATCATTTGCATTCAAGATGATTTTGGGTTGAATATTGAGAGTCTATCGATTAGTTTATTTTCCTTCTATGAGCTTTCTCTAAGTTTCACTGTTTTTTTTTTGTAATCCATTTCATTGGCATTTTACAAACAATTATATTTCGCACCGAATACGAAATTATATGTAAGAGGCAATGGGACGCAGTCAGAAAGCACCACAAAAAATAATTTCCTAACGGAATTGCGAAATTATATGTGAGAGGCAAGTGGTCGGGACCGACTCACTTCTTAAGCCCCATCCATACATTCGGCGTTCGCCGATTGCCGAATCTTCACCTTTTTCTCAGCACTGATTCTTCAAATGTTCACCGAGTGGCGAGCATATCCGAGTACAAGTATCTACATATGCACACATTGCAAAATGCGAAGCAATTTTGGAGACTGTAAACATTCGCTCTTCTCAGTTTAGTCTCCATCTATAGTATTCGACAGTAGAAAGCAATATGGAAGAAAATTCAGATTTATTTATCTGTAGATAAGAGTAAAATACAATTTTCTGTTACTTTTGTACAAAGTTAAGGATTCATAAACTATGGGAAGTCATAAAGTTATTTAAGAGCAATTAAATATTGAATAAATGTTTTTGTTGTATTATAATTTTTCTATTACTTATAATTAATATTTAAATATAATTTTGCTATACTTTTCGTCAAAATGAAGGCTTTGTAAACTATATAAAGTTATTACGTCATCCAAAAGTAATGGTACATGAATTGAATTTTATTATTATGTTATGATTTGTTGTTGCTTATAAATGGTTTATTCTTAAGTTTATTGATCGTTTATCAGTAAATCAAAAATAATTCAATAATATCTTAAAAGTAATACGTACATCCCATCAAAAATGTTCTCCGAATAACCCCTAACATGTGGATTACGTCCCACACTTCAGTTTCTCGCCTATGCTCGGTTTAGTGCTAGCGGTGGAAGCTCGGCAAGTGGCAGAGAACACACATACTGCGCATTCGTCTAGAGTAGATCCATTCACACTACTAGGTATTCGGAGCACTTTTACTCAGGAATTTGCCGAATGCCAAATGTGTGAATCAGGAAATAACGGGAGGGTCTATGAGGACAGACATTCTTAGTTTCTCCCCGATCCAGCCTGTTACTGAAGAGAGATCCGCGAATTAGCTGAATGAAGGGACTCCACTCTGAAAGGATTCGCCTCCATCGTTATAAGCAACGAGAAAGTCAGCACAATTATCTTAATTCATGTAGAATTCCGATATTAAACGTGGGTTATGGGATTCTTATTTGGTGTATGCAATTTTATTGTAAGGACTCTTAACTTTATCTAATGATAAAGACCTTGTCGTACATAATGGCATCTCTAGGTGTTTAATTAAAAATAGTAACGATTTTGAACTTTATCTTACGATAAAAACCTCGATGAGAGAAGAAATTTATGGTTTTCGATTTGGTATTGGAGAAGAATCAAATTGGTAAATATGCTATGATTTAGATTTTCTAATTAATTTAAAATCATAAACAAATTGCCCAATAATCTTTCCGTTGAGTGAATCCACAGCCCATACGTTTGATCTTAAAAGAGAAAAAATTATCGTACATTATAGTCTCTTTGTTATTATATTGGAACCAATCTATATTATTGGCTGAAATTTACTGAACAGGACACAGGAAATACAAGTTAAACAAATTGATCTGTGATAATCAATACCATTAAAATACGTTCGAAATTCAACATTGCTATTACTGAAAAATTAATTAAATTTAAAAAAAAATACAACATCTTTTATTTAAAATTAGCCAAACTCTGTGATTATTAAAATTAGAAATGCCAAAAGTCGATACTCGGTTAAGAAAAAAATAATGTTTTAAAAAGTTACGTCCGAGGAACAGAGTTGAACAAGACCCGGATCTGGACCGATATTTTTAAGTCTGAATTCAGCAGTTTTAATTAACAGACCTAATTCGACAGTTTCTGCCCGGCTGTCTCAAATATTCGATCCAATATTATGCGGATTGGGGCTCTAGTTGATCAGCCCGAAAATCTTCGGATCGGACCTGGGCGTGATATGCCAGAACCGGTGTTTTTCCCATTAGATTTCTAGTAAACGAACCTGAAAAACACATCTACTATAGCGAAATTACATTAATGAGGTCCTAGGATTCGTATTTTCACACGCTCTTCGATAAAAACAAACAGAAATTTCAAACTCAAAATTGGACAAAAATTTTTTTAAATACAAAATAAAATAATTTTTTTTTAACTTTGAACCATTTTAATTTTCTTATAAATAGGCTTAAAATGAACCTTATTTTATGTAATAAAATCCCTTTAAAGGGAATTATGGGCCGAGGCTTGGTTCTCAAGTGGCAAAATAAAGTTTGAGTGAAGGAATCCTCGTAGTGCGTCGCACGCTACCATAACGAACTAGAGAGTGAACCTCATTGGTTCCCTCCAGCGAATTTTCGAAACTTCACATGTCAGCTGATAGGTGGCGAACATTCAATTTACTTGCAAACGAGACAGAGTGTACACTCTATAAAAGTGAAGACCTCATTCGACAATACGTATGATTGATCTCAGAGATAACGAATGTAAGGATGATTAACACGCAGCATGCGTTGAACTTCTGATTCCAATAAAAGACAAGTTTACGAAGATTACTGACCCCAACAAATATTTTGCTTCTAACTCTGGTCCACAAATCATGGGGCTGTTGGAAATTAATGAAGGAATTTAATAAATCTGAACGGCAAACTAAGCTTTCAGGAGTCAAAATAAGAATGTGTAAATTTGCGCAGCTAAGATCGCGCCACTACGTTCTGGCCGGCGAATGTGGCACGTATTCGGCTTGTATTTGTGTCCATCACGAAAATGTTAAATTAAAGTTGGATACAATAGGTTTAGAACAGTTGACTAAAAATTGCGGCATCCTTTTAAAAGATTATCATGATTGTTTTAAGTTAATTTCTTGCTAAAATCCTTCAGAAACCTGCTTTTTGAACGAATTTAAATCTTGCCCCAAGTTAGACACACAAAAGAATGTCTTACTAAAATTTTTGATGAAAGTTGTATCAATAAAGTTACATTTTTATCTTGGGCATACACTGCTAGTAGTTCATAAAAAACCCATGTAGCTGAAAGTGATGATTTCGTAGAAGCCTTCTGTAACAAACTTTTTAAGTTAAAATTTCATTCATTAAATAAAAAACAACAATCGCTGTTTATGAATGATCTTAAAAATAAGCTAAAAGAGGGTGAGTTCTTAATTCAATTTGATTTTGCTGAGAACTTCGCTTTCGTTGTGGAAAATGCTATCTAATCCCAATATTGGAACAATGATCAGACAACCATATTTTCTTTAGTTATTTACTATATAAAAAATTACAAGCAAAAGCATATAAATATGGTCATCTTAACAGACAATTTGAGCCAAGATACTGTTGCCGTATATAACTATCAGACTCTAATCATTGAGCACTTGAAAGAAAATTTTTCAAAAAATTTTTACTTTACTGATGGAGCAGGACAGCATTTTACGAATCAGTATAGGTTTGTAAATCTTTTGCACCATGAACAAGATTTTAGCATTCCTGCAGCATGGTACTTTAATGCTACTTTCCATGGTAAAGGGGAATGTGATGGTATTGGCGAAAATCTGAGACGACTAGCTACAAAAGATAGCTTACAGCGTGAATTGGAAAACCAGATTCTAAATACTTATGCTTAATTTGCATGTGCACGCGAAAGTCTCAAAGAAACGGTTGTACTGTTTAGTTCTAAGAAAGATCAGACTGAGGTGACCTTTAAACTTCAAGAAAGATTTAATAAAGCGATTGCGATTCCTGGCACAAAACAGTATCATGCTTTTCGTCATACCTCCATTCAGGTTTTGTTCTGTAACTGGAAATTACAAAATTTTTTTCTGAAATTTGTTGTTTGTTTTTATAGTAAATTGCGTAAAAATACGAGTTCAACCACCTTACTTCAAAGTAATTCGCCTATAGTAGATAATATTAATAGGCATGCAAAGCGAATTATGAGCGAGCCATAGTACAAACTTTCACCTTCGCGCAAGCGCAAACTAATTGTTCGATGTACCTAAAATTTGGTATAGGGTATCCTATCCAATAGGACAATAAATTTACCCAATATAAACCCGATGTGAAAAATAAAAGTTTTTTAGGTGAGGTGATTTAAGAAATAATGACCCTTATACCAGGTACGTTTGTTTGTTTTTCACATTGACCTTCCGTCTTTTCACTGATATTATATTTATCGCTTATAATATTGATTAAAAATCGAGTGTCTCTTTTTATGAGAGAACTCTTCTATAATTTAAAAATATTTTAAACATGTTTATTTTACCATTAATTTAATGTTTTTATATAATATATTCGACATAATGTTATGTTTTTTACAGAAAGTTTGAAAAACACCGTTCTCTTTTTCTACGTCGATGACATAATTATTTCCACAAAGGATTGGGTTGATTTACTCCTTTCTCGATAACATCGAGTTCACCGTGATTAATATTTGTCAACCATTGGTATACATGAATACCAATTGAAACAAGAATCATCAGATTGCCAGATGGGCAGAACTCCTGCAAGAATATAACCTGGTTGTGCGACATCTACCTGGTGTGAGGATGGCACATGCAGACGCGCTTAGCCGAGCTCGCGTAGAAGAAACGAAGGGCACATGGGAGGAGGCTTTGGATCGCAGGATGATGTTCATAGCACTAACGGAGGATGAATATGGATTAGCCACGCAAGGAGCCAACTCAGAGTTGAAGGAACTAGGTGAGATTCTCCATAGAATTCCCGAAGGATACCAGTTGATCGAACAACTGATCTATCGAGTTCACGGAACAGCCGATCAAGAACATCGGAGGATGGTAGTGTTGAAGTCCATAAGGAAATCTATTGTGGGGCGATATCATGACCTGCGTGGTTGTTCTGCCGTTGATTGAACAGTGGCAAAACCTCTGCAGTATTTCTGGTTTCCAAAGATGAAGAGATATGTGAGGAGACATATCGTTATGTGCTCCGAATGCACGTTGACTAAGCGTCCAGCTGGAAAAAGCCAGGTGAGTTTCACCCGATAGCGCAAGGAATAAGATCCTTCGAAGTTCTACACGTTTTTGGAACAATGCCAATCTTAGGCTGCGCAGGGAGGTGTAAAAAGTTTCAAGAACATTTCAAAACCGTAGAGAATTTCTAAGTACCTGCTAAATGATCAGCAAGCCAACGGAATGCTTGATCGAGTCAATTATGTCCTCGTACCAATAATCCAGGCGACAATTAATAATGTCGAGGGAACCCATTGAGACAAGAAGATATTAGAAGTTAAACGACACTTGAGTCTGGTGAGGTCTGTCGAAGCTCTTTCCAAATTCCGCACGGTTATCAATCCCGATTGGATGAAGAACGATTGTGGAATAGGGTGGCTCAAAAAGGCTTTTATTTTTTAGAGGGCAACGATCCCCCCAATTCCATTCCAAATCCGAAAAAAGAAATTCCGTTATTTTTTTTTTCTCGATTTTAACAGGTGCCGGTTTTAACTTGAAGTTTTCCATGTAAAGTGCATGGGGAAAAATCCCTTTTCTGAGTTTTTGGAATAATTTTTTAGGCTTTGAAAGAATGTGACGGGAAAGTATGGGAGCCTGTAGAGAATTATCCAACGAAGAATTTCATGTATCATATATATGGATTTGACACCCTCAACACACCCCTACGAGTACTTGAAAACTACTCTTAAAACCAAAACTGTCAATTTTTCATGAAATCGACCTTTGGAACACTGTATTCGCGTATTTTTTTACTTAAAATTATGAATATTGGTTTAATGTATTTTTTATTATCAACGGTTAATTAATTTTCAATTATTTAAACAAATGGAATTAGTTTAAATATTTTTGTTCAAAAATGTATTTTTTCCCCTTAAAATTATTACTTTTAGTCTAGTGGAATATTCAATAACATTGGTTCATTAATTTCTAATTGTTGAAACAAATGGAATTTGTTAAAAATTTCTTTTTAATTCGTTTTTCCATAAAAATGATTACTATTGGTCTAATGGAATATTTATTAGCTTTAGGTCATTCATTTTCAATAATTTTAACGAAAGCAATTTGTTTAAATAATTTCTTTCGATGTTTTTTTTAATAATTAATAATAATAAAATTAAAAAATAAAATTAAAAATAATAATAATTATTACTTTTGGTCTAGTGGAATATTTATCAGTAATAATTAATAACTAATTAATCATTAATTTAATAATAATTAATATTTCAGTGATATTTAAGTAATGATGTTTATTCAAATAAAATTAATCAAACAATGTTGATAAATATTCCACTGAAGAAATATTTATAAATTTTAATAAATAATTATTTACAGAAATTCGACTTGTTTAAAGAATTGAAAATTGACGAACTAATGTTATTAAATATTCCACTAGACCAATAGTAATAATTTTTAAGGAAAAAAACGAAATTAAAAAAAAAATGTTTAAACAAATCCCATTTGTTTAAATAATAAAGCATTAATTAACCAATGTTAATAAATATTCTACTAGACTAATAGTAATAATTTTTAGGGGAAAAAGAAATTTTCGAGAAAAGAAATTATTTAAACAAATTCCATTTGTTTAAATAATTGAAAGTTAATTGACCAATGAAAATAAATATATATTAACTTGAGCAATATTAATAATTTTAATTAAAAAAATACGAGAATACAGTGTTCAAAAGGTCGATTTCATGAAAAATTGACATTTTTGGTTTTAAGGGTAGTTCGCTCTCTGTGTCCTTTGTATCAGTTTCGTAATAACTGTATAAGAGGCCGGTCAGCTATCTCGAGTTTCCTTTTGCAGATACTAGGAAATCCGGAAACGTACTTACAGATAAGTAATTCAGATCAATTTTTTATTATCTCTCTTTTTTATTATAAATTCAAAGATTTAGGCTTAAAATAAATAATTACAAAAACAAAAAATATATATTCGTTTAATTACCTATTTTATAAACTAAATTATTTATCTGTGCATTTAGTTGAAAATTCAAAAATTGAACTGTTATATTGGTGAAAAGTTTGGCTCTCGTTTTATTATAATTTCAAAGATTTAGGCCTAAAATAAACACACACAAAAAAACAAGAAATATATATGTGTGTGTAGGTGTATGTGTATATTTATATAAATGGGTTGGCCTGCAATGATGCAGCATTCTACCAGCGTGACCTATCGATGGCGTGGATTGATTATCGGAAAGCTTTCGATTCGACCCCTCACAGACTTATCATCTGTATTTTGGAAAGCGTAAAGGTTCATCCGAAAATCGTTAGGTGCATAGAGAGATTGATGCCGCTTTGGAAAACCAGATTTATTATCTTTTCTGAAAAAAATCGTGTGACAACCAACGAGGTCACCTTTCAGAGAGGTGTTTTTCAGGGCGACACCATGAGCCCACTCCTCTTTCGTCTTACATTATTGCGACTATCTCTAGCACTTCGCCATTCCGACGGTTACTTGTGCGGCGAACCTGCAGATCGAAAGTACAAGGTCACTCATGTATTTTACCTGGACGATCTTAAGGTTTATGTTAAAAACAAAGAGCAACTACATCTAGCTCTAGGGATTGTCGAACGATATACTAAAGGATACTCTCCGAAGCAGATACAAACGCCGCATTAGGCAGATTTGGTGTTCCGAACTGTCGGCAAGGAACAAAGTATCTGCAACGAACATGCTTGCCGTCCCGGTAGTACTCTATTCATTTGGAGTAGTTCCATGGACGAAGAACGAGCTCAGATCCCTTGATATCGAAACAAGAAAGGTTATGCACATGAACAAAAGCATGAATCTTAAATCTTCTGTTCCGCGATTGTACATGTCACGCCGCCAAGGTGGTCGCGGAACATTGAGTCTTGAATGTCTTCACAACAGGATTATTCTGGGTAGCGCACATAAAGTCGCAAATGGAAGAGACCCTCTCCTAAAAATGGTCAGGAATCACGAAAAAGTGGGCAAAGGAGCGTTTCTGGACAAAGCAGCGGAGGAGGCTGCGGAAACACTCTGACTTAACTTCAGTATCACGGGTAAGCAAAATGCGAATCTATCTCGAGTACTTACTCCTGAAAGCCCGGATGAAGAAAGGATAAGAGAAAAACTTTCGTGAACAGCTCCTCGATAACAGGATGCACGGTATCTTCCACAGAAGCGTAGAGAATCAGTCAATGACATGTGAGCTAATGTTCGCTTTCCTTAAATCGCCCGGATTGAAGTCTGGTACGGAGGGTTTTCTTTTGGTATGCCAAGACGGTGTTATTTCCACCTTAACATTCCGTCGCCACATTTTGGGCTAAGACATTCCCAATGATAGCGAAGTCAATTGTCGAGAATGGGAAGTGCCGCATATACTGGAACTTTATATTCTCGTCAATTGTTTCCGTTGCACACTCGAGGCCAGACATGGTTCTTCTGGACTTCGAGAAGCGAACCATGTTCGTTATCGAATTTTCGGCTCCAGCTGACAAAAACAAGAAAAATGAAACGAAAGAGAGGTATAGAGACCTCATAAGGGAGTTGCAACGATTGTAGCCGGAATATTCTTTTAAACTAATCGTCATTATCATCCGCGTTCTTGGAGGTGCCAAACTTTCACTCGTTAATAGTCTAAAAAGCATCCCTGCGTGTCAAAAATATGCTAAAACAATTGCGGGAAAATGCAGAAAGCGGTAGTCCTTGGATCACTCCGTGTTCTCAGGTTGCACGAAGCTTTTGCCGGATCGTCGTATTGATTCCGTTACAGACTGTAACTACCCTATCTCACGGACGTGAGACGTGATTTTGGCTGAAATTTTACCGCGATTTCTCTGGGGCGGGTGCAGTTTTTCAGATTAGCACCCGCGCCCGGCGAAATCCTGCGGTTGTTCTTATGAGAAACTTTTATATATAAGACAACGCTACTGAAGGCTGGTGACTTTCTCAGAATAAAAACAAAAACGGAAACTCAAGACGACTCTCTCGGTTCCAGTTCTGCGCCCCCCCTCTCTCCACCCTCCCTTATTAACGGAAGTTTGGTGGGACTGACTTTATAACTACAATCTCCACCATACGACGATTTCCTACTTAAATTTGACATGATTTCGACTCAGAAAATAAGCTTATTGCATAAAGGTGATAGTTGGGCGTGTAATCTAAACAATGAATAATACAAACTATAAAAATGCCTCGGAAAGGACTGGAACTTTAATTGACAAAAGGCATGCACACGTCAAATATAAAGGTCATGTTTTAGGAGACGAATGGAGACAGGGTGTTTGGAATGCTAGGGGAGTCAATGATCTTAAGGTAAAAGAATTGCGAGAAACTATGCATGTAAAGAAACTAGATATTTTATGTGTGTCTGAAACAAAGAAGAAGGGATGCGAAACTAAAGACATAGTTAACGGTATGTTGACAGGCGGATTTCAAATATGGTCAGGAGTAGATAGTGAATCACATGGTAGGCAAGGAGTAGGTCTGATTAAAAATGAAAGAGCAAAGCAGCATCTCGGAGACCATGATTTAGTATATCCCAGACTGCTGTGGGCTATAATGAAAGTAGGAATCAGAAGATTATTTATCATAGCATGCTACGCGCCAGTTGATAGTTATCCCAGAGAAGTAAAAGACGCCTTCTGGAACACTTCAAATGACACAATGAATATTTGCGAACATAGGGAAAGAATAATTCTGCTAGGAGACATGAACGAATGGGTGGGCATCCTAAACCGGGATATAGAAAGAATACTAGGTAATTTTGGGGATCTAAGAACAAACTATAATGGAGAGAAAGTAGTTGGGCTATGCTTAGGAAGGGGTCTATTTATTACAAATACTTACTTTAGGCATAAAATGATCCACATGTGTACCTGGTCTAAAGGAAATAGCCACGGTATAATTCGCTATGTTGTTGCGAATGAATAACTAAGAGAGTTAGTCAAAGATACAAGGGTCATGAGGGGTCTTGAATGAAACACTGATCATTATCTTCTGATCTCCAAAATTAACTTACGTTAGGGATGGAGAAAAAAGAGGACAAAGAAAACAAAACAAACACGAATAAAAATTGAGAACCTACAGAAACCGGATGTGCCAATAGATTTCCAAAATAAGATAATCGAAAGCATAGATAGGGCAACATGGGAGGAGTTTATAAAAAACCAAACGAATTTGAAGGAAGCGAGAAACTGCTTAATAAAAAAATAAGGGGAAGTAAATGTACAGAATTTGTTAATATGGGGTATGGTAATCAGAAAATGCTATATGATGCAGACGGAATACTAGACGCTTTCAGAAACTATCGTCCTAGACGATTGGAAAGAGGCGATTATAGTACCAATATTCAAAAGAAAGGGAGACAAAAGCGATTGCAATAATTGCAGAGGAATTAGCTCATTAAGTACCGTTAGTAAAATATACTCAAAAATACTTATTCGTAGGGTAATGAAAATAATAGAAAAAAAATTTGGGAAGTGCAAAGTGGATTTATGCCAGGAAGGTCATGTACGGATCAAATATTTAGTTTAAGGCAAATCACAGAAAAAAGCTTGAGAGTAGAAAAAAAAGATTTCTATGTATTTGTTGGCCTAGAAAGAGCTTTTGACAAGGCAGATAGAAGTAAACTTTGGGAAGTCCTGAAGGAGTATGGATTCAATGGATGGCTTCTACAAGCTATAAAAACAATATATACGGGTAGCAAAGCGAGTGTAAGGGTAAATGGGAAATTGAGTGACTGTTTCGTTATTATTCAAGGAGTTAGACAAGGATGCGTTATATCTTCATGTTTGTTTATATTATTCATGGACAAGTGTTTAAGAATGGCTCTTTTTGACGTAGAAGGTGTGGACCTCGAAATAGTAAGGGTACGTGGGTTTGCGTTCGCAGATGATAAAGTTGTAATGGCAGTGTCAATCGAGTACTTGCAAAGAATGTTGAATAAACTGAATGCAAGCATGAAGAGCCTGGGCCTCAAAATTAACGCAAATAAAACAAAAATTATAGGGTTCGAAGTAAAGAGTGAGAAAACACTATGCAATATTTTATTAAATGATGAGAGAATTGAACAAGTTGATAAGTTCGTATACCTTGATAGCTTATTTACTAGGGACGGGAAGATAAACGAGGAATTAGATAGACGCATAAACGAAGGCAAGAAGGTTATTGGTAGAGCAGGGCCCCTTATTAAAAGTAAAAACGTATCAAATGAAGCTAAAATGGCAATACATAATTCTATATTTGTACCGACTGTACTATACGGTAGCGAGATATGGACTTATGAAGAAAAATATAAGAGTAAAATTAACGCAATTGACATGAGATTGATGCGGATAATATGCGGGAAAACTCTGATGGACAAGATGAGTAACGAGATAATTCTAAAAGAATGTGGCGCCGAAGAAACGCTAATAGACACATAGGAAAGAAATCGGTTTATATGGTTCGGGCATGTGAAGAGAATGCCAAATGAAGGACTAACGAAACAAGTGTATCAATGTAAAGTAAATGGCAGTGTGCCCTAAGGTAGACCGCGGAAAGAATGGTTAGAATGTGTGAATGAGACCCTAGTTAGAAAAGACATAAGAAGCCACCGAAACACGAGAGCTTGCATGAAAAAATCTATGGACGTAAAAGAAGCTAGAGAAGTATGCCAGGACAGAAAAGTATGGCGGCAAATAGTAAATAAAAAGACTCTCAGTAGAGGGAATGACACCTGAAACAAAAGACTTTGGACACAAATGGACCCAAGTGTGGAATCTTACATAACGTCTTTGTGAGGATCTTCACTTGGGGTGATTGCTAGAGATATTGATCAGCAACCTGGGTCGGAGCAGTGTTGTGGAACGAACGTGTTATTTACATAAATAACACGAGAATTCCGGATAAATCTAAAAATTCTCTCTCCCATCCTCACATTACTTCTTTCCCCACCGAGTCAGTCACGCATACCCCGAAAGGGAAATGGCTTAATGGTGTAATAATAAAATAATTTTCAAAAAATAAAACACAATTGAGTCAGGATAATTCTTACAACAAAAATTTCCACGGAAAGTCACATTATTATTAAACAAAAACAAAAGCGACAGATTGTGAATTCACCCGATTGAGAGACGATTGCGTCTTTTAGCGATGATTTGAATATATTTTTAGAAAATTCCACACAGATTAAAAATAGGCATAACGAAGTTTTTATCGTGAGATAAAGTGCAGAGTTATTACAACAAATGTTGCGCACACTACATTTTCATTTCATTAAAATTCCCGCACTAAATGCAAACATGCACAACGAGGACTCTACATAAACAGAGAGTGCAATGTCGTTACAATCATGAATAGTCTAATTAAAAAAAAAACTAAAATTCCAAAAACTTACGTCTAAGTATCTGAATCGTATTGAATTTGGATAGTTTAGTTAACGGAAGTTTTTTCTTCCCGCTGGAGAATCCGTCGCGAGTGGTGTTCTTTTTGAATTACGCTTAATCAATTTAAATTCTGTCTTCAATAACAGGTGGATAAATGGAACCAAGAGAGACTCCTTACTCGTAGACCCTCGATCAAGAAGTCCTGATAAACAAGAGAACTGGTACCTTTACCGCTATTAATACATAAAGTGCATTGGTCCCTTATTAGCTTATGAGCTTATGGCGCGCGCAATCGATCGTATGAACGAATGATTTTGTGAATCATCTTTTAAATCTACCTGGCTGTCCACTTTTTAGTCAAAGGCATATCAGTATAAATATTCGCCCGTAGCTTAATGATTAGATTCTAATTATGAAAATAGAATGAACTATCTCAAGACACTGATCTGGAAGAAGGAGACGAGGTTCTTGTTGTTACTGATCCAAAATAAGAGCAGGGAATTATGCCTATAGTGAAATCTGTGATAAGCAGTGCGCGAGTTAGGAAGCGACCCTCACGTTACACAAAGTGAGTTTCAGTAAAAAGGGAGGAACGTGATGGCTTTAAGTATTTGTTTTTATGCTCCGGTTTCTGAATGAAAAATAATTTGTTCAAAGTTTAGTTTTGTTCTGAATAGGTGTGTGTAGTCATACTAACTAAGTTTAATAATATAAATATAATTTAACAATTAAAGTTAAATAAATAGTTAAATAAAGTTAAATATAGTTTAACAATATAAATTATGTGAATTGTAGTTTGAGTATATATTCAAGACCAAAAAGGTTTTTACAACCATTTTTAATAAGTTACCATTTGGAGTTCTAATAATAATTTGTAAATCAAGCTTATTAATAACCTTGTTAGTTTCGCATTTTTGGTTGAAATTTATACAAGCTTCAATACAATTAAATAAATTTAAGAAAACTTCAATCTTATCAGTAGGAACAATATCTAAAATGTCTTTCACATATCGTTAATAATAAATAGGTGAGATAGCTAATATTTCTAGAACTCTTTTTTCAACATCTTGTAAAACTAAATCAGAAAAAACTGTAAATAAAGGTGAACCCATAGGGCAACCCGAAATTTCGTTTAAAAAATTTATTATCAAAGCAGAAATCAGTTTAATTAAAACCCGTTCTGGTAAAAATCAAAAATTCATTTTTTGTTATTTTCGTTAAGTTATGATTTGAAATCAGTTTTTCTATAATGCACTCTTAAGCAAGATTTAGAATTTAGAATCTTTCGCTTTCAGTCGAGTGCCAGGGGTTGCCTTCAAATAATCTTGAACTAAATTCGGTGGGATCGAAACTTATACAGCCAGGGCGACATATTATCTTCTTATGACTTACATTTTATATTTTGGTAATGCTGATCGTAATGATCTGTGTTTGCTTTCAGTTCACTAAAATTTTTTAATAAATGATTCACGGAGAAAATTTGTTAATTAAAATTCACTCAATTAGTTCGATAAATGTAGGGCATTACTGCATATAGATTAAGTTTAAAATTATTTTAGGATTTAATACAAAACAGAACTATAAATGGTGCAAAAGAGTTATGTACAATCTCAAGTCAAAAAGTAAAATGAGAATCGCTAGGGATGACAACATTTTCAGAGCTGACATTTAAAGCCATGTCCCCTGTATAAACTTTAACATTCTTAAATTTCGGTTAATATTGTAGAATTTCAGAAAATATTCAAATGTATAGATTAGTTTTACATGTTTGATTTTATTCCTTAAATTCTAACCTAATTTAATTTGTAAGTTTTTAATGTTTGATTTTTTACAGATTTAAAATATTGAAAATTAAATTATTGAGAGTTTTAAAGTTACAACATTTTTTATAACAAAATTATTCAATGTTTTTTATTTACTTCCTCTAAATTGATAGGCCCTTTTATTAATAAAATGTAAAAATAAGAAATTTTGATGAATGAGGACCAGATATTTTTTTAACGGCCCTGACCTACTCGTACTTTAATTTATAGCCAAGATTTTTGTCTCAATGTTCCAAGTGTTAAGTTAGCTATGAGGTCTAGTCATTAGCAATCGAACGCGTTGAACTTATATTAGGTAGTTCGAAACACGTCACAGCGTTTTTGATTTTTAAAAGCGTTAATGTAATTAAAAGCGTGCCACTATATTATATGTAATGTATTGTCATTTAATGTAATTGTTTAAGAAAAATTGTTTAAGGCTGTGTTGAGTAAGTGGATGACCTTCCACGGAATCTGTTTGCAGCAAGAACTTTTTTTGCTGACGAACGAAATTTTACATGACTGGGATGTAGAATTCACATGTAGAGCGGTAGACTTTGTTTTCTTTGACTGAAACTGTAACTAACATTTCGAATCATTTTACCTATCCGGTAGGTAATCGACTTCTCATTTTACCTAACGTTCAGGTACTCTTTATTATCTAGTTGTATTATTTCTTACTGAATTGCGAATTAAATTATAATAAATTTATATCAATACTTGATATTTTCATAGCAAATGTCACCCTATTTCATTTGACATGAGTGAATGTAAAATTTTAATAAAATACAGTAATGTCCTCCGTTGACTGAACTAAGTTTTGTAAAATTTAACACACAAATATTCTCCGCGTTTAATTTGATGATAATAAAAATAAAAAAGACGAAAGAAACAAAAAAAAAGGAAGGGGGTGTGGTGGACTGCCTTCTCATTTTTCTTTCCTCTTTTTCATTTTTGTCCAAAAATTTTATTTGTTTTTTTCAAATTACAATAGGATTTTTGGTTTTTGTTTATTCGTTGTGGTCCAAATTTAGTCGTTGGATTCTTGTTTTATTTAACAGGATTTTTCATCAGTATTTTTTGAATATCTATAAAGAATATTAATTTCTAAAAACAAAAACAAGAAATTGAATGCTTCTCGGAAATAGGCTGGTTCCTAAACAGAAATACATGTGGAGATTAATATTAGATAGCATGCACGATAGGGTAGTAGACATTTTTTTTGCTTCTTAGTACTAAAACTAGTCAATGTTGTACTTAGAGTATAGAACTGAAGTTTGTATACAATACTTTCGCAAATTTGTATATTTGTTTTGCTTTTTTGATATGAAAATATTCGCAAATAAGAAAACAGTATAGTTATTTAGTGACAACTTATTTTAAAAAGATAATAATAATGTACTATTTATTGTGTCTAAAATTTATATTTTTTATTAAATTATGTTTTTATTCAAAGCTAATTTATTGGGTAATTATTATAAACAAAGTTATTTCTCAATTAAATATTCTTAATTAAATATGTATTTATTTTTCATTTTTAGTAGATAATTACGTTAATTAAATACACCATATTAAATATCAAATTTATAACAAGACATCGGGCATGGTACAACGTATTCTTTTTTTATGTAAAATTGAAGGTCTATATATGACAAATTGTTTAGAAATTTGAAAATCTCATGAAGGATTTGTTCAATATTTTAACCTTACTTTTAGAATCTGAAAGTATTTATTATTTCTACGAGTCTTTTTGTTTTGTTTAATTGAAAATATAATATATGATTGGAATGTTACATATGTGGAGCTCTATAATTTATAATGATTTTCGCACTACTTTTCATTTATATTTGAATTTGGTAAAAGAGTGTATATACATATATTTAAATATCTTTCTATTATATGGTGTAGTTCACTAATTCCTTGTTGCTGTTGAATTCATAGTAATTTCGTTTTAAGTCTGGAAATGGAGAGAGTACGAATTTTTAATGAAATTGATCTAAAATATCACAATATTTTTATGGCTTAGACCATTTATTGTTTAGTTTTTTATTTGATTTTTTCTTGAATATCAATATGGGAAATTTTAAGGGCATGTGATACTTAGGATATTATCGATTTTACCAGTTTTAGGTGCCCCTGGCTTTTTTCTAGAATAATAAATGTTTTGTCTTAAAAATTTGGAAAATGATAGCGAACATGTTAACGGACGTCCCGTCACAATTTTTTTGTGTTTTAATTCTAAAAAATTTTGATTTTGCTAAAAACATATGTGTATATTTCGAGGTTACGTTTGTTACAATTCTCCCGAGCGTAATTTCCAATCTACACAATATTTTCTTCCAAAAACTTTGGACTTACAAATAAATATGGTAACTAATGTCCCGGAACTAACTTTCATTTTTGTGGAAAAAAAGCCGGGGGAACTATACCCGATTGACCACACGACGAAGTATTACATATGGGGTACATTTTGTGCCGTCATGTAAACCTTTATTATAAGAAAATGTTGCTAATTCTAGCCATTCGTTGATTTGGAACAGGTAACGCTAAAGAGTATTTTGTTACATTACCCTGGATAGTCAAAACCCAGTAACAAGCGTTGAATTTCAGAAAAATTAAAAATTTGTATTCCTATGAATGCGCGGTTTTTCCTCCGTCTAAAAGTCCCCAACGGGAACAGAAAAAGTGCAAATCCTATTCCGCTCTATCGACTTAGCAAAATTTAACGAAAGCATTTATTTAACCTATTTTTCATTATTAAATCTTTTTATAACTTATAAATTCGAAAAACATTCAAATTTATATTTATTCACATTTTAATAATTTATTTAGACATGTTCAAAAATGCAACAAAGAAATGTATGCAAATGTGTGAATTTAAATAATTTTAACTCTAGAGAGGCAGAGTTGAATTGGTGAGAATTAAAATTTCAGAATTTACATTCCACATGAAGGAATTAAAACAACTTATCAGACATATTTTGTGAACTTATTAGAAGGAATTAAATAAAATAAAAATATGAACACTTCTGAGGAATAAAAAATATCTCTGTGATGTGCGTTACCGGTACAATTAGAATATATTAAATATTTTAAAAACACGTTCTCTTTGGGAGACTAGATGTTGTCAGAAAATAGACCAACTATGTCCATAGAAATCTTTCCGAATGCTATACCGGGTGTATCAGTAATAATCATCGGACTTTTCGTTTTTACGCGAACTAATTTTTTAAATTGACATTGTAAGCATAATTCTATATATTTCTGTATATCTAACTTCATGTTTTCCCAAAAATATTTCAATCTAATCCTGTTATAAGTTTTTGTTACTTCTTTATCACTTTCTGTTGTCGACGAGTGTGCTTCTTCAATTAACTGATATGTTGTTTTTCGAGAATGCTGGACCCAAAATCTCGAGGTTCTCCTTCGGTAGTTGTAAAATATACATAATTATCCTTTCTCATAGACATTTTGTCACGGAATTCTATAAGATTTTTATTTTGATTAAAGGGCTGGATAATGGGATTTCAATAGGGGGTGGTTCCGGGGGCGAACGATTATCTGCTGATTCTATTGCCCCTGGATTTTCAAAATCATCTTGAAGTGTTGTATTTTCCTTTTCTTTTTTATTATTATTATTGTTTTTTTTGTTAGTACAATTCAGTTTATTATCTATATCATTATTTAAACTTATGTCATGTCCCGCGACTTTTATAATAATAATAAATAATTATAAACAATGGATTATAATTACATAACATTTATATTTAATAATAACTCAACAAGTTAAAGGATTATATTCAACATCCAATTATTATTGTAAACAAAAACTAGTATTGTTAAAATCATTTATGAAGATCAGATTTGTAAAGAAACGACGCAACAGTGTAAGGTTAACCCAACGGCACAAGAAAATCTACGCATCATCTTTTGCACAAAAAACATACAGTAAACATCGCAGTAAACAAAAATAAGAGATACACATAAATATTCGCATAGCTAACAAAACCAGCAGGCTACATACTAACTGAAAAGCTATAAATTAATCAGCAAGCCAAGACTGAAAACAGACAAGATTTTTAGTCACATACGTTTACAAAATGCTGGTATCTACACCACATGTACATCCTTTAGTCATTCTGACCTACATATTTCTATGACGGAGAGGAGCATCTTAGATCTAAAAGCAATAAACAGCTTAATAAAGATGACAGCTATAGGAAAGTGAGCCGTTGACACACAACCAAAAGGACACACGCAAATCTTACGCTCTTCTACGCATCATAATGGGCATCATAATGGCACTAGAGTAACTGTTTACAGAAATAGAGAAGAAAAGTTTATTAAGTACTTTTCAATGGACAGTGGGATTGTGTATTGTAATGATATCGAAGGACTCATTAATTTATATAAAATAAACTTATATATGCCAGAGGATTGGCGCCTTTTCGTAGATTCGTCTACAGAAAGCCTGAAACCAGTACAATTACATAATGGAAATAATTACTCTGCAATTCCAGTAGGTCACTCAACTGCACTGGAAGAATCTTATGATACTTTCCAATTACTCCTGATAAAAATAAAATATAATGTCCATAATTGGCTTATTTGTGATGACTTCAAAATGATAAATCTTATAATAGGTTTCCTATCAGGAAACATTAAATACCCTTGTTTTCTTTGCCTTTGGGACAGTCGTGCAAGCGATGAACATTGGATAACGGAGAAATGGCCTGACAGATTAGAGTGGACAGTTGGTCAGCATGATGTTGTTTATGAAAGTCTTGTTGACAGAAAGAAAGTATTATTGCCGCCACTCCATATGAAACTAGGGTTAATGAAGCAATTTGTGAAAGCCCTAAACACCGAAGGAGAATATTTCAATTATATCAGATCTACATTTCCGCATTTAAGTGATGCCAAAGTTAGGGAATGTATTTTTGTTGGGATTGATATAAGAAAACTTATCAAAGATGATGACTTTATCAAAACCATGACATCTATTGAAAAGGATGCATGGTTGAGTTTCAAAGATGTTGTACAGAAATTCTTAGGAAAGAATCGAGATCCGAAGTTTAGAACTATTGTATCTAGTATGTTAAAGAATTTAAAAAGATTAGGTTGTTTGATGAGTATGAAATTAAATTTTCGCAAATCTCATTTGGATTATTTTCCAGAAAAATATGGGAGCATTCAGTGAAGAAATGGGCGAAAGCTTTCATCAAGACTTTTACCAAAAAGAGCAACATTATCAAGGTCGATGCAATGTAAGCATGATGGCCGACTATTGCTGGTCTTTGCAAAGAAATGATAATGACCCTACTAGTCATAAACGAAAGTCTCTTCAACGATCGTTTGACATGAAGCGCGAACGTTTCCACAAGAAAACAAGCAATTAGTTTCACCTTCATTGGACATACAATCGTAAGTCTTAACTTAACTGGTTGCGCAATCGTAAGTCTCGCCTTGACTGGCTGGAAGATTCAAAGTCTTGCCTTGACTGACTGGGCGATTTAAAGTCTAGCCTTGACTGGCTGGGCGATTCAAAGTCTTGCCTTGACTGGCTGGGCGATACAAAGTCTTTCCTTTATTGGCTGGGCAATTCAAAGTATTTCCTTGATTGGCTGGGCAATTTAAAGCCTTTCCTTGATTGGCTGGGCAATCTAAAGTCATGCCTTAATTGGCTGCAAAATATTAAGTATTTCCTTGCGTAGCTGGACAATCCCAAGTCTTGCCTCAACTGGCTGGGCAATCGTAAGTCTTGCCTTGCCTGGCTGAACGATTCAAAGTCTTGTCTTGACTGGCTGGACGATAAAAAGTCTTGCCTGTATTGGCTGAGAAATCCAAAGGCTTGTCATAATTGGCTGGGCAATTTAAAGTCTTGCCTTAATTGGCTGGAAAATATTAAGCACTTTCTTGCTTAGCTGGACAATCCCAAGTCCAGCCTTAAGTGGCTGGAAAATATTGAGTCTTGCCTTAGTAAGCTGGAAAATCCTAAGTAATTCACAATATTAAATGAATCATAATAGTAAATTTTTTTTCAAGCCCTGTCTGTTTTCCATATTCGCTCTTCTAGGAGTTATAAAAAAAAATCAGCCAATCGAAAAGGAACCCCCGAAAATCCCTAAGATAACATTTTCAAGGGACAATGGCATACCATCTCGGCGTTAATGGGTTAATACGCTAAATTGAAAAATTTCATTTTAAGGTTAGGCCACTTGTAGCGTGGAATTCAATTATTGCACGAAATGTAAACGACTAAATTCGCTGCTCCCAGGGTTAGATGGGTTAGCCTGCTTATGATTTGGCATGGAACTTCATTATTCCAAGAAAAATATGCGACTAAACTTATTGTTCCCAGAGTCAGGTGGGTTAGCATGCTTGTGGATTGTTAGGGGTGTTTTCAATCCCTAGGAAACGGCTTCCGTAGAAATGAAAAGACACGGCTTCCATATTTTTTATTGTGTTATCAATGTGCGAAGTTTGGATCCAAACGACAGCACGCTTTTTTGTAAATATCTTGTGCGGGAATCTTTGTTCTTTTTTAAAGCCCTAAATTGTGGCCGTTATATTGGATCTTCTAGGGGCTATAACAAAAAACTGACACGGGCAATAGAAAGGGCACCCTCAAAAAAGCCTAAAATAATATTTTGAAGAAAAAATATCGTACCATCAGTAATAGAGAATGCGTTGTATAAATCTGAACATCTCAGCGTTAATGGGTTAAAACGCTAAAATAAAAAATGTCAAATTACAATATTTTGGTGATAAATAAAGATATCCAAATAAATCCAAGTAGGTTTGAAAGGGGAAGATTAGTACTTTTAAATTCCATATCAGCTTTTTTATGGTAGACATTTTTCTTGTTTGGTTACATAACCTCAAAAATAGTGAAAAACGCTTTTTTTTGCACTTTTGGGTTATGATATCTTAAAAACCTGACATACAGGGGCAATTTTGAGCTCGGATTCGGATTCAGCGCATCAAAATCCTTTGGAAATGTTAGGCCTGCTTTCTGGCTTTCGACTTTTGTCAAATTTTGTTGGCCTGTGTAATTTATCTCTGTTATAGTTTGTTCTTTGATCCCCGAAATTACCTAGTACTCTATCTGTATCCTGATTTTGTATGAACACCCATCCGTTTATATCTCCTAGCAGAATTATTCCTTTCCAATGTTTGCAAATATTTACTGTGTCATTCTTTCGTTGGTTGCGTTGACTTGTTTTTTTAGTGTATTTTCTTATTGCTTTATCAATTTGTTTGTCTATGTAATCCTTCTGTATTAGGATTTGTTTAACGTTTTGTAATTTCTCTTGTAAGTTATCTTTATTTGTTATGGAGACAGCTCTGTATATAAGGGACTTGTGGACCGATTGCTTTTAAGATGGAATGGTGGGTGGAGGCATGTAGGTATATATTTTTGTGCGTGGGTTTTCTGTAAATTTCATGTTCCTATATGTTATTAGATTTTTTGTAAACTAATACGTCTAAGAAAGGCAATTTTCCGTTTCGTTCTATTTCCATGGTGAATTGAATATTAGGATGTAGTTGATTGATAAAATCGAAATACAACATACCAAATTTCTTTTGCACACTACCTCCAAAAAACTATTAAAACTTCACCTTTTCGTATCAAACACCCTTACATTTGACATATGGTCCACATTGGAGCGCATATATTTTTACCAATCTCAATGGATTAAAGAGCTTTCTACTCAAAAACAAAAAATAAAATTTGACAAATTACTTGCAGTAAAGAAAAGACAACTAAAAGATACAGTAAAAAACATTTCTGATCATCCTCTCAACAATGAAATGATTCCAGTCTCATCTAAAGAATATAATTTTGCTGTAGTTCCTTCGAAAATCCCAAAAGAACAAATAATCAGCAATTTAGAATGTACAATATATACTCTTCCACCCGATTAAAGCGAATGACATCCGACGTAAGGCGGCCAACATTTTACTCCAAGCTTAAGTATCTTCTTCAAACTTAACAAAACAAGAAAACACGGCAATTAAAGAGCTCAATCGGAATAAAGATATTATGACCGATCGTCAGCGCAATAAACTCACCAACTTACGACCTAGCACGTTTCCTCGCTACAAAACTAAATCCTTTTACAGGAAACTCCATCACTCACGTCCAAAACTCATTTGCCTTTATCAAAAAGATACAACAGATTCACATTCAACCTCAAGACATCATATTGAGTTTCAACGTATCTGATACAATTGATATCATTAAATTTTTTACAAATTTTCCTTCCGAGCTCGTATCTTTGATAGAACACTGTCTTAATAATTCTTATTCCTCGTTCAATAACCAATTCTACGAGCAAACCTCAGCGGCAGCAATGGGATCCCCAATTTCACCTGTCATAGCCAATGTCTTTATTTGACATCTAGAAACTAAAATCTTCAACCAAGCCAAGCTTAAACCGGAATTTTGGTTCCGTTACGTTGATGACACTTTTGTCATCTGGCGATATGGACGAGATGTACTAAATAATTTTTTCGATTTTATCAATCAATTATATCCTAATATCCAGTTCGCCATGGAAATAGAACAAAACGGAAAACTGCCTTTCTTAGACGTATTAGTTTACAAAAAATCTAATAACACATTAGGACACGAAGTTTACCGAAAACCCACGCATACAAACAGATATCTACATGTCTCCTCCCACCATCACCCATCTCAAAAACAATCGGTCATCAACTCCCTTATATACAGAGTTGTATCCATAACAGATAAAGATAACTTACAAAAGGAACTACAAAACCTTAAACAAATCCTAATACAGAACGATTACACAGACAATAAAATTTATAAAGCAATAAGAAAATACACTCTAAAAATAACAAGTCAACGCAACCAACGAAAGAAGGAGAGAGAAAAATGACTACTACCCTACCCTACAACCAAGATGTCACAGAACAAATAGGAAGAATTCTCAACAAACACAACACCAAAACCATGTTTAAACCACCTGCGAAAATAGGGCAATTATTAAATAACCCTAAACACCAAAATGGCATCCCTAAGTGATCGAGGAGCATATAAAATCCCTTGTTCTTGTCGCAAAGTGTATATTAGAGAAACCGAGAGAGCGATGAGTAAAACAGACGTAATTAACTCTTTGTACCCCAATGTATCGAAAAAACTAAGAATAATTGGTAAATGGGGTTGTGATGGAAGTTCTGGGCACAACGAATACAAAAAAAAGTTCACGGAACAAGACAGTTCCGATGCTAGTGTGTTTTTAACGTCTTTGGTGCCATTGCAAATTTGAGGGTCAGATAATTTAAATCTGCAACTAGTTATTTGGAAAAATGATAGGCCTTCATCACCTCGTTGTTGTCGCCCAATTAGAATTTAATTTTCCAAATAAACTGCGTCACTGACGGTCCAAGAACAACATTACATTTGTAATCTGATCGAGTCTCTTATTCCTTTTACGACCATTATTGACGGGAACGAAGTTACAGTTAAATTTGAACTTTTTTTTACTATGATTGATAGTAAAGTTTGTAACTTCGTTACAGACACAAAGTCCACAATGCGTTGCTACATATGCAATTTCACATCATCAAAATTTAATGACATAAACCTGATGAAAACTGTAGACGTAGACAAAATCGGACTCGACATTGGATTATCAACGTTGCATGCTTGGATAAATTATTTTCAGTGCTTCTTGCACATTGGCTACAAAATCGGTGTTCAGAACTGACAATCTCGAAAAGATGAAGAAAAATGATTAATTGCTGAGCGGAAACGAAATATTCAATCCGCATTCAAGAAAGAGTTGGATCTCATTGTTGATGAACCGAAACAAGGGTTTGGTTGCATCAACGATTGAAACACTGCGAGACGTTTTTTCGAAAACAGTGCAGATTCAGTCAAAATATTGTGTTTGGGTGCACAGTCCTTTTAGGAAGCCTAGAACGAAGACATTAGAAAATATCGCGAATTTTTTGCTCGACGTATCATAATCCGCAACTTCTGACGACGACGTTGCTGAAAATTGTGATTAAAGGTATATTACATTTATATCGTTTGTATTTTCATTGTATACAGGAATAAAATTCGTATTAAATGCATTAAATCTATTTTTTCGAAGTTATCTCAAATTTTCCCTTCATTTTAAGTCATCCATTCTCATTTTTCTAAATTCTCATTTAAAATTTTGACTTTTACTAAAAATTTTACTAAAAAAAAAAGAAATAGTCTCTTCCGGTCCGCCATTTTTTGTCTTCAAAATTTTGATTATAAATTTGAAATCAGTGAGTTTCAAAATATAAATATATCGTTTCCCACAAAAATTGAATGCATTTTACGAAAAAAAATAATCACTTCCGGTCTGGTATTTTGTTTTTTCAAAATTGTTCTTACAATATTGAAATCAGCGAGTTTAAAAACACAAGATTCACCAGCCGATTTTTGGATACGCACCTTGGTATATTTTCGCCGTTTTTTTTTTAATCTAGCCCACTGTGCGCCGTCCTTTAAAGTTATTATGAAACTGATACAAAGGAGAAAGCGAGGTACGTATGTTGAGATTTAGTTTACAATTACGAGGGTGGTTCAAATATGATCGAGACAAATACTCTGACACGTTTATTTGAAAAAATTTACAAAAATGTATAGTTTTTCTAGGTATTTTCCCTCGCAAGTTACGCATTTTGCCCACCTTTCAGGAAGTTTTTTTATACCGGTATCGAAGAATTCCTTGGGCAACTCGGACAGCCATGTGCGCACGAACTCCTCTACCTCGTCGTCGGTGTTGAATCTTTGACCTCCGATGGCTTCTTTCAGTGGTCTAAACATGTAGTAGTCGCAGGGTGATAAATCTGGACTGTAGGGGTGGTGTTCCAGTACCTCCCACCCCAATTCCGATATTGTATCGAGCGTGAGACGCGCGTTATGAGGGCGCGCGTTATTCTGGAGAAGAATCGCACTTCGTGCTGGAATGCTCCTCCGTTTCGAGCGATAAGCGGGTTTTACGTGTGTTTTCAGAAGGTTAGAGTAATGTAATAGTGTATCCATGTCTCGTCTGTAGTGAAGGTTCGCGTTAAAAAACCGCCCCCTCCGCCTCGTATCGCGTCAGAAAGCGGCGGCAAACTTCCAACCGTGTGAATTTTTGCTCGAAGTTCAACAGTTTAGGAACCCATCGCGCCGTTACTTTGCGATATCGAAGGTGTTCGTGGATGATAGACTCTACACTACCAATACTGATGCCGAGTTCAGGCGAAATTTTTTGAACATTCATCCTACGGTCCTCCAAAATCATTTGTTCTACACGGCGAATGTTGTCTGGTGTCATGCCGGTTCGCGGTCGACGATCATGCGGCTCATTCTCGACGGTTTTGCGGCCATCCTTGAATGCTTTGGCCCATTTAAGCACGGTAGCCCTACTCAGGCACTCACTACCGAACTGATTTCGCAAACGCAGAAAAATTTCCGTATTTTTAACGCCTTCCCGCACTAACAAACGAATGACAATACGTTGCGAAATGGCGGTCGGAACTTGACGTTCATTTATGATCGTAGCACGCGCGTGAAACATGCTCTCCCGACGAAAACTATGCCACATTGTTTGTAAGGGACCCAGCTACCACATACTCAAGCCACGACCTTCAAAACATACATGCGCGCCAACTACAGCGTTTGTCTCGATCATATTTGAACCACCCTCGCACGTCACATTTCCTGAGGCTTAATAATGCCAAGAAGGAGAGTTAAAGAAAATCATCTTCTTTTAAGACCTGTCAGATTTACTCAAATGTTGTTAATACATCGCCTAAAGAGTTTAATTTCATCAAACTGTCAGCATTTTTAAATACATAGCCAAATTTTCAACCAATAAAACAGTCCAATTTTTGAATTTTCAACTGAATGCACAGATAAATAATTTAGTTTATAAAATAA
>NC_046661.1:8649891-8657290 GCF_010883055.1 Belonocnema kinseyi | reverse complement strand
AACCGCGCGATTTCGCCGAAAACAAGTGCTAATCTGAAAAACTGCACCCGCTCTCAGCAAAATCGCGGTAAAATTTCAGTCTCAGGATCGTGAGATAGGTGGTTACAGTCTTTAACGGAATCAATACAACGATCCAGCAAAAGTTTCGTGCACCCTGAGAACACGGAGCGATCCAAGGACTACCGCCTTCTGCACTTTTCCCGCAAGTGTTTTAGCATATTGTTGACACGCAGGGATTCTTTTCAGGCTATTAACGAGTGAAAACTTGGCACCTCCAAGAGCGCTGATGATAAGGACGATTAGTTCAACAGAACATTTCGGGTACAATCGTTGCAACTCCCTTACGAGGTCTCCATACCTCTCTTTCTTTTCATTCTTCTTGGCTATGATGTTTTTGTTAGCTGGTTGCCGAAAATTCGATAACGAACATGGTTCGCTTCTCGAAGTCAAGAAGAACCATGTCTGGCCTCGAGTATGCAGCAGAAACAATTGTCAAGAATATAGAGTTCCAGTATATGCGGCACTTCCCATTCTCGACAATTGACTCGATTTTCCTAGGAGCATTTACAGGAGCGATATTAAGGTTAATGCCGTAACAGTGACCGAGATGGTAATAAAGCTCTTTTAGTGCCGCATTGTGCTTTTGGATGTAGGTCGTTTCCGCATGAGTCGGACAAGTAGATAGTATGTGAGCTAAATGCTCGTGGTGTGTATGGCACGCCCTGCAACTATCATCGGGAATGTCTTGGCTCAAAATGTGGCGATGGTATGTTAAGGTGGAAATGACACCGTTTTGGCATGCCAAAATGAAACCCTCCGTACCAGACTTCAATCCAGGCGATTTAAGGAAAGCAAACGTTAGCTCACAAGACATTGACTGATCCTCCACATTTCTGTGGAAGATACCGTTCATCCTCTTATCGAGCAGCTGTTGACGAAAGTTTTTCTCTTGCGCTTTCTGAATCCGGGCTTTCAGGAGTGAGTACTCGAGATAGATAAGATTTGATGCATTTTGCTCACCCCTAATACTAAAGTTAAGTCCGAGAGTTTCAGTAGCCTCCTCCGCTGCTTTGTACAGAAACGCTCGTTTGCCCACTTCTTCGTGATTCCTGACCATTTTAAGAAGAGGGTCTCTTCCATTTGCGACTCTATGTGCTGTACCTAGAATAATCCTGTTGTGAAGACATTCAAGACTCAATATTTCGCGACCACCTTGACGGCGTGAGATGTATAGTCGCGAACAGAAGACTTAAGATGCATCCTTTTGTTTATGTGCAGAACCTTTCTTATCCCGATATCAGGGAAATGAGCTCGTTCTTTGTCCATGGAACTACTCCAAATGAATAGAGTACTACCGGGACAGCAAGCATGGTCTTTGCAGATACTTTGTTCCTCGCCGACTGTTCGGAAAACCAAATCTACCGGGTGAGACGTTCGTATCTTCTTCGGAAATTATCCTTTATAGATGTCACATCCTGAATGCGGCTCCGTGGCACGCCCATGTATGTATAAGACTCTCGAGCGCAAAGGTGTCGTATAGCGCTTTTATCAAAGAGGTCAGGATCTTCAGGGATGCTATTAAGTTTTCCTCGCTTCAAATAAACCTAAGCACATTTATCTAACCCAAATTACATTCCAATTTCCTTAGTATATCGTTTGACAATCCCTAGAGCTAGATGTAGTTGCTCTTTGTTTTTAGCATAAATTTTGAGATCTTCCATGTAAAATACATGAGCGACCTTGTACTTTCGATCTGTAGGTTTGCTGCACAAGTACTCGTCGGAATGGCGAAGTGCTAGAGATAGTGGCAATAATATAAGGCAAAAGAGGAGTGGGCCCATGGTGTCGCCCTTAAAGACACCTCTCTTAAAGGTGACCTTCTTAGTTGTGACACGATTTTTTCCAGATAAGATAGTAAATCTGGTTTTCCAAAGCGGCATCAATCTCTCTATGCACCCAACTATTTGCGTATGAACCTTTAAGATTTCCAAAAGACAGATGATAAGTCTATGGGAGGTCGAATCGAAAGCTTTCCGATAATCAATTCAGGCCATCGGTAGGTCACGCTGGTAGAATGCTGCATCTTTGCAGACACATCTAACGATGAGCAGGTACTCCCCACACCCCGATACGCCTCTCTTTGAGCCTCGTTGTTCATACATTTCTTGCCACACAGGTTCAATTGCCCAAACAATCCTATCATTTAGGATAGCTGTGAATATCTTATACAGTGTGTTCAGACAAGTGATTGGCCAGTAATTCTTCGGGTCAGCTAAGTTGCCTGTTTTCGGCAGGAGTATTGTGCGCCCTTCCACCAACCACTCCGGAATCGGCTCTTCCGACTTTAAATATGAGATGAAAATACGGTCCAAATGCTGATGGGTTGAAGGAAACTTCTTCCACCAGAAGATTTTGATACAATCTGGTCTCGGTGCGGAATAGTTCTTCATCCCTCTTA
Source organism: Belonocnema kinseyi (assembly GCF_010883055.1). NCBI lineage: Eukaryota > Metazoa > Arthropoda > Insecta > Hymenoptera > Cynipidae > Belonocnema > Belonocnema kinseyi. Next base: position 8,654,832 of record NC_046661.1, on the reverse strand, counting down.
ATACTCTTTTCACCTCCTCGGTAGTGATGCGTGGGCATTCTTCATCAGGTGTTATGAGGGCATCACACAGCTTCTTGAAGCTATTTATATTTTATGAGTCTTCGTCCAGTCTATGCTGCACTTCGTAGACTCCTCCCCAAAATACTTCGACCTCCTCTGGCTTGGGCGGATGGTCGACAGTAACTGGAGGGTCTTATAAGAGTCGAGATGGGTCAGAGAGAAACTGTTGATTTTCTCTGACTCATCTCTCGCTCAGCTCTAGACTTCTCTCAGCGTCAGATAGTATCCGTATTCTCTCAACAATATGCTGCCAGATCTGTTGTAGTCAATCACACACTGAATGCGGGACGCGTACTGCCGTGCCCAGCCTATCTTTATGGCAAGTTGATGCATTCGTCTTTTGGTCTTATGATCAACCATTGATTTTGTTTTACGGTTAGCATCAGCCAAATCTCTCACTCCATCATACACACAATAATTTATAGCCCAGAGTCCGGATTCTTCGGAAAAATGTCCACGAAGCTCGTCATCCATTTCAGCCAGATCTTTAGGCTTGAGAGAAACCTTTGTGTTGATGTTTCTCCGGGTCATAAAGTATCGCTCTTCCTCTATTGGATGTCTGCCCGTGGTTGGTCTTAGTGTCGCCTCTCTTTCTCTGTTGCCGGCCTTTTCTAACTGTGAGTAGTAACTCGAAGTAGTTTGGCATGGTTTCGCAGGCGTTGCTGCGAAATGTGCGATAACTCCGGGTGTTTCTCGCACCACAGTGCATGCAGCCGTGCCAATGAACCCCGTTCAGAGGCCACACTCGCATCATAGCACTCTAGCAAGTCGTGATTCAGTCGCTCCCTCCACCTAAAGGTCCCGAGATTCCGCCGATCCATCGCATTGAATCCATTTTCATTGGCTGCCCCAGCTCCAGAGTGGTCGGCATTATTGGCTGACCCATTGTCGGGAGCCCTGCGCGTTCTGTTGTTTTTAACCATATCTACTACAACTGTGTTTGGTGTTGTCATTGTTGTTCCTACGAGAAGCTAGGGAAAGGGGTTCGTCCATCCTTGTAGAGCCCCGCATGCAAGGATAAGGATACGTACTCTGAGATGGCGCCCGGTATCCAAGGGTCACCATTCTAGACACCTCACTCAGTTGTCATTCAGCTTTCGGCACAGTTTTCACACCTCCACTTGGGGGTTAATTCCTTTGGGACCATCCCTGGACAATTGCCCGCGACTGACTATTTATTTTTGTATTCATATTCAGCATCTTTCAAGTTATAATAAAATGAGAGTAACACCCTCCCCCCAACCACGGTTCAAGATCTCAGCGTAATTTGTAGTTTTTATACTTAAGATTTCCGTTCAATCACAAAATTATAATAAATTGATATGAGTTACTTATATTTAAGTACGTTTCCAGATTTCCCCTTATCTGCATAACGAAACACAATTTTAAGAAAGGAAAAATATTCAAACTTTAGGTACAATTCTTTCCTGCCGTTATTGGTTATGAAAACAGTTATTTCATTATTTTATTTAAAGAATTCAATGTAATAGTTTTCCACAGAACGTCGAAGTAACATTTGGATGGCACAATACCGATAATAAAGTTAATAACAATAATATATACAATAACAAAGATCGTCCGTGTTCGTGTTAAAACCTGAACGCTAGAACGCTGGTGCTAGAAATGTACGGTAAAAGATTTCAATTTTTGTTCTTGAATTATTCTAGAACACATTTGTAACAAGATTCTAGAACTTCAATATACACAATTACGGCAGAGTTCTAGAACAAGCTAGGAGCAAATGTTATAGAACGCCTGCGATTGACATCGCTTTTGTAACTAAATGTATTGTAATTCGTTCTATTCACTGATCATGAGCGCTTAGCGTTCGGCACTCTTGAGAACAATACAATGTAATTATCGGAATGTACGCACTAGTTACTAATGTTACTTTGGTTACCATTTCTGCTTTTAAAAAAGTGATGAATTAGTCAAGTTAAAATCTTGGGCTCTTACCATTTGATTGTTTTGAGAAGCGCGCTATATGAGTTAACGGTGTAGGCGAAAATATGACAGACTACGATCTGAACCGTGATTTCTATGTTGACATCGCTTTTGTAACTAAATCTATTGTAATTCGTTCTATTCACTGCTCATGAGCGCTTAGCGTTCGGCACTGTTGAGAATAGTACAATGTAATTATCGGAATGTACGCACTAGTTACTAATGTTACTTTGGGTACCATTTCTGCCTTTAAAAAAGTGATGAATTAGTCAAGTTAAAATCTTGGACGCTTATCGTTTGATCGTTTTGAGAAGCGCGCTATATGAGTCAACGGAGTAGGCGAAAATATGACAGACCACGTTCTGAACCATGATTTCTATGTTGACATCGCTTTTGTATCAAAATCTGTTGTAATTCGTTTTATTCACTGATCTTGAGCGCTAAGCGCCGCATAGCGCTAAAACTGTCCATTTTTTTGGATTTTTTTTACTTTTATTTCATCCGGCACCTATAACCTTAAAAATGACAAAGTTTCAGCTAAATCCACCGAAAGCCATTTTCCCATACATTTAGTGCGGGGTCCATTGAACTAATAATTATTATATTTCAAATTACATTTAAATTAATGGAATTATTCATTAAAAATAACACTTTAAACCAATAAATACTTGAAAACTTGATAATAGATTTTATGCTTTCACGAGATTCATTTTGATAAAAGGAGATATTTCGGATTGCACTCGTATAAAAAAACTACGAATTGTTTGCCGACCAGTCCCCACGGGGGGGCGCTCTGGCCAATCACAGGCATCGTGGAGAGTATACCTAAGAACAACATGACCTGATACCTCAGTTTCAGGTCAGCCCTGAAGATGTGAATTGCAATGTTCACGAAACGTCGGCAAACAATTCGTAGTTTTTTACACGAGTGAAACCCGAAATATCTCTTTTTATCACTTGAAAACTTATCATGTGGGGTGAAGGTGTTGTGAAAAATGTAGTGTATGGAGATAGATGAAGGGGAAAGGTGTTTAAACTGTTTTACAGAAAAATATTCTTTTGACTTAAAAGTTGAAGGATTGGGACACATTTTTTGATTTCCTTACTGAAAATTCTTTATTTGTTGAAAATTCGTTTTTCTAGATGAAAAATTCATAGTTTTAGTGGAAAACTCATCTTTTTGGTTGAAAAATGTACGATTTTTTGTTTGGAAATAAATTAATGTTTTGTGCGAAAATGTAACTTTTCTACTTTTGGTTTAAATTTGAATCTTTTACGGAAAATTAATCTTTATGATTTAAGATTCGTATCCTTATTTTTACAATATATCTCTTGGCAGCATCTGCACTCGCTAAGATATCAAATATTACGTTTTCTATAGAAAATTCATATTGCAGGTTAAAAATTGAACAACTTTGTTGAAAATTTACATACTTGTTCGAAAATTCAATTTTGGTTAAAAATTTAAATAATTTGTTGAAATTCTTTTTTTGTAAGATGTTCACCACTACGTTTTCATTGAGAATTCTTTTTTTTTGTAAAACAACTTTTTTTTATTAGAGATTAATCTTTTTTGATTGGAAATTTGGTCATTCAGTTTAAAAATTATATTTGTAGGCTGAAAATTTAAGTATTTGGTTAAAAGTTAAACTATTCGGTTGTAAATGCAAATATTTCATTAAAAAGCCAAATTTTTAACAAAACCGTTTACACTGAAAATGTTTAATTTTCAGTTTAAAAAAATTAACGAATTTAATAAATGAATCTTTAGCACAAAAAATATCCATGTTTACTCAATTAGTTTAACATTTTACCAAGTAGTCGAATCCAAAAAAAAAGGCAAATTTTAAGCAAAATAATTGAGTCCTCAACAAAGGAATTTAAACAAAAGATAATTTACAACTACCAAATTACAGTTGTAGATATTTTACCATTAATTTTTAGCTCTAGAACGAACAAAGAAAAAAGAAAAATATCTACAAAATTGTTGATTTTTCAACCCAAAAAGTCAAGTTTTCAAAAAAATAGTTGAATTTTCAACCAAAAGGGATACATTTTTATTGTGTTCATGTTCAGTAAGAAAGTCAAGTTATCATCCAAAGAGATAAGTTTTTAATCAAGAAACAATTTTCAGTCAAGACTGAAAAGAAAATTCAACTAAATTGTTGAATATTTTCAGCAAAAAATTTCAAAAAACTGTTCCCTTATACTTTAAAAAACAAGTAATTGGTTGAAAATTCGTCTTTTTTGTAAAACATTATTCTTATTGGATAAAAATTAATCTTTTGAACATAGGAATTATTTTACAACGAAAAAAAGTTCTCTTAAAATTTTATCTAAAAACAACATAATTCTCTTCCTGATCGATTCAGCGACTCGAAGTGCAGAACCTACATAATGATAAATGGGTTCGATCTCCTTTGAAATAATTTTCATAACATTGTTTTTTTTTTGTTGAGAATTAATTTTTTAACAGAAAATTCAACTATGACATTTTTGGTAGAAAATTAAATTTTTTAATTAAACTGTGATCTTTTTTCGTTAAAAATCTAAATAATTGTTTAAAAATTTATGGATTTTTTTAGAAATTTGTCTTTTTTAGTAAAAAATTAATCTTCTTGTTTGAAAATTCACCTTGCTGTTTGAGGATTCAACAATCTTTAGGGCATTTCTTATGTTTTCAAAATTAATATATTGAAGTGAAAATTGAACTTTCCATTTTTTGTTTAAAATCTATTGATATTTTTAATTACAATATGTTTTAGTAGGGAACTCAGATATTTTCTTTTAATTACACTTCTTTGAATTTAAGATTATTTTTTTTTTACTAATAACTGAACCATCCCATTTTTTCGTTGAATATTAAGTTCATAATTGAAGCTTCATCTGTTTCGGTTTAAAACGAACCTTTTTGATTGAAAATTCAATTATTTTCTT
>NC_046661.1:8640097-8649791 GCF_010883055.1 Belonocnema kinseyi | reverse complement strand
AAATTAGTTTCTATAATGGTAAAATCTACTTATATTACTTTTGGTTAAAAAATGGTATTTTTTAGATAAAAATTATATATTAGTTTGAAACTTTCTAGATTCTGTAGAAAATTCGTAATTTTTGGTATAAATGTGACATTCTTGGTTGAAATTAATATTTTTTATTAAGGATTCAGTTATTTGAAAAAATTCCTTTTCAAATTGTCAAAAACCAATTTCTTTACAAAAAAATTTTGATTCTACTATTTTTGTTGAAAATTGATATTTTTAATGGAAAATTGACCTTTTTACTTAATAATTCAATTTTATAATTTTTCTGTTTTGGCAGAAAATTAATCCTTTTGGATTAAAATCGATCTTTTTTCGTTAAAAATTGAACTATTTGGAAACAAATTCATCTGTTTTCATACAGTATTTGAAAGTTCAGAGTTTTGTTGAAAATTCATCATTCTTGGTAGAAAAATAAACTTCCTAATTGAATTTTCATCTTTTCTAATAGAAAAATGACATTTAAAAAAATGGAAAAAAATTTAACCATGTGTTTGAAAAAGCACATATTTCGATAAAAATTTAGGTTTTTTGTAGGAAATTAGTCTTCTTGGTTTGAAATTTATCTTTGTGGTCAAGAACAAAACTATTAAGTTGCACATTTCGTTCTTTTGTTAAAAATTAAATTCTTAAATTAAAAATTGATATTTTTGTGTTGAAAATTCAATGGTTTGTTTCAAACATCGTCTTTTTTATATAAAATTAATGTTCTTGGTTGAAAATTCACCCGTTTGTTTGAAAGTTCAACTATGTATTATCAAATTCATCTATTTTGATCAATTTCAACTGATTTGTTGAAAATTTAATTGTTTGTTGTTAAATATCAATTCTTTAAACTAAAAAGGAATAATCCTATTTCTGGTTCTATATATTTATATTTTAATTCGAAAATTATCTTTTTTAGTTCAAAACTCCACTATTTGTTTGAAATTTGATTTTTTTGATTGAGGATTCAGCTATTTTATTACAAATTTAAATGTACAATTTTAGGATGAAAAATCATTTTTATAATTCAAAATTATTTTTTTTAGTTCAAACTTCGTCTTTTTGGTAGAAGACTAATTTTCTTTGTTAAAATCTTATCTTGTTTATTGAAGATTCAACTATTTTCTTGATTTTTTTTTTGTTAAAAATTAACGTCTTTAAGGAAAATTTTAATTATATCATTGTTGGTTGAAAACTAATAGTTTTTTGTAGAGAATTAATTTTATGGGTAAGAAATAAATTTGTTTTTTATTATTTTTAACTTAGAATATTTTGAAGTGAATTCTATCTTATTCTAAATACTTTTTATAATATTGTTCTTGGATTGAAAATTAATTTAGTTGAAAACAATTTAAATCTGTATAAAGGCTTTTACAATTTATAATAATAATTTTCGTACAGACAGATTATTTAAAAAATAATTAAATAGAAATAAAATAATAAAAAATTTAATATAATTACATATAGGTCACTGAAAAAATAATTTTTAAACAACTTTTCCGATTGAAAATGGTTTCATTAAATAAAAAATTGATGACAAAACTTTTTCGACTATATTGGTATTGTTTTCTCATCAATTGTACTTGGTTAAAATAAAATAATGTTTTAAGATTACTGCAAGATTTATCAATAGTTCTTAATAAAATTAAACGAAATTTAAATTTAAAAATAAGTCATTTTCATTTTTTATTAGTTCACAACTAAAATATTAATCGAAAAATAATGCTTCCAATTGTAAAACTGCGTACCTACAAAATTCTGTTATTTATTTTGAAAAGTTTCTTTAATAGAGAATTAATCTTTGTGATTGAAAATCCATCTTTTTTGTTAAAACTTCTACTATTTGGTGTGAATTTCATCTGTTTTAGTTAAAATTTAAAATGATCTGTAGAAAATTTCATTTTTTTGATTGAATATTAAATTTTCTAAACCAAAAACTGCATTATTCTATTTTTGTTTAAAATTTGGTATTTTTTATTGAACCTAGATATTTTTTAGTTAAAAATGGAATTATTTGTTTGAAAATTTATGTATTTTGTTGAAAATTGGTGTTTTTTTGTTAGAAATATAAAACTTCTTCCTTGAAAACTCATCTTCTTGATTGAGAATTCAACTATTTTGTTGAAAGTTCCTTTATAGTTAGTCAAAAATTAATTTATGTAAGATAAAATTGGATTATACCATTTTTTTCAGAGAACTGATATTTGAAGTGAAAAATTGAACTTTTGTAGTTTAAAAATTGAGCCATTTCTTTGAAAATGCACATATTAAGTTGTTCGATTCCCGCCTCGCACTCTGGAAGAGTCTCGGTGGCCCATGCGGTGAACACTAGCCTAGCAAGGGAGTTGTTCATCTCCGGAGAGTCGTGGGACCGGTAGCTTTAGAGAAAAAGGTTTTCTCTAAGTACTTAAGGCTGTTGCTCTTGGTGGTTCGGAACCCACCTTAAACTGTAGGTCCCCCTTCCACCACCAAGTAAGTGTGTGGAGGGTGTGTAAAGGAATAGGGAAGGTGTAAGAAAAATGTAAATCCTTAGGGGACACATTAGAAGCTTCCACTAACTAATTAACTAAGTTGCACATTCCGTTTTTTTGTTAAGAATTGAATTCTCTAACTGAAAATTTAACTATCCCACTTTTGATGGAACACCTAAATTTGGAATTAAAAATTGATATTTTTGGGTTCTTGGTTGAAAATACATGTGTGTGTTTGAAAGTGCAACTATGTATTATAAAATGCATCTATTTTAGTAAAATTTCAATTAATTTGTAGAAATTTAATTGTTTGTTGTTAAATATTAATTCTTTTAACTAAAAAGGAAGTATCCTATTTTTGGTTTTATATATTTATATTTTTAATTAAAAATTAATTTTTTCATTTGAAAATTCGTCTTTTTGATAAAAAATTATTTTTCTTTGTTAAAATCTATTCTTGTTTATTGAGGATTCAACTATTTCATTGATTTTTGTTTATTTGTTAAAAATTAATGTCTTCAAGGAAAATTTGAATTATATCACTGTTGGTTGAAAACTAATAGTTTTTGTAGAGAATTCATGTTATTGGTAAAAAATTAATCTGTTTTTTATTATTCTTAACATAGATTCCCAAATTCGATTTTTTTCTCTTAGAGAGGAAAAACGTCTTGCATAATTTACTATAAAAAAATGTTAATCGCTAAGAGATTCGGCTATATAATGCGTAGAACCTGCCTGATTTTAAGTGAATTCTATCTTATTTCAAATACTTTTTATATTATTGTACTTGGATTGAAAATTAATTTATTTGAAAATTCTATTATTTGTTAAAAAAGGTTTTTTTAAATAGAAAATTAATCTTTGTGATTAAAAATTCCCGTATTTTGTTGAAAATTTGTGCTTTTTGTTAGAACTATAAAACTTCTTTCATGAAAATTCATCTTTTTGATTGAGAATTCAACTATTTTGTTGTAAGTTCCTTTTTAGTTGGTTAAAAACTAATTTCTCGCCGAACATTGGTTGATAATGATAGTGTTCGTATATCCCTATAGTATGTATCTGTTGTTGGAGGTTTTCAACATTGTGTTTTTATAAAATAAAAATGGAGTATATGGCAAAATTCTCGGCAGATATGAAAACCCGAAAAAACCATAAACCTGAACATAATTTATTCAATCCCAAATTTCATAAACGATATATTGTTTAAAAGCACATAAAAAATTGAAAACCCTATATATTTTATACAGCTGTTTTGTGGTGAAGGTGAAGTTCAAGGAGTTTAATGGTATTTTTCTGATATTGAGTCAAGTTAGTGTACCATTGGTGTATTTTTAGTTATAAGTTATCCGATAATAAGCGTAGAATAGAGAAAAATTAATATTTTGAGATTTCAGCGCAAAAGTAAAGATTATTCTATTATTTTGAATGCGCGATTTTTCCATCGGTCTAAGATGCCACAATAAGAATAAGATACCTCCTAAACTTATTCACTTCTATTTCCTTAGCGACCGCCACACAGTTTTCTATTCTCCTAAAGAGAAAGTGTTTTCAATATATTTAATTCCTTCTAATTGTACTGGTAACGCACCTCAAAGAGGTATTTTTTATTTCTCAGAAGTGGTCATATTTTGTTTTTATTTAATTCCTTCTGATAAGTTCACAAAGTATGTGTAATTAGTTGTTTTAATTCCTTCACGCGGAATGTAAATTATGAAATTTTAATCCTCACCAATTCAAATCTGCCCCTCTAGAGTTAAAATTATTTAAATTCACGCATTTGCATAGATTTCTTTGTTGCATTTTTTAGGAAGTTTACATAAATTATTAAAATATAAATCAATATAAATTTGAATATTTTTCGAATTTATAAGTTATAAAAAGATTTAATAATGAAAAATAGGTTAAATAAATTCTTTCGTTAAATTTTACTAAGCCGATTGAGAGGAATAGGGTTTGCACTTTTTCTGTTCCCCCTGGGGGATTTTTAGACGGAGGAAAAACCGCGTATTCATAGGAATACAAATTCTTAATTTTTCTGAATTCAACGCTTATGACCGGGCTGTGTCGCAGCATAAAACACGATTTTAACTTGATACTTATATATAGTTTTTTGAATAGTCCACCAATAATACTTTTTTGACGGCGAAATGATTATTATAGTTTTTTTCTTGGATCAAAACAGTTTAATTAAAAGTTTTGACGAAGACGATCTTTTTTCACGGCTTTTTCAAAAATAAGGTTCTTTTTCACGATTTTTCCATGAGTAAGGTTTCTCTTCACGGCGCTTATAGTAATAAGGTTTTTTCTCAGCATTTACCGAAATTTATATATTTTTCGTAGCATTTTACTGAGATGTGTTTTTCTTCACGGTGTTTTAAAACAATGTTTTTTTCACAGCGACCTAATAAACAATTTATTTTTCCCGGCGTCTTTGGAAAAGGTTTTTCTTCATAGCTTTATTTTGCAGGTTTTTTTTCATAAGCACCGGCGATTCATGTAACGTGCAAAACAGATATGAAAATAGCCCTTTTAATATCGATATATGCAATAGAAATTATTCTACACAGCAGACGTCGAATTTAGTAACAAACTTACGCAGGGACAATTTGCAAAAAAATAGCAATTAACTGTTTTCTACATCCTGATTCGCAAAGATTCATTATTCTCAGATATCGAGACAGTGCACTCTGAGAGATTTAATGTAACAATTGATTTTTGTATTATATTTAATTAACAATGTTTAATTAATTTAATCTAATAATAGTAGTAATAAAACAACAATTAATTTTTTACATTGACTCTCTCTGAGTCTCGAATAATGATTCTTTGCGATTCAGGACGTAGAAAATAGTTTATAAAAAGTAATAGCCGGTAATGTAGCTATTTGCTCATTTTTTGCAAATTTTTCTTGCATAAATATGTTACTCAATTCGACTTCTGCTGTGTAGAATAATTTCTTTTATATATCTCGATATTGAAAGGGCGCTGGTTTTTAAAAGTCTGCAAAAATCTGCAGATATTGTTATTTTTAACAAGAAATGTGTGTGATTAATATTAGTGTTCCATAAAGCGAGAATAGGTTTTACAGTACTTACCTTATTTTCACGATTCTACGTAATGCGCCATTTCCATATATGTTTTGCTCGTTAAAACACAACAAGATATGTAAATCAATCTATCAATAATATATTTTTTAAATTGAAAAATTATTTTCTATTATTATCGGCGAGTTCACGGCGGCATGGTTTTATTACTTTTCACAGTTTTCCCATTCCGAAGCCAAGTAAGACATGTCAATAAACAATTACAAAATGAAGAACACAAATCGTATTTGATTTGTTTCGAAAAATCATATAGCAAGCGCGTATCCCACAACCGTGGAACCCTTTTCGGGTACGAGAAAATATTCTGAGTGCATTTTTAAAACCTCAAAGTCGAATTACCATTGACCGTTAGTGAGTTTTGAGCGTCTCATAGACTTTACCATTTTTGTGCCCCCCCCCCTCCGAATATCCTTAAAAATACACATATATGGTGACATGACACTAAACTAACGTTTAATTTCACAAACTTGTAAAATTCCTTTTATACATGGTGATTTTTTCATAAAAGTACCAATTTCCTTGAAAAAAGTCCTGACATAAGCTTCAAATATTCAAACTTGTGAGTTTACTTCCATAGGTCATAATTTTGTCTTATAAATACTAATTTTCGAATTTTAATTGTTGTCTTTTGAATAACAAGTTCCGATGAAAAAACCCCTAGCGCAACCTTTAATTATTCAAATTTGTAACTTTTTTTCATAAGTAATCATTTTCTCTTTAATATATCCATTTTTTATGATAAAACCAAAAATAACCTGTAATTGTTCAAACTTGCGAAATTTGTTTGATACTAAATGCTTTCTTCACAAAAATAACAATTTGCTATGAAAAATCCCTAACATAAGCTTTGAATATTCAAATTTTTATTCATAACAAGAAATAATCATTGACCCCTGGGTAACGCAAAGTTCCAAACAAACGTGTGCATCTCTTTTAAACTTTATTTTATTAATCTGTTTATTATCTGCCGTAAAGGGAATTGAATGAAATAAATTATTATTTAATTTAATTCGTGCAGTTTATGATAGCAATACCATTGTTTATAATCAATATGCACACATCTTATGTAATAACATTTTTAATTTTTTCATTTAACTGCTCTTCTGCTCCATCTATAGTTTAAATTCGAAAAACCCGCGTATATTATAGACATTCGTCCATTTCGGATGTACTCGTGCCTCTCTTCTTAATTATGAAATACGCGCTCAAGCCTTGGTGTCTGTAAATAGCAGACATTAAAGAAATCATGCTCTGGAAAAAAATCCATTCGCGAAATCGATTTCTACCGCACATGCTATTGGCTTATTTTTGCCAATTTTTCCTTGGGATAAAATTCCTGCAATTGTGTAACCGGAAGCGTCGGTTGTTCATGCTTATGCATATACATTCAATCTAATTAGAAATTTTAAGCAGCATAGTTGCCAAAGGTATGGATGCGATTTTGGTGCCTAAGCTTTGCTCCAGGGATATCACTGTTATTAAGGTGAAGGTCAGGGGCGAAAGCGGGGAAAGACTATATAGAGCTTGTAATTTCCTTTGCTTATTTCCCTGGCGATGCGGATGGATCCCCGCCTCCAAGAGAGGTGGAGATTCTAATTCAGCGCTGAAAGGAGAACAGGATTCCTCTGCTGTTGGGATTTGATGCGAACTCTCACCATACGGTGTAGGGGAGCACAAATATTATTGACAGAGGAAGAGATTTAATCGAATGCTTAGCGGGCACTGACATGGAGATTCTGAATCGAGGGGATACTCATACATTCCAGATTAAAAACAGGGGTGAGGTTCTCGATCTGACTCTAAGCTCAGAGCGTCTGAGGAGTAGTGTAGTGGACTGGAGACTCTCTGATAAGAAGTCTCTCTTGGCCCATAAATATATCTTGTTTCAGATTAACCTAGGTAAATCAGTAGTTTCAAAAATCAGAAATCCTAGACGTACATTCTGAGACTCATATAAAGAGGAACTCAGAGGACGGCTAGTGGAATTTCCCACAAACTGCGACAGTATTAATACAATAGAAATATAAGAAGGTATAAGCTGGAAGACTGGAGGGGCTTCTGTGAGGAATCGAAAGATATTTCGGAAACAGAAAGGCTCCACAAAATCCTAGAAAAAACCCCGGAAGCACGCCTCGGGCTTACAAGATTCGAAAATGGCAAGTTTGCCGAAGACGAAGAAGCAACGCTGAATCGCCTGATGAAAGTTTACTCGCCGGGTTTTCAGCGAATTCAAACCGACCTAGAGGAGGAAGGGCTACACAGCGGTCCCACCGGCTACTACAGCGGTCCTACCGCTGCACAGAGGGCAGCATACTTTTCAGGCAGGCAGCTCGGTAGAGACGGCACTCCATGCTATTTTGGTAAAATTGGAGCAGCAGTTGGAACAAAAGGGGTATGCTGTGGGAACGTTCTTGGATATAGAGTGTGCTTTCAGTAATACCCCTCCAGAAGTGACCTGTCAAAAAGCTTTGAGGTGTGCAGTACCAAACCAGATGGTAAGCTGGATAGAAAGCATGCTATGCCGAAGAAGACTCGAAACCAGATGGGTTGGAGACCTAGTAAAGGAGTAGCGCAACGGGGGTGTCCTCAGGGGGGTGTCCTGTGGCCCCTCCTGTGGTGCATAGTAGTGTATGGCCTTCTTCGTAGGCTTAATAAAGAGGGGTATTATACTCGGGGATATGCAGATTACTTTAAAATCATAGTTAGAAGGGCTCATCTGGAAACTTTGATGGGCCCAAAAGGTCGGCGCTGCGCATTGTAGAGCTGCCACGGGCAGCATTTAAAACGATGCAGGATAGACTGCTACGATTGTAACCGCTAGCGTTTAGCGGTCTGCCGGGAGCAATGAGGACTACGCCTACAGTAGCGATGAGCTTCATGCTCTGTGAAGAACCCCTACACCTCGCGATAACTGCAAAGACCGCACACGCGTTGGGCCGCCTAGCAAGAGTAATCAGATGGACTCGATGAACTAGACACACTAGGCTCCCGAGTGACATCAGCTCCGTGACGATTCTTGATATGATACAGGACAGGATAACAAAACGCTTCGACTTCACCAGGGCTTTCAGCTTCTGCATTCCAAGTAGGGATGCGTGGAAAGGAAATGGTAACCCACTCCTCCAAGGGGAAATCTGGTATGCGGATGGCTCCAGGGGATAGGGACGGTCAGGCACCGGAATTTATGACAGTGCGAGGAGTAGGGAAGTGGTGCTTCCGCTTAGGAGACATGGTACTGTTTTTCAGGCGGAAGTCCTAGCCGTTCTTCGATGTGCTGAGATACTAGTAGAGGAGAACGCTGCTGGAAGAGAGATTACGATCTGTTTCTGACAGCCAAGCGACACTAACTGCAGTGGGAAAACCAGATATAACATTACATCTGGTTTGAGAATGCAAAAAGGCATTGTACCAACTTGCAGAAAAATATGAAGTGGCTCTCATATGCGTCCTTGGCCACACAGGGATCAGGGGCAACGAAAACCGGACCAGCTGGCAAGAAGCGGAGCGGCTAAGGAATACATATAGTAGGACCGGAACTGGTACTGAGACTAGCGTCTTGCTGCATCGGTCTTGCTATTAAAAGCTGGATGCGCACTAAGCACCGAGAATACTGGTAGCGGGTCCAGGGTTGCCGACAAGCGAAGTCCATGCTGGGCTATACGTGCGGAATGGACAGAGCCAGGGAAATCCTGGGTTTACCAAAGGAAGACGTAAGGACAGTGGTTCAGATGATCATTAGGCATAAACACTTGAACTGCCATATGCATAAAATGGGGTATAACCTCTGTACAGAGTGCAGGAGATGTCACAGGTATGATAAAACATCCTTGCATGTACTATGTCAGCTTCCGGCGTTGACTAGGCTCAGGCATCAAACCCTTGGGTCCCACTTTATGGAACCTGAGGAAGGTACAAGGCTGTCGGTTATTGACTTACTGGGCTTCATCAAGAGGTCTGAGGTCAACTACTGACAGAGATAGCTAAGTGTGCGGCACAATGGGCTTTATAGCTTGAGCGCCAGGGGAGCTCCATAGGCGGCTCGCTGCCCGTGATACAACTAACTAACTTTATTCTTATATGCACGTA
>NC_046661.1:8617893-8639997 GCF_010883055.1 Belonocnema kinseyi | reverse complement strand
AAAATATAATACTTTGATTACCAAAATCTTTTTTTTACATTATTTACTTGTGTTTTCATTATTTTACTCATACATTGAGCCTAATTAGAAATTTTGAAACTAAATATATAATTAAAAATAAGATATCTTACGTTGAATATTAAAATCGTACGTTTATGCCTAAAATCTCTTTTTTTACGTTTTTCGCATGTAGGTTTTTATTTATTTATTTTTTTTGCCAGCACACACATTGAGTCTAACAGAATTTTACATGTGTCGAAGGAAATTAATGTTCATTTTACTCTAATATATTTATTTTAATTATTTAAATTTGAATTACCTTAAGAATTACTTTAATATATTTTTTGATATGTGTCCCCTTTCGAAACATCTTTCGCATGGATGTTCCCACTTTCTTAATTTAATTTAATTTTTATTTACATTTTTTTCTCCACTAAGATCGTAAACTGGATATGTGCGGGGAGCGCTTCCTCAACCGCTACAGGAACAAGCTGAAAATGAAGGCGAGGACATTGAGGACATTGAAGGAGCGACGTTAAGACTAATCGTGGAAAGTAGACACTTTTAAAGAGACGATAATGATTTCAGGGCAAGGAGGAACATTAACATACAGGTTCCTTATAAGCCCCAAGATCTGACTGAATTGGATGCCTCCCTTGGTGAGGATATGTTGGAAGAGTGCGAACTCTGGACCATCAATTGTTTAGTTTATGGTACTGCGAGAGCTTTGGCTGATTCAAATCGAAGGCTAAAACCAATGGTGGATCAAAATATCAAAAAATGCATGCATCAACTGAACAAGAAGATTGAATGGGCAAGACAGAATGGGTCCCCTTTTCAGTGTGTGATTGACAACATAAAATATTGTCGACAAAATAGGGTGTTATCTGAAGCAAGGAGAAGAATACAGTAGAGGGTGAGATGGATTAGGAAGAATCAACAGTTTCTTGCTGACAGTTTCGGTCAAAAAACCACCCAAGCCCAACGAGGTAGAGACTTTTCGGAGAGAGTTATACAAGATCCCGAAAACACTGGAGTACAAAGAAAATGCTGATAATATGATCCGTTCCAAAGAGTTTTGCGACAGCTTTTTAACATCTGAGGAGAAATGTCCTTTAATCACTGCTGAAAAGGTGAAAAGAGGACTGAGGGGTCCAAAGAACTTTTTCGCTGCATGACCAGATAATATCAAGAACTTCTTGTGGCAGAAGTTTACTTCTACACTCTAACATCTGGCCCACACATTAACCTTATATTTAAAGTCGGAAACGTCCATTCCTCAGTGGCTAGTGTAGACACTTATCATCGCGAGCATAAGGTCACTCATGTATTCTACATGGATGACCTACAGATCTATGCTTCTTGTAAAATCAAACTTCAGAGTACTTTAAATATCGTCAAGTATTACTCAGGGGAGATTAGTGTGTATTTTAGAATGAACGAAGGTGAAAAAATTCATCTAAACAAAGAAAAGATTATTTTTCGTTCCCGAGGACCCTGAGCTTGTAGATATAAGTGTTACTAGACATCCTGGCACTAGAGAGACCTATACGTACTTGGACGTGCCTCAAAGCCTCGTTTAGAATGCGACATCAGGGAAGGAGTCTCTTCGAAGCACATACAGACATCTCGTTTGAAAAATTTGGTATTTAAATTTGTCGGCGTTGACCAAGGTATCTGCGACTAATACGCTTGCCATCTCGGTTCAATTCGTCTGTTCCGCGATTCTACATTTCACGCTGTTAAGGCGGACGCGGACTTCTGAATCTCCAGTGTCTTTATTATCAAATTGTTGTGAGTATATCTTACATCGTTAGAAATGGTAGAGATCCTCTCCTAAAAATTGTCAGGAACCACGAGATGATTGGCCAAGGAGCGTTCCTTTACAAAGCTGCAGAGCAGGCGGCCGAGACCCTCGGCCTGAATTTTTACATCGAAAAGTAAGGAAAGTGCATCACTCTGTTTGGATGCTTCTTTTCTGATAGCTGAAGTGACGAAATCAGATGTTGAGAAATTCCGCCAAGTGCTACTTTACAAGAAAATGCACGGAAATTTTTACAGAAATGTAGAAGAACACTCCTTGTTAAGAGAGCAAATTTTTGCTCTTCTTAAATCATCAGGGCTAAATTCAGATATAGAGGGTTTTATTTTCGCATGTCAGGATGGTGTAATTTCCACCTTAGCATACCGCGACCGCATTTTATGTCAAGAAGTTCCCAGCGATAGGCGCAGAGCGTCTTTTGCATACACTGACTACCTAGAGCACATACTATCTGGGTGTGCCACCCACGGGGGAACTACGTAACTCTACAGGCATAATGCGGCTCTAAGACTGCCTTATTATCTTCTTTGTGGCTTGTGTGTAGTCGTCCGCAACGCTGCCCTGCCGACCACTCCGAGGGAGATAGAGTCAGTTGTCCAAAACGAAAAGTATCGAATTTTCTGGAACTACGATTTTCGGACAACCGTCTTCGTTGCAAACTAGAGGCCTGATATCCTTTTCCAAATCTTCAAGAAACGAACTATATTCGTGATCGCATTTTCAGATCCGACCGTCGGCAATATCACTGCTAAGGAGAAGGATAAGGAGAAGAAGTGTCAAGACCTCAAACGCGAGCTTCAACGACTGTACTCAAAATATTCGTTTAAAGTAAATGTCCTTGTGATCGGTGCTCTCGGAAGTGTAAAGCTATCATTAGTTTGTAACCTTAAAGTCATACTAGCGTGCCAAAGATATGCCATGGCACTTGCGAGATGGATGCAGAAAACTGTCATCCTTGGATCGCTTCTTGTCCTCAAGACATACGAGCGTTTCGCCTACATGTTGTGATTTCATCGTGCCCTATGACCAGCCATTTAATGGTCGTTAGACGTGGTCATAAGTGTGATTTGTCTCGGTTATACTTGGGGCCGGTGTCATTTTTAGATGACGGTTACTCCCAGTTGGACCATGCTGGGTTTATTTAACCTTTTTTCGAATATATATTTAGATTGTTAACTGAATAATTTAAGTATTGTGATTCTAAATTATTCATTATATTACTATTTTCTAATAGTAAACTTTGACACTTTTTAAAATAATTTTATTCTTTATGAATCTGAATTGAAGTATAAATTTCATGCACTGAGGAAATTTGAAACGAATTAAGATAGAATTAGAGTATATATCTAATCATTTCTTAATACTGATTAATTACATATAAGTCATTAACTAAAATTATTTTTTTCTGTAACTGAACATACATGAAAGATATTTGTTATTTAGATGATAATTGTGAAAGAAACTGCACACAATAATTATCTTGTCCATTTATCTAGTTTTGATCATAGTTTCTATGAAAAAAGTTAACGAATATTAAATATAAGTATAATTAAATGAATTTATAATAGAATACAACATTTTTTAAAACAATTTATGTCCTAAAAGAAAATCCTTCGGAAAATAATTCTCTAATTAATTGATTCCAAAATTTTTTGTTATTTATTTTGAAATTAATTTATTTTAAAAGCAAAATAGGGTGTAGTGATATTGATTAATTAGGTTTAGGAAAAAAAGGATAAAAATTTTAATAGTAGAGAATGAAAAAATGGAAGTATGGTGGGATTTTTTGTGATATACTAAGAGACCGAAAATAAACATGGAAATTACCATTTTTGGTTGGTGTTGTAAGACCCATTGGTCACTTGTTTTTCTGTTAGTGGGACAGTAACTTTCAGTGCTTTATTATTTTAAGAAAAGATCTGTGCACTACTTTTCTATAACTTTTTCTCCGATTTTTCATAAAAATTGCCTTACCATTATGAAAAAGGTGGAGCTCAATTTCTACTTTTCTTGCTAGGTACCTCTAAGCCACTTTTTGTTTTATTTGTAGGCGTTTGAGTTTTTTGGTGTCATTTACAATATTTCTGATTCTTCTTTGCAATTTCTAAAGATAAATTTTTTATTGAGAATTTTACTGTATAATGCTCTGCTCATTCTTATTTTCTAAACAGTTTAAACTGTTTAAATCGTCATGATAAATCCAATTTAAAGAGTAATATTAGTCAAATATCTATGACAACTATTGATTTCCAAAAACAAAAACAAGAAATTTAATGCTCTTCAAAAATAGGCTAGTTCCTAAACAGAAATACATGTTTGGATTGGCATTAGTTAGCATGCACGATAGGGTAGTAGAAATTTAAAATAATTTTACATCATAGAACTAACACTAGTAAATCTTATACTTAGAGTATAGAAATAAAGTTTGTTTAAAATACTTTCGCACATTGTATATTTGTCCTGCTGCTTTAAGATGAAAATATTCGTAAATAGGTAAATAGGATTTAAAAAAATTAAAATTTAAGGTCTTTCAATTAAAATTTTAAAGAAATTTCTTTATTATGTGTAATAGCCTCTCTGTTTTATTTATTTGAAATATTCTATATGTTTTCAATGTAACATATTTAGGGAGCTTAATTTATAATTTTTTACTCGCTGCTTTTCATTTATAAATAAATCTGGTAAGATACCCAGATAACAATACTACCGCACCATGCGCGCATGGTACAGGCAGGCGATGCATATTTTCACGCACGACATACGGTCAGATCAGCAAGCAGATGTATCGTCCATGGACGCTCTTTCCGTCACCTTCATGCTTTTCTTGTTCCGCTTTTTCCACCTCCCTAACGCACCACTCGACACTCGGCCACGTACAGCTGGCCATTGTGACCCGTTGGAGATTTCTTTCCTGTCGAAATCACTACCAGCAGAGCTAGTACTCTGGCTGATCACCTACCGTTTTTCCGTCGGTAACTGGGACCTATCTATGCAAAAAATACTTACTGCAACCAAACATGTCTCTCAAGACCGTTGTCGCTAGCCGCCCTAAATTTGGCCTTTCTTCGATCTATTCCACCCCTCACAGCCCCTGTAGACATTTTTAACAATCCAATTCACTTTTCCCAATCTTACTCACCTCCTACGCTTCCACCATCACACTCCACTCATACCTTCCAAACAAACTCCGTAAAATCTTCTCACCACCTGTCACCGCACACTTTCTCACTACCGCCACCGAAATGCCACATACGCGACTAGGTGTGGTGGTGTTACATTTTAAGTTAATTAGTTCATGGTGTAATATATTTTTGCATACACGTTAGGTATACATCTTTTTATTAATTGTAACATACCGCATTTATATAGATGAAAAAGAATAGTTATCACTGCGAGATAGCTCATAATTAAATAGGTGAATGTATCATGAGCTTTTCGGTCCATAATCAAAGGCGTTGCTCGACCTTGATTCTATTCAGCGAATTTTCTATTTCATTAAATTTTTTCCTAGAATCAGTTAAAGTTTCGGAACTAATTTATTTTTAAAATTAAATCAGGTGATCTTTTAAAAGATCAAGCTCAACGGAAGAAAAAGGATGGATATATTCTTTTCGTAGCTAGTATTTTTGGCAAATTTTAATGTTTTATTCAATTTAATTATAAACACTCGGATTTAAGCACACAGTTTTCTCTTGATCGGATAAGATTCGCCTTGCGAATTAAAACATCTTTACTTTGGCCTGGTCAGTTAACACTTCAAAAGAGTTTGTTTTCGAGTATTACCATAAAATGCAACACTGACTTCTCCCAAAGTTATGTATGTTAACACTTTCATTTTGAATGGAGATACGTTGCACACCTCATAATCTAATTCTTTGATACTGGCTCTAATTATTTGATTCTCGCATGTGTGCGTTTCTGAGATGAGGTAGGTAGTGTCTGACCGTTGACAGATTTTATTTTTGTCGTAGCTCTTACAGTTTTAACAGATTCTTATCAGCAGGTACGTTAACATTTTTTCTTCGTTAATTAGTATGTACTCATTTTGAAGCGTCGGTGCGACAAATTTAAGACCCCTTTTTGGGGGAATCGGAATTAAATGTTGGACTTTAAACTAATCGTCTTCTAGTACAGGTATTTTGGTAGAATATAGTAACTTACCGTCGTATATCATAATTCCGATTTTGCTAATATTAATGATATACTGATAATTTTCATCTCTTGAAGGGACTGGATATTTTACGTTAAGTGTTTCTTCCAACTCTTAAAGTTCAACAATCAAAATTCGTACTGTTAACAATTGCGGACAAATGATACCGTGCTTACCATAATGGATAGCATTAATTATTAAATTTACATCTTCGCTTAATTCATCTAAATTCATGATACGTATAGTGATTTTATTTTAATATAAATAAATCTTAAAGTGCTATTATTAATTTGATCTTTCATCGTATGATAAATTTAACTGTTTTGTTTCTTATGTTCCATCATTATATAAATCGCGTATAAAGCTGAATTTAATAAGGTTTCGATTATCCTTGTTTGATAAACGCTCATCGCAAGGATTTTATTGTCTTTGTACAATTTGTCAATTTCTAAATTGATGTCGTTCAAGTCGCTTTCAGTCAATGTACTGAACAGTGTTTTAGAAACGGTGCCTGTTGCGTTTACTAATCCGCGCTTTTGTTGTATTGATTTCTAACAGTTTATCTAGTAAATATTTTTGCATTTCTAATAGATTAATTCTACCGCTTAGCATACTGATTTCAGTTTTTTTCGCTACAGTCTGTTTCGCATATCGAAGAAGTCGTTCTAATACAACTTACACAATTGGAGAAACCGGAGTTTTATTTCGGCTGTATCGATGGATGTGTATAAATGCCAAGTTGTGTGGTACAGTCTTGCCGGGCCTAGATTCTCGACGAACAGAGCAAAAAGCGCAGAAAGAAGAGCATGGTTGCCACCTTCGCGCTGAAAGTTGTTCTAATTTCCGTAGTACTGATATTATAGTTTCAGTCGGTTAGCATGCACGATATAGTTTGGTATCTCGCAAAGAATTTCGTAATAGGTTTCACCTATTCTCCTGGCAATAGTGTAAGGGTCTAACCATTCCCTTTCCAGCTTATAGGCTTTACTGTCGTTGAGTGAGAGAACAGAATCGTCGGGTTCGAATATCGGCTGGTGCATCTTTCTTATAACAGATTTCCCTTTTTAAAGATCTTCGTGCCGCCTCTTCTATATGTCTAATATTTGCTGATATGTTAATGAACTTTTCTGCCGAAGGTCAGATACCAGATTAAGATTCTGATAACATTCAGTTTCATTATCTGACATGTATGTTTGTAGTAATTCCTTCATTGTTCCGTGGGTTCTCTCAAGGGCTCCATTATTTTGTAGATGGAAAGCTCCGAACAAACACGTACTGTAACTGTTCCAGATCAAAATAGGAACTGTATTTTATAACAGTTGTTACAAGATGGTGACGGAACTGTTCTGAAAGAAAAAGGTAACAGTGTTGTAGAACACTGTGACAAAATTGTAACCGAACTGTTCTAGAAAAAAAGGTAACAGCGTTCTAGAACACTGTAACCAAATTGTAACAAAGATTAATAACTGTTCCAGAACACTTGTTACGTGATTGTTCTCGAACTGACAAGTCACAGACATTCTGTAATATTTGTTCCAAGTTTGTTCTAGAACTGTGCCGTAATAGTTTTATATCGAAGTTCTAGAATCCAATTACAAGTGTATTCTAGAACGAATTAGGAACAGAGATAAAAAACGGTTCTAGAACAGTTGTTACGTAATTTTTCTATAACTGACCAATCACAGACGTTCTGTAACATTTTCTCCAAGCTTGTTCTAGAACTATGCCATAACAGTGTATCTAGAAGTTCTAGAATCCTAATAAAATGTGTTCTAGAATAAATCAAGAACGAATAATCGAATCTGTCAGCGAGCAGTTCTAGCTCTAACGCTTTGGCGTTCATATTCTAGGACTAATAAAGAATCACAGACGATCTTTATTATTGCCTGTATTATTATTATTAACTTTATTATCTGTATTGTGCCGTCCGAATGTTACTTCAACTTTCTGTGGAAAGCTATTACATTCAATTCCTTAAATTAAATAAGAAAATAACTATTTTCATAACTAGTAACCGGAAAAAAGAATTTTACTACCATAATCTCTTTTATAAATAAAATTTATTTAACAAGAAGCAAAGCAGTTTTGTAATTTTAATTGAAGAATATTAACATTCTTTAGCAGAACCCAGATAAACATTTGTCAAAGAATTAATACGTTTTTTAAATAATGAAATTGTATTAATATAAACAATAGTATATTTTTTATAGAAGATCAAAGAATAACATAATAAAACACATTAAAAGCACTTGAACTGAGTTTTGAGTAACTAAGTATGAAAGTTCAGAGGCAAAATAAATGTAGCACATCTTTAAGATATCATTACGAAATGGGCCAGCCGTCCTATGTCCGTGCTGTTAAGACATATTTGCAACATTAAAACATGTTAGGGATATTTAAAGATAACTTTACGATACGCGCATACGTCCTCATCGCGCCATCGTAAAGATGTCGCAAGGACGTTCTTCAATTTTTGGCCTCGCTGGAAGTTGTATAAAAATATTAAAAATTTTAATTTGACATATCCGAAAGACATTTTGGGGCATATGACTTAGTTTTTCAGTCTTTATAGGTACAGAATCTTTTGTTTTATTGAGGAATATGAAAGATTTTATGGGGCATTTTTCGATATTTTCGAATTAGTTCTACAAATTTAAAATAATTTTGCCAAAGTCTACGCTGAAAAAGAAAGTAATAAATAAAATTTAAATTTAAAAAGAAATTAATGCACCAAAAAATAATGGAGCTTTGACGAAACACAATTTTCACATTTTGCCTCCAATATTAATCCATAATTTCTTACCGATTTCATAAATTGTTAACATTGTTAAAACATTGTTATGTGAAACAAATAATTATTTTATCCAGCTTTAATAAATAAGGTCGTACATTCATGTGTCTAACAATCACGATTTTATAAATAATAAATCATGATTCATGAGTAAAAGATTTGAGAAAAGATTTGATTTATATCCAAATAGTGGTAATTGAATGTTCGATTTTATTTGAATATAAAATTTTATGTTTTTCAAATGATAGGCAAATGTATGCAGCTAAAGATAATTATAGAAGAATAACGGCGATGAATTAAATACATTTTTCGATGTTTTGATGAAAAGAAACAAGCACATGCCAAATCAGCTGATTTTTGCATCTGAATTCTGTGTTCATCAGTTTGGGTGTTTTCTATTTTGTATCGATTTTTCAATAAAATAATATTTTTGTGTACAGGAGGTAAGTGTTTTTGATATTTGTTAACATAATAATACTATGCCGTTGCAGAGAATACCCTGTATACGCCTTACCGCATGAATTTACAAAAGCGTTTCGGAATAACCTCTAAAGTACAGATAATGTACTGGCTACACTTTCGTAAAGAATTGCCGTAAAACGTATACAGGATATTCTCTGCAATGGTATAATATTATTATGTTAACAAATATAAAAAAAATTAGCGCCAATTGTAGATTTCTCCTCTGGCGGAAAAGTTTCTATTTTCACAACTGAGGACTCACGTAAGTCCGCAACTTGCGGATCTGCAATGGTTGTGAAATGGTCCTTAAGAGCGGAAGCTTAGGCTCCGCCAGGATTCTATGTCATTTCCTTGTAGGTGAAACATATAGGATCCTATTTGAATCATATGTAGGTTCCTATATAGCATCCTATGTAGGTTCCTATATAGCATCCTATATAGCATCCTATATAGGAACCTATATAGGAATTTTCAGTGGGGCGTGCACAATTTTTATGTAAAAGTGAATGAAAATGATCTGCCGGGTGCTGAATTATTGCATAAAAAAGTGGAAAAAATACCAGTTTTAAGTTAAAAAGGCAGTTAAAATGCAGAAAACAATGTACCAAAGGGAAAAAGCAGCGACTTATTAACCAGTATGTGGAATGCAGGTTACGTTTACATCGCGTGTAGTCGTAAGGTTTTATTAGTGGTATATTTTTCTTGCTTGTGCAATTTCGTTTTTTTAATGAAAAGGTCTATTGAAATGAAGGGTCGAGTGTTTAAGAGAGGAGCCAAGGCGGCGAGAAGCATACTCACCTGGCATAGAGGATACTTTGATCAACCAGGCGGTTCCTCCAAGGCGAGGCTCTTCCATTGCATTACCCTCGAGCTGAACCTTACGAGTATCCCCAATGTGGATACTCGGACGTATCATTTTTGTTAGTCGGGACTGTGTACGCGCTGCCCCGGATCAAAATATATCTATGGGGATATCAAATTTTTCGCTTCGCAGGATATTCCGATGTGTTATCTCTGGAATAACTTGGATCATAAATGGGATCAAATCGAATTTCCCGGGATATCTTGTTGCTGTGAGGGATACACAACACTGTTGTATATTTGATACATAACAGTTCTAGAATAATTCTAGAAACGTTACAGTTCTTATGTCACAGTGTTTGAGAATTGTTACAGAATTGCTCTAGCGTATGGGGGATGACATAGTTAAACGCATGTTCGTCACCTGTTACTAACCTGTTATAGAACACGTTCTTTTGTGTTCTAGAACAGTTACAGATCTGTTATGTAACCATGTTTGCTGAGCTGTGGTCTTAATCTGCGTGATTCGAAACAAATTCTCGAAATTTTGGACTTGTTCCGATATCTAATTCACACATTTAACTGTGAATATGTGTTTTGGGGCAGACAAAATGTACATGTAGTGATCCAGTAAATCAGTCAGTATAGTCCCGCTTTTTGTCTCCTTTAATGGAATCAGGATACTATATTTAGTGAGGACGTTCTGCATGTACAAGATTTTTTCGTTTTGGTTTCGTCGGTATTTCTGGAATTACGGCTTGTACTTTAGGTCGTATTCGGGTCTGTTTTTCCTTTTGGCAAGTTTGACATTTTTTAATAAAGTTGATTGGGTCTTTCTCTATATCCTTCCAAGAAGTTTGCTTGCGTAACCTTCGGATAGTTTCGTTTTTTCCAAAGTGGCCGATCGCTATGTTTCAGTGTACTTCTTTTAATAGATATTGCTTTTATTCCTTATTTAATAGCTTATCAGGTCGCTCGCATAGGAAAAATCATGTTCTCGAAATTTTTTGTGTAGGAGAAAATTCAACATATCTTGAATGCGTTTCCTCTGGATATTAGTTATTAGAGGATCTTCCATGTGGAACTTAAATGTTTTCCCGTTTTTTCTAGCTATAAAGTCTTTTACCTTAGTGATGATTAATTCTATCCAAGCTTCTTCGTCGTAATCTGGCAGTTGTATTCGCAAGAATGAAAAGATATTTTTTCATGCTGACTTTAATCCAGTTTTTTCCGCAAGCTACAACTGTTTCTAAGTTAATTAACAAAGTAAATTAAGTAAATTAATAATTAATAAACTTAATTCTTAAGAAGTAACTTCTGCGTTTGCGGGTAAGTGTCCTGAAACATCTTTCATTTCATTTATTGCATGCATCCGTGACCATTTTAAAGCTTGATGATCCTTCTGAATTATTAACTTTCTTTCCAATAAGTAGTATTGGCGTAATCGTCTGATTGCCCATGCAATCGCTAGAAGTTCCATCTCTGTGATGGTGTAATTTATCTCGGATGGGTTTAAAGTTCCTGAAATTTAACAGACAGGATGTCCTCTTTAAGATAGAGTTGCGCATAAGCCTATATTGCTAGTGTCTGTGGTAAATGTAAATATTTCATTGTAATCCGGGTATTTTAGTACGGTTGAGGAGCACAGACGGTCTTTCAATTCCAGAAAGATTTTCTCGTAGGCTGGAGTTCATTCGAAACGTTGATCCTTTTTTGTTAGTTCCGTCAATGACTTGGCTATAGTGGAATAGTTTTTTTATAAATTTGCCATAATATCCGGAGAATCCTAAGAAGAACATTCCTTCTTTTCTATTAGTCAGGCTTTTAAAAGAAGCAACTGCTGATACTTTATACCGGTGAGGTTTTACTCCATCTTTTGTTACCAAGTGCCCCTGATATTCCAGTTCTGGTCTCAAAAACTCGCACTTATCAGGCTGGCAGACGTTGAAACAATGTGATTATGTTTTCGTTGTGCTCCTGTTGAGTTTTACCAAACACGACAATGCCATCCAAATGGACAAAGTAAAAAATGCCAATCAACCCTCTTAGTGCCGTATCCATCATTCTTTTAAACGTTGCCGAAGCATTTTTTAAACCCATCGGTAGTCGATTAAAGTGAAAATGGCCTTCTAGCGTCAGAAAATCAGTGGCATTATTGAAATCATTACCCATTGGGATTTGATGAAAACCGGAACTCAAATCGAAAGCCCCCAAAAAAATGTTGCTTTTCCCAGGTGTTCGAGGATGTCTTCGATATCTTCTTTGGGTGCATTTAGAGGGGTGAGATAAAAGGTGAATTTGATTAAGGTACGATATTTTTTATGAGCATGTCGTTTAATTAGTTGTGAATTGCATCCCTAGGACATTCTGGATGTCGAGGCTGATCTGAGTTAATTATATTTTCATCTTACAGTAAAATTTCGTGGAAAGTTATGCTTGTGCAAGGTAGAGAATCACCCGGCAGTGTAAAAATATCATGATAAGGGGTTGTAATTTTTTAATCACGCCTCTGTACGATTCTTAAATATGTTATAACCATAGGTTTCCTGTAGTAACATTAACCTGGCTTTCAGCTCCTCCATCGTAATATAATTGATTGTTTCTTTGCTTTCTGGGAGTTTACTGATAAATTTAAATTTTATTTCATCATCTAACAATCATACCTCTTTTTCGGTGTCACTTAATGGAAATGAACATCGGTGAGTTATTGATTCGGTAAATAGAATCAGCAACGTGGGGATTATTTTCAATTAATACATTTCCTTGTTTTCTACCTCTCTCTACAGTGATAATTTTTATATAATTTCGCGGTGTGAGGATTCTGTCACTCTCAAATGGGTGTACTTTATCGTCTAGCTGAAGGTACTCGTTGGATAAATTAAATTGGTAAGAATATAAAAATGGAACCCCGATACTTCTGTCTTCTGGTTATGGAAAATCGTTAGCTTCCTGCTGAGCTTGATTTAGCGGGGCGGGTTTCCACAGCTTTATTTACTTAGGTTCCTATGTACTCTTTCATATTCATTATATATTTCTTAATAGCCGACTTTTCCTCTACCAATAGAACTAATTGCATAATTGTGCTATTACTATGCTCGTTTTTTACTGCATAATTTAATTTCTTAAATTGTTGTCTAAATCTTAGGTTGCAATTCTGAATAGATTCCGTGAATTCTTGTTTTACGCCTTGAAGTTTTTAATGTGGGTAAGTCCATTTTGCTAGATCGGTGATTTTTTCCACTAAAACAAAATATAACAATAACTCTTCTAGAGAGCATCCTGCTTTTGCACGTTCTACTATTTTAATGAAGTGTTCGACCCCACAGTCATCTCTACCTTTTAAAACTTGCACGGTTCTAATGATTACTTTAGTCGAAATCAGTTTAATTTTATTTTCGTATGTTGGGGCATTTCGCTGACGTTTTGTACAGTGATGTCTATCTGAAGTTGTGCTTTTATCATATAGCTCGCGGTTTCTCCCATTCAGAGATTCACGATCGTTACTTTCATCATTACATTTATTTTCAGGATACATGGGTTCGCGTATGGATCCGTCTTCGATCTCGATCGAATTATTCTGTTTATCTACTGTAGCTATTTGTTGAATATCATTTGCATCGGGTCTGAGATGGTTGTCTGATTATTCTCGTTTATTGCGGTTGAAATTTGATTTCCTTCTGTTTCCTATTACTTATGTGTATGCGTAAGAATCTTTAATCGTTTGAATATTTCGGGTGTATATGTCGCGACACGGATGCCGATTTCTTGACGTTTTTGAAGAGGGAAGCCGCGTATCACTTTTTATTTATAGAATAAAATCACTGTTTCACACGACGTTTAGTAAAGAAAGAAGCCGCGTATCACTTCTTACTTGTACAATAAAATCACTGTTTCACACGATGTTTATTCAAGAAAGAAGTCGCGTGTTACTTCTTAGTAGTACAATAAAAGCACACCACGTTTATTAAAGAAAGAAGTCGCGTATCACTTCTTACTTGTACAATAGAATCAATGTTTCACACGATGTTTATTAAAGACAGAAGTCGCGTGTTACTTCTTAGTTGTACAATAAAAGCACACTAAGTTTATTAAAGAAAGAAGTCGCGTATCACTTCTTACTTGAAGGGTTTTCAACTAACTCACGGAATATTTTGAACGCCGCTAGTGCCGTTCAGAAGCGCTGACAGGGTACGTGGGAGGATGCTGGCGTTGGATAGATGCATGATTTCCATTCTCTCGCAGCTGGCCGGGAAATTTCTGAAAATCCCGTGGTGTTTCATTTGGAGAATGACCTCTCTTCTATCTATATATTGAATGGTAGCCCTACGCAATTTAGACTACCTACGTGTTTTTATGGTTGAAGATTAAAAAATCTTTATATTCCCCTAGTACTCTGTGCCAGAAAAGGTGGGAGTAGATGAGTGCATGTCTCAATTCTAGACCTAAATTAAGAAGAATACGAATAAGGAGAGGTGTCCAATTTAAATGATAAAACATTTTTCTTTTTTACCAAAACTAAAAACATGTTGGAATAAAAAAATTAACGAATGTGTGCACTTGATACACTGATGCGATCACACACGCGTACCACCGCGAGCATCGTGCGCCACTTCTCTCTCGCCAACGCTATAACATATCGCCGTCTCTTTACACATTAAACTTTGTTCCCGTAACGCTTACAGGCCTCAACTCTTCACACGTTGTCCTCTTTCCTTCTTCCTCCCTATATTCTTACCATAAGAGAGCTTCTTTCTCGCATAAAAGCAAGCTATATACTATAACCACAGTAGTTCAACGCAACTCAGTTTCTCTATTTGCTACTCTTTTCTTCTTTGTTCCAAACTACCATCCCATAAATCCGTCTGGCTCCTCACCCTAATACTATCCTTCGTCGTCTGGCAGCACGAGCACATGATAAAATCAAAACAACACTACGTGCCTTTTCAGCAAAAAAGTGATGACAGAATGCCCAATATCCTATATTTGAACGAAGGTTGGAAATAATAAATACTAAACTTACTTTTTCACGATTAGAAATAAAAGCTGGAAGTTTCACTTATAGCTGTCACCTATAGGAACCGACATAGGATCCTCAATAGGCTCCTACATATATTTCTGTATAGCAGCCTCCCTAATAAGGTACCTAATGGTGGCTAATGTTACCTTATGGTAACTAATTATACGTGTGTATGCAAATGCCCCGAGAGGAACAAAAAAGTCTGCGCATCCGTAAGTGTCATAGAATACTACTGCGCATCTGTATAGGGTCTAACAAAATACGTGATAAGTTTAGGGGTTGGTGGTCTGCCGAAGTATCATTCTCTATGTTCAGGCCAATGAAAAAAGAATCACGCTGGAGGAGGGGGTCGGAAGTTCCTGAAAAATGTATCACGTATTTTGAGAATTGCACCTATACAGAAACCTGCATAGGTTCATATTTAGGATCCTATGTTATTTCCTATAGGTGGCACCTATAGGTGAAGTATATAGGTTCCTGTGTAGGAACCTATATAGGAACTTTCAGTAGGGTATTCTCCTAGCTTTTTCGCTACGTACTATATGATATTGGACGACTTGCAACAAAAAGAGCAAGAGAAAGTACCCTTAAGGTGAAGTAAGAAGCCAAAGATCCGAAATGTCTCAGCGGTCACGACATTGACCCCAAACAAGGCTGAAGGAAAACTAGAGCCTGGTACCAACATTACAAGAAAGCAGAAAAAGGCGCAGAGGCGAGCTCGGTGATCTATACCTCCACAACTTAAACGTGAGCATGACGAAGAGGGTCTTTAGGGAACACCTGAATACCTATGTAGAAATAAACGAGGAGCTGGCATCGAGAGTACTTTGTACAGAACACCTAAAAGTAGACTGGATGTCCTGCAGAGACTGGAAAAAGACGGAGGTTATAAGCTATTTCCGCTGCAAGGGTTTCGGGCGCATGGTCACATGATCTGCCAGGAACGATGCGATGCTTGACTTTTGGGAGGCCGCCCTATCCAGGAAGCCTCGAAAAGAAAAGCATAAGGAAGTCCAGGTTGGCGCATAGTCGGGATGCCGAAGCTTGGCGTAGAAGCCTTACCCAAGTATTTCTGAAGCAATGCGAAAGCGGATTCTGGGAACATGGGTTGGCGAAGGGGGAGGTTTCAGTCCTTAAGAATCTGACACTGCCCATCTGAAGATACGTCTTACCAGGTCGACGATTGCTAGCAAAGGTGTCTTATGCAAGCTTTCCACACCTACTACAAACAAAATTAAAATTATAATTTGATTTCAAATATTTCAAAAAACTAAGTTTTATTTTCAAACAAAATGTCTACGTGTAGAGATTGAAACCCCAGTAAAAAATATTTTACAATTAAGTCGGTTGTCAAATTTTGTTAAATATTGGTTTTGAAGAGTCATATCAGATGGCTCTATGAATAAGTGTTTTAATTCAGAAGAGTTAAGTCTCCGAAATCTAAAACACTCCAAACAAGATGATCGTATAAAAAGTTTTTTTCATTAAAAGGCAGGTATTTATCTTTCAATGTAGAAATTATGGATTATATATTGAACAAATGCTTTAAGAAATTATCATCAAATGGTTCGGTCCATCGATAATAAATGTTATAACATTTTACCACTTGTTCTTACCGACAAGATTGAAGATTTCTTAAATACATTTGATAGTATTGAAGATTGTATAAATTTCACACATGAATACGAGATTATTAATGTTATTAACTATTTTGGTTTGAAATCTATAAAAACTACAAATGGTGGTTTATTAACAAATTGGTGCAAAACATCTTCTAGGACTGGTACATGCTGAAACTATTATTCACACAATTGATTTTGTCACAAAATTGGTTTAACAAAATGTTTAGTAAATAGGTGTGTAATGACTATCCCTTTGAGTTTGAAAACGGAATTACTACATAACGCATTCATGAGATTTACAATAACAGTAATTACAAATACTTTAAATGATTACTTGTTAAAGAAGGAAGACAGTAATTCAAACAAAAAATTTATCTAGTGTTATGTATCTAGGTAAAGCCAGATAACCGTTCAGTTTTCGGCCTGCTGGCCTTACCTCCCTAAAGCCCACCTGCAACTCCGACAGTATTGCTTTCCCCTCAACATCCTTCCGCAGCCTATCTGCCAACACAATCGCGTATGCTTTGTACGCTGTATTCATTAGGGTAATCCCTCTATGATTTTCCTGCCTCATTCTATCCCCTTTTTTAAACAGTGATATGTTCAGTCCGTCCCTCGACCCTGATGGAAATCTCTCCCCCTCTATACTATTTTCACTACCCCCTTCAGCTTTCTTACCTTTTGTGTGCCAAACAGCTACCCTTTGTTCTCTGCGGCGATCAGTTCTGTCGCTTTAGACAGTTTTAACTACCTTATCTGCTTCTTCATCTCGTCATTCAGCTCCTCTCCATCTACCTACCTTGTTCTTCTAATTCTCTCAACCTTACGTTTCCTAAACCTATTAATAATCTTTCACACGTCTCCTACTGCTCGATCGGAGCTTGAGTAGTTGTCGAAACATTCTACTTATGACATACGTCATGATTTTGTTTCTGATTTAAGTCAAATTATTTTGCAAATCAATACCCAGGTAACATAATGTGTGTCAGCATATACGGCGCAGTTTATCAGTAAATCATTAGTGTAAGAATGAGTTCGTAAAAAGTACAAAATACAAGTGATTGCACTTACATAAATGGTCCTATAAATAGTAAACACATATTTGATTATCACATCGTGTCAGAAGCTCTAGCGTTTAATATTATTGAGAATTGTCACGTTTAGTCGTGGGAAATAAATAAAAAACCATGGTCAAAACATAAAGATTCGTTTTCAACTTCACTAAAACAGACAATTAAATGTTTGTCGAGGTCGCTGATTGTGAATTTGATATCTATTTTTCGAAAAAACAAAATAGCGGATCCAATATGGCGAGAATTATTTTCGTAACAAATTCTGATATCTCTTAAATTTGACACTATGGAGTTTGAAAAGTCGATAACTTTAAATTTAAAATTAATTTTTCAAAAAGGAAAATGGCAGATCCACTGTTGCGGACATTTTTTCAACAGCTTTCTGATATCGCTTAAATTTGAAATTATAGGGTCTTTAAGTTTGCTGATAACGAATTTATCATTTATCATTACTTTATTGGAAAACATGTAAATATGATTGATCTGAATTATGAAATATGTTTTTTATAGATCGAAAATAGTTTTTTAATAATTATTTGCAACAGTATTTTCTAATGAATACTTTATCCATATTTAATTTCATACCGGGTAAGAAGAATTGCATTAAAATTATTTGAAAATTGCATGCGACCGGTGGTAATGTAAGAAATAACACAGATGGCAGTGGTGAAAAACACTTGTTTGAATTTTTTATCATGATTTTATAGTATATTTTATAGTTTTATACATAATAATTAGGTGCAAGACTAGCATGTTGGTGGCTGTAGTGATAACGCGTTCGTTGACAGGTGGTGATAGTATTTTACGACATTTTTGTTTCTAGCGCAAGTGAAGAGGAGGATCTTTTGAAGAGGAAGAGAGAAAACCTAGAGATTCCAGAGAAAAGTGCGGTAAAGAGTCCGTTTAAAAAAAGTGTAAAATACGTAGGTCAGCCTTCTATGCAGAAGTGAATCATTGATTTAAGGAGCGTGAGGAGGTGGAAAGATGTGAGATATATATAGAGGTATTGTTGCATGGCAGGGGGGACAAACGGGCAGTATCATGGGTTAAAAGTGTGTTGGATAAGGTGGTGAAGAAGGGAAGGATGGAGGAAGAGGAAAAGAGAAGGAAAGATTGTAAATAGAAGAAAAAGTAGGTGTGAGAAAATTGTAAATATTGTAAATAGGAGATAAGTATCATATATTAGCCGTGGAGGCAGATGTTCAGAATAATCATCTCCCAGTAATGAAGTTAAACTTTGTTTTCTAACACTTTATTTGGGCTATATTTGTAGTAAGCCTCAAATTTATCTAGTAAACGAGTGTTCAGGCCACTTTTTCGGTGAAGGATCCCAGACATTAATGCTGCGCTGGATTTTCTAACTTTTATTACTTTGTCTTGGATGGCAATTAAAAGATTATTCCATCTTTGGAAAGAGTTCTCCCCATCATAACTAAATGTTTCAAGCATCACTATCCGCGCAAGGAAGATCGAATGTTCAGGGGTGTTGCTTCAGCAAGAGGTTTTGAGAGAAGCTGTAGGCCCGAGAAGCTAAGATCATGTTTCCTTAAAATTTTCGCAAGATAATTCGTAAAACACTGTTAATTAAAGTGCGGTCTCTAGTCGCGGATGACCTTACATGGCAGACGACACAGTTGGAGGTGAAGCCTATTATGATAACCACGAGATGTACTTTGTAGCCTTGGTACAACCTGTTCAATTCAAAAAGACGAGCTTGATATTTCTCCCGTTGTTCTGCCTCTGTTGCCTAGATAGTACCTTCAGCTGGTGTCGAGGATTCAGTTACGTAAATTATCTTACCCTTCAGATCTTGGAGGACAATATCAGGCGTTGTAGCACTGATACGTTGAGTGGTGGAAAATAAGAAATTCCAGTAAATCCTGCGCTGATTATTCTTCACAACGGACTTCAGCTGCCCCTGGGCATATGGAAAGACGGCAGTTGGTATCGCTCGAAGGTGCATTTATTATGCACTCTAAGTAAACTAAGATTTCTATAACGCCCTCTTGAAAGGCAAAAGGAAATTCGTCAGTTTCCGATCTCAATCCAGCAAATTTGAGAAATATTTTCAGTGGACCCATCAATAGATCTTCTCTACGCCCTATCTACGGCACGGTATAGAAATGCCGCAACATTGATGACTTCATGTTGATGTAGCAGTCGCATTAGAGAATTTGTGCTTTTTAGAACTGAGTCCGTTGTAGCTAGAGCCGTTCATCGATGACGAGACTAAGCTCATTAATTCTCCACACTCTTTTTCTTGGGGAAGGTATATACGAGATACGGGAGAGCTAAGATTATGACTTCGATAGACTGTTATTATCTTGCGCGTGTTTCGGTCAAGTTGCTTCAATTGATCAAAATTCCATTTTACTGCACCAAACATGTCCAGCAGTATAAGAATGGCCAGAATATTGGTCGCCATATTTTTCCTAGATAATTCAGAAGCCCAAATTTTTCTGAGAATTTGGCGATAACTTTTTTCAAGTGCCGTTTTTAACACATGCACATTTTTTATTTCTGCTTGCGGTACTTCAAGATATACATATGTTTCTCCATTGTCTAGATGTTTAATGATATTCACCAATTAGTTGAAGATCCTGATCTTCACGCGATGATGTAATTTCCAATCCTCTTTTGAAGAAGCAAAGACTTTAAGGTCGTCCACATATAAGAGGTGGTTGACCATAAATGCTCTTCTGCTCGGCAGGGCGCATAGATATCAAAAGCTTTTGCCGCGGAGCACAATAGATAGATGGAACCAGCCAGTCCTCTCTTGAATGCACGTTGTTCAACTATTGCATACTATACCGGCTCCATAGAAGGATGCCAGTCAATGGCTTGTAGCTGATTTCTACACAAGCGATGCGATGTTAGTTCTTTGGAAATTACAAATCTCTGGTCTTAGGGATCAGTACCGTGCGTTCTTCCACTAACCACTGCAAGATGGGTTGTTCAATGTTTAAAGAAGTAGTAAATATACAAGCTATTTGTTGGTGCGTAGATGTGAACTTTATCCACAAAAATGGTTGGTTTTTTCCTGCCCAGGCGCTAAAAAGCTTTTAGTTCTGGCTATAACTTTCTTCAATTCTTCAGCAGTAATTCGTCGACAATGCTCGTCTGGTCGTTGCGACATTTGTCTCTGGCAAAAGTTACGAAAAAGTGAGATATCTGAAGCTACTTCATCTAGCTCATGAGAATCTCCACATACTTATTCCCAGAAGACTTGAATCTCATCTCGACTGGGAGGACTTCCAATGGCATATGATGTTTTGTTGAACAGACGAGAAGGATGAGTAGAAAAGTTGCCATTTTCCTGCACCCACTTTACTCGCGTTCACGGCGCTGTTTGGCTGTTGAAAGAGCTCTTATTTTTTGCGTCCAGTGATGCTTAATGGTTAACAGTTTACAATTGTTAAGCGTGTGATTTTCCTTTCGTAAGTTTCGAGCTAGTACCTTAACTTTTGCAGTGAACTTTTTATTTGATGTTATGTAACTAATCACACACTGAATATTTGATGCATGCCGTCTCGCCGTTTTAGTTTTAAACTAAAACTGTGCATTACTCTCGCGAGTTTTACTCAGGCGTTCCGAAGCATCATTACTGCTATCTTCACTAAGCAGGAAGACCACCTTCTTGTAAACTACACAGTTCAGATCCCAGAGATCGACATCTTCAGGAAGCAAATCAGGGAGAGAAGTAATAGCTTGGGCTAATTTATCTATCATGAGGAAGACTTTTTGGTGAATTTTTGACCTCCTAGTTCTCATATTGTTATTATCGGCTATCTGGAAAGGTCATCTTGGCGGAATGGGTGGTATGTTCGCTGGAGGAACTTGCTCTTGTCCTTAACAAGGTACATCAAATCCCCCTTTACGTAAAAAAGATACCTGATCTCTTAAATACTAATTACTGTTAAATACTCTTAAATATCTAAAACTTTTACTCAGGAGAACCCGGTTATACATCATAGCCAGCGCTAAGTCAAGTAACTGATGAGATTACGATGTTATAAGTCAATCAAATGCGATGCTTAAAACCTACTGAGCTGATGTCGTAGTTATACAATTACGAGCGGCCGCGAGCATTGCAGGTGACAACAGTCACATCTATTTTTCTTAGAGCTACCATCCTCTTAAATATTATTATTATTTTTATTAAACTTTTACTTGAGTGAACCCGGTTATGCATCATAGCCACGGAGTGAGTCAAGTGAGTGATGAGATTAGAATGTTATAAGTTAATTCACCTAATTTAATACGATCCTTGAAACCTCCTGAGATGATGTTCTGGGTATACAATTACAAACGACCACGAGCGTTGAAGGTGACAACAGTCACCTCTGGATGCTTTCTTAGAGCTACA
>NC_046661.1:8608899-8617793 GCF_010883055.1 Belonocnema kinseyi | reverse complement strand
TATTAAACTTTTACTCAGGTGAAGCCGGTTACATATCATAGCCACGGACTATGTCAACTGACTGATCAGATTAGAATGTTATAAGTTTATTCAGATAATTTAATACGATGCTTGAAATCTACTGCGATGATGTTGTTATTATTACTATACCAATATACATTTTAAGTTTAACCCAGAATGATTGACATCATAGTAATTATCTAATGATGATCCATTGATGGATTATCATCAACTTGAACAAATAATAATTTATCGTGTGTACAACACTGAGATAATTGACAGTATTCTCCATGGCAACTGATGAGGCAGTCCATTTTAAATAAATTTGACCTCATCTGAAACATAAAAAATTAAAGAATATATGATAAATTATTTAGTGATAGTCAACAACCGCATCAAAATATGTACATTGCAAGATAACGCAGGATTCCGGTTCCAGAGATACGGCAGTTCCCACCTTACTGTTACATCGTAGGTGGAAAAATTTCCGTGATAAAGACACATATCGTTATAAAAAGAACTTTGGGATGTAAAAATGTTCAATTTATCATAAGAGAAACAACAAATTAGTATTTGTAAAGAAAACCTTACTTCATCGACTTCTTCCAGACTATTTATTCAGCAATCTACATAATGACGTTTCGGAATCACACCGATTTCCCCATCAGATTGTTTAATATTAAAATTTTTCAGCCATTAGAAACGTATTATACAAAATTATAACGAGATAGTAATTAATAGAATAATAAAATTAAAATACACTAGGTCATTTTGCAGAAATTTATGAATGAAATCGAAAAATTTTGATTTGTTAATAACTAAAATTATAAGGATGACGGGGGGTGCACCCTACGTCTCCATCTTAAAAAATAAGTAATCGTTATGATAAGAACATTTGTCCAACAAATGATGCCTTGGCGCATGCGTAATAAGACTTCCAAAAAATCATAGGCGTGAACACTAGCAATATTATATGTAGAATCAAATATATGTGATTGAATAAATATAAATTAATAAAAAATGTAAATAGAAAATCGTCAGACGTGAGAGAGATGTAGACTTAACATAATGAATCTAAAATCATGTTACAAGATTCATTAAAAAATCTAAATCAATTATTTTGTTGCGAAAGTTTTCGCCTTATTTTTTACTGAAAAACATTACAGCAAATGCCCTAATGTTAAAATAAAGCATCTTGTAACTGAGAATATTAATATTGCTAGGTTTTATGATCTTCCTAAGAATTATAAACAAGATTACACTCTTAGACCAGTT
Organism: Belonocnema kinseyi; assembly: GCF_010883055.1. NCBI lineage: Eukaryota > Metazoa > Arthropoda > Insecta > Hymenoptera > Cynipidae > Belonocnema > Belonocnema kinseyi. The sequence goes on along the minus strand of NC_046661.1, from coordinate 8,616,518 downwards.
ATTTCCGCTATTCATTCACCTACATATACTTTGGCCGAAATATTGAACAAGATAATTTTGGACTCCTCACCTACCTATAAATATTCTGATAAAAGATGACTTACTTTTAAAGATTACGTAAACAAAACTAAAATTTCTTGTGACCATATTATGGCTTCCTCAGACGTCTCATCGCTTTTCACGAACATTCCTTTAGATCTGGTCATTAAAGGCTTAGAGAATAGGTGGTATCGCATTAGTAAATACAATTACTAAATATCGAATTAGTAAATATAATAGTTGTGGTATACACGTACATTACACGACGTAAATAGTAGATATAAGGACGATGTGTATGTGTGTGTGTGATTACTAACTGTGTACCGTTGTACAGTCAGTCGCTTGTAAGTTATCACAAAATAAAGAGGCTTTACCCGAATGATATTATTATTTAGTACATCACTGTGGCGACGAGGATAAATAAATTAATATAAATGTGTGTTGGACGACAAAAAAGCGGAGAAATCATAGTGCAAAAAAGTGATTCAATAATTTATTAAAATACGGAATGTCCGACTGTTTTCGTAAACAAGTTGAATGTCACACCTCACGAAAAGTGTAGATAAGTGGGACATGAAAATCGGCTGGATTTATAAATTGTCAAAAACAGAAGTGGTGGAAATCATTAAAAAATACGGAATCTTAAACATGGATGAAACACAAAGCTTAGATGTGTTACGTAAAGAATTGGTTAAAGTATTAGGGGAAATTTCCGCGAAGAGTTCCGAAACCGGTGGTGGTGTTCTAAAGAATGAATCATCAAGCAGTATGAGCAATATTAAGGGGGGAAATATTAGTGAAATCATAGAAGAGGAAAAAGTCAAGAAAATCTATAACATGAGCTCCTACGACAAGGTTCATATTCAATTCAAATTGGGAGTTGATGATTGGGAGATTTTCATAGAACGCCTAAAGTTTTACTTTGATGCTTTGGATATTGCGGATGACAAAAAACGATTCGTACTCTTAAAGAAAGTGGACATCGAAACATACAACTTAGTCCGGAATTAAGTTGCCCCTGAAAAGTTAAAAGCCTTAACTTACTATGAAATGATACAAAAATTATTAGACCATCTCGCACCTCCACCATCGAAAATATCAGAATTAAAATTAGCTGCTCGTCATTGTCGATTTTGGAACGATCAAGAACGTCTCAGGGATCAATTCATCACTGGAGTTTACGACAATACAACGAGAATCGAGCTATTTCGTCAATAAGATCTGACCTTCGATAAAACTATAGCGCTGGCAACAGAAATTGAAGCCGCGCAATGAAATCCTATCAGTGAAACAACGGAAAATAAATTGAACATAAACAAATTCGGACGTACGCAGCCTAAGACTCGCCGAAATTTTGTTCAGGAGAAGGAAGGTCAAGCTTATAAACTCAAATGTTATACATGTGGCAAACCAGGATATTCCAAATCGGTTAGTTTTCACAAAGACTACAAATGCAGAAATTGTGGAATTCAAGGACATCTCTCCAAAATTTGCTGTCGACCAAAACAGCAGGGAAACGAAAAATCGGTAAAATAATTCACAGAGACGTCGGAGACAAATGAAGAGGGGAAGTCAGAGGAGCAAGAAGATCTGGTGAACAGAGTCGTCGATAATATGTACAAATTAAAAAATGTCAATAAGGTATGTAGTATTAGAGTAGATCCACAGTGTTTAACTATTGTAATTACCAGCGTACCGCTTAAAATGTAAATAGACACGGGATCAGCTGTAACGGCGATTTCCGAAAAAGATAGAATTAAATGGTTTCCAAAAATTAAAGTCGAGAAACCTAGAGAAGAATGCTATATAGTTATAGTTATATAGTTGAAGCAGACAATCCACTTCTCGGTCGTCTGTGGCTGAGTAGTTTTGGATTGTTCCCGATTCCCGTATCTAAAATAGAAATAATGGATACAGCACATTCTATGCGGGATAATTTAGGAAAGAAATATCCAGATTTATTTTCAGGCGGGCTTGGCACATTTAAGGGTAAAAAAATTTGGTTGGAGCTTAAACCCAATTTTAAACCTGTGTTCAAAAAAGCAAGAAAGGGGCACCGCCTATTGTACCGCTTATAAAAAAGATGGGTCGTTGCCTATTTGTGGGGATTAGAAAATCACATTAAATCCTTGTTTAGAAATGAAGCAATACCCTTTGCCGCTTGACGAATTCATTTTACGTAAACTGGCAGGGGGAGTTAAATTTACTAAAATCGATTTATCAAGCGCTCATCAACAAATCTTATTACACGAAGCCAGCAGAAAGCTTACGACAATTTCTACGCACCGGGTTTTTTTTTAATATATGCGATTGCCATTTGGCATAGCCTCGGCCCCGGAAGAATTTCAAAAAATTATGGATGATTTAACATATGATATCCCGGGAGTAGATTTTTTCCTTGGCGATGCATTCGCCACCGGAAAAATCATGCAACAACACGATGAAACGGTAGATAAATTATGTAAAAGATTATGCGAAAGCGGATTGAAGATAAATAATCAAAAATGTATTTTCAATGCAGAGAAAATTGAATATTTTGGTTTCATTATCGATCAAAATGGAATTGGTCAAACCTCAGATAAAACCAAAGCAATCGTAGGGGCTCCGATTCAAAAAAATGTAAAGAAACTGCAATCTTTTTTGGGGTTAGTAACACATTTTAATATATGTATTAAAAATAGAGCGTCAAATGTAAAGTCATTGTATAACTTATTGAAACAAAATACGAAATCGTTATGGGATAAAGGGTGCGACATAGCATTTAACAATATTAAACAAGAAATGTCATCGTAGAAAATATTGGTTCAATACGATCCAAAATTAGAAATAATTTTGTCATGTGATGCATCGCCGTATGGGCTGGGGGCGGTAATATCGCATGAGATGGAAGATAAATCGGTACGACCAATAGCGTTTTCTTCTCGTCAATTAAACCAAGCGGAAGCATATTATGCACAAATTCATAGAGAAGCAGCGGCAATTATTTTCGGAGTAGAAAATTTTTATATTTACTCATATAATAGGAAATTTGTTCTAGAAACTGATCACAAGCCTTTAACTATGATTTTTGGTCCAGAAAAAGGCATACCATTAATTGCGGCAAACAGATTCATTACTGTGTAAAGTAGTAAGAGCGATTCGGGATAATTGGCCACAAAACATCAAAGAATTAGATTCAAAATTCGAAAAATTTGATCAAATACGTCTAGAACTCAGTTATGAGGGTGGTTGGGTACTTTGGCGATTTCGCGTAATAATACCACAGACGTTAGGGGCAGAAGTTTTGAAAGAATGACATGATAGTCATTTCGGGATTGTGCGAATGAAAGAAATCGCCAGATCATTTTCTGGTGGCCAATGCTAGACTCACAATTCGAACAAATATCCAAAAATTGTAAACATTGTCTAGAATTGAATAAAAATTCCCCAAGAGTACATATGCACCCATGGAGTTGGCTCGAAACCCCGTGGTTTCGAATTCAAATGGATTTTTTGGCACCTTTCCACGGAAATATGATTTTTGTTGTGCTGAACGCAAATTTTAAGTGGCCGAAGGTTTTTAATATTAGAAATAACATTAAAACGGCGTAAACGGTCAAAGTCTTAGAAACTTTTTTGCACGGAATTGCTTCCCCTTTCAAATAATATCTGATAACGGCACTACGTTCACAAGCGTTGAATTTAAACAATTTGTCACAAAGCACGAGATAAAGCACACCTTTTCACCAGTAGGGCACTCAGCTACTAACGGCGCAGAGGAAAATTCCGTAGGCATTTTTAAAGATAAGGTTTATAAAATAATTAGGAGTGGGCTATTATTAGACGATACGATCACACAATTTTTGTCAGACTACCAAACTACACCATATTCGACAACAAAAGCGTCCCAGCATCATTAATGTATAAGCATGAAATGCGCACGGAATTTTCCCTGTTACGCCCGCAAATACGCATTAAAGTTGAAAAAGTCAAAATTCACAGATAAATAATGGTCCGAACTTGAAAAATCGCACATTTAGCGCTGGTGAAAAGGTAATAGTCAGAGATTCCAGAAAAAATTACCCAGATTGGTCCCCAGCTGTGACAATAAAAAAACATCACCAGTACTTTTTCTGGTTCAACTCAACGACGACATTGTAATCAAGCGTCACATAAATTAAACTCGTAAAGGGTGGATTAAAAAAAGCAAAGAAGAAACTTCTCCGCGTGGTTTCCCGCGTATTACTCATTGTTTCTGCACTATAATTTCAAAGTGAAGTTGAGTGAAGTGTGTTTAGGTGCGAGTGGACGTGTTTATTGGATATCTATTGGATATGAGTGTAACAGCAGCGTTGACACCAAATACAGAGTAGGTAGAAACATAACCTTATTTTTTCTTATATCGTGTCATTATAATAGTCCTCAGTGTCAATATTATAGAAATTACAATTTGAACCGAATCTATTTCGAATCTGGCGGCATCCTACACCTGAAATCGCAGAATCTCGGAGACGAGATATGTATTTTGAGCGGAAATTAGGCGATACGTATTTTTATAATTTGCAAAAAAAGACGTTTCTAAAAAATTAGGTGTATTTGAATTTTGTGCTTTGCGTTTAAAAAAATCCAGTTTCTTTTCTTTAAACCTCTTTAACTTTTGGTCTATGTCGAATTTTCTACTTTTTCTTGGAAACTGTTTCTAATTTTTAAATAATTAAAAATGGTTAGATTCCTAATTAAACGCTTTTATTCAATTTCAAATATTGGTTTAGTTTAAAATATTCCATTTCTAAGCATTCTAATTTGAAAAATTTTGTGTGATTGAAGTGATTGAAGAGGATTGTCTAAGGAATAAAACCATATCAATAACTTTCATTTTTAATACGCCCTTACCACCCACAATGTTCCATATATGGGCTTAAGAATATCTGGGGGTACCGCAGCCTGCTTGATCCCTCGGCGAACCTTTTCTATTGTTCAGCGCTGGACACGGTCTCGAAGCTGGACGGCTCTCAACCGGCGGCTTCTGCATTATGTTACAGGGGAAATTTAAACAGTGTATAGTGTATGAATTCTGTTATTCTGTTATTAAAGTAACTTACGTTACTTTAATAACTTTTAATACTATTTGTACTAAATTAAGTATGTATGGAGTCTAATTGTTAACGATACATGCGGGTTTCTTTTTTTATGATTTACAGAAGCGTTTAATCATTTGTATACTTTTTTATAGTTTGTAGTTTTTTCATAATTTGCCTTTTTTGGTAAAAAAATTCTTTATTTAAATTGATTTACATAAAAAAAAAATAATTTTGAAACAAAATAAACAGAATTTTTTACCAAAAAAGACAAATTTTAAACCAAATAAAAAATTTTATGATAACCATTGTTATGAACAATTCTTGTGGCAAAATATATAAAATTTTAAATTTTAAAAAATTATAATATCCTTTAATCGCCAGAACGGCTACCAGAATTGTTTACAACAATGATTATTATCAATTTTTCAATTAGTGTTGCAATCAGTTATTAAAGCGTGAGAAATTGTTATTTACACAATTTCAGTTTCTACATACTTTAAGTGACCAAATTATTATTTAAAAAATAGGGGAAACAAAACTTTGGAGCGTCAAGCTCTTTGGAGTTTAATGTGCTTTCATTTCAAACCGAAAAATGTAAAATCGGACCAAAATTGAAGGCACTGGACATTTTTTAAAGAAAAAAGTGCATTTCTTCCCCCTGTGCGCGCCTTCAGCTTGAACTCCATGGTAGGAGTTCATACACTATATTCCATTTAAATGTCCCATGTAACATAATGCAGAAGCCGCCGGTTGAAAACCGTCCAGCTTCGAGACCGAGTCCAGCGCTGAACAATAGAAAAGGGTCGCCGAGGGATCGAGTAGGCTGCGGTACCCCCAGATCGCCATCAGCCCATATTTGGAGCATTGTGGGTGGTAAGGGCGTATTAAAAATGAAAGTTATTGATATGGTTTTATTCCTTAGACAATCCTCTTCATTCAATTCAATCACACAAAAATTTTCAAATTAGAATGCTTAGAAATGGAATATTTTGAATTCAACCAATATTTGAAATTTAATAAAAGCGCTTAATTAGGAATCTAACCATTTTTAATTATTTAAAAATTAGAAATAGCGCATAAAATTTTCGTCCGTTAGATTTTTCCGATTTAGAAAAATTGCTGAGATGTAATGCGTATTTGAATTTTGTGCTTTGTTTTTCATTTAACGGGAGTCTTTTTTCTTTGAACCTCTATAACTTTTAAATTCACTGAGATATTGATTATTTTGTCTTTTCTGGGAAATCCCACCTTTTTTCATCTGCCAAATATTTTTGAAAATTTTCTGCTAATACCAGAAAGGCAGCCTATCATAATACTGAGGTCTAAACAATTGTTGAGGCCGAGATAATTTGTATCCCTCTAAAAATATAGTTTCTGAATTTTTCTTATAAACTATGTCATTTATCGCAAAAGGACAAGAAACATTTTTCATAGAACTTTTGTGGATGTGCAAACTTTTTTGTTAACATTTTTCGTATCTGCCATTGTTTCCAAGAAAAAGTAGAAAATTCGACATAGGCTAAAAGTTATTAGAGGTTTAAAGAAAAGAAACCGGTTTTTTTCTAAATAGAAAGCACAAAATCCAAATACACCTAATTTTTTAGAAACGTCTTTTTTGCAAATCATAAAAATACGTATCGCCTAATTTCCGCTCAAAAAACATATCTCGTCTCCGAGATTCTGCGATTTCAAGTGTAGGATGCTGCCAGATTCGAGATGGATTCGGTTCATATTGTAATTTCCATAACATTGACACTGAGGACTATTATAATGACACGATACAAGAAAAAAGAAGGTTATATTTGTACCTACTCTGTATTTGATGTCAACGTTGCTGCTACAATCATATCCAATAGATTTTCAATAAACACGTCTGTTCGCACTTAAACACACTTCACTCAACTTCACTTTGAAGTCATAGTCCAGAAACAATGTGTAAAACGCGCGAAACCACGCGGATAACTGAAACCAAAACGGTAAACACGGGCTGATTGCAGGTGCGACTGCGGAATACAGAGTGAGAGACCAGTAGGTTATAATTCTCAACAAAAGAACGTGTTTTTTAATCTTCTTACCTGAACTTAAAATTATTAACGTTATCATAAAACAGATTGAAGTTCAATTAAAAATGAAACATGTATTAAAGTATTAAAAAGGGGGTACTGAAAATTCGATTAAATAATATTAAAGTTGGATATCTGCAAATAATTTGAACAACTTCTAAACAGTGCTTCTTAATGTTATGCAATTAAAATTACAAATTGCAGTTATAACAAAAAAATTTCGTGTACTATTTGACATTAAAATTCAAAATAATAATTTTAAGACCAATGGCACTGAAAAAAAATGACTTAAAATTCAAATTGGGAAATTTTAAAAGATCATTTAAATACAAAATAAGCAGATTTGATTAATCAGAGATGTTTTTCTTGCCTCGAAATTTGGTTTTGGTCAAATTTAATTTTCCAGCTAAACAAAATTAAGAAATAAATTTTCTTTTTAATTTGGAAAAAATATTAT
>NC_046661.1:8604934-8608799 GCF_010883055.1 Belonocnema kinseyi | reverse complement strand
TTTTAAAATGATGGACGCACGAGCCGACGAGATAGACGCATGTACTCTACATACCCATCACAGCATTGTGATAGGTGACGTTAGAATGCATGCTTTACGAATGCAACAGCGTGCCTCGCCCATATGCGGGTACTGTGCGTCGCAAGGTTGTGATCTGGATTATCAAAAACACTTCTATTAAAATTTTATCATCACTTTTGTGAAAAATTCGCTGGACTTAAACTCATACTCAATTTTCAACTTAATAAAAAATTGTAGTTCCAATGTCTTCTAAAATTGTTGGTTTCACTTTCTTCTAATACATTTCTTATGAGTGCGATTTAAAAAATAATTTTGATCAAAATTGATTATACACTTTTAATATATTTTTTTACTTTTGTACAGATTTGTAAAATCGTAATCTTCAAATAGCAGAGAATCTTCGTCAAAATTATATTCAGAAACTTCTTTTTACAATACTAGATATGCCACTTTATGTATGTTTTCTATGTAAACTGTTTCTTCGTTAGAAATTTACGTTAGGGCAATTAACAATCCTATTATTATTGTAACTTATATATTCTCTTTATGAAATTTGTCGCCTGAAAGTGGGAAGGCCCCTGAACATCGCTTAAACAAAAGCAGTCAGAGACCTCCCCGCTCCTAGACAACCACTCTCAAGTGGGAGGTTAATAATAATTTTTAAGTTGTTCTTCGCCCGGTCAAATGTGGACTGAGGCAAATTTTTTCTTGTTATATTTTGAAACCTTTCAAAATGCTTGAAAAGCTTCTTAATTTTTTGTTTGAAATCTTAGAAAATCTACATTTTGTTCAAAATTTTTTGGCATCCTTTAAAGTTTCAACTTATTTTTCAACTTGTTCGAAACTTCTGAATATCTTTTAAACTTATTCCTATTTTTTTTAAATTCATAACTATACAATTGTTATTTATTTATCAAAATTTTCTATTGTTTTGAAATATTCCTAAATATTCTGCTGAAATTAATTTTTCGAAATAAAAAAATCATTTTGAATTTTACCAGGAATCCTAAAACAATTTTTTACTATATTAAAACCTTTCATAATCCTTAAAAGGTTCAAAATTTTAATTTAAAAAATTAGAAGTAATTTCTCAACTTACTCGCATTTTTTCTAAATTAATACATTTTTATCTGTTCTTCACACATCAAAATTCAACATTTTCACTTATAAATAAAATTTTTTTTTGGGCTTCCATTTTCGGCATGAAAGTGTAAAGTAGTGGGATTTGCTGATGCTGAGTTTTTCCGATATTGTGGTGAAATTTGAGTTGAGTGGATTGTGGAAGTGTGTAGAAGGGTGTGGATGTGAGAGATTAATTAACGGATTGTGAGATTGAAAAGGAGAGGTAGATATTTTGTTTCGATGAAAGAGGAAAGACAAAGGAAATTCGAGAAGTGATGATAGAGGTAATAGGGATTTATGAGGAAAGGCAGGAGAAAAGCGGAGAGGAATTAAAGAAGGTGATTAGGCGGGAAATCGCTGAAGTTAAGAAAGAAATAAAAAAATTGGAAGAAATCTGGGAAAAGTTAGAAAAGAGGATGCAATCATTGTAGCGAAAACTAGAGAAGCAGGAAGAAGATAATAATAAAAAGGTAGAGGAGATGCGAGGTATGATGAAGAGACTTGAAAGCTCGAACGTGGATTGCGGTGGGGGCGAGAGTGGGAATAAGGAGATGGAAAGGCTGCAGGAAGGGGTGGACGAAGTACTAAAAAGGATTGATGCTAAGGTAGAGATAGAGGAAATGAGAAATGTAGGAAGGGAAGTCCAGAGAGAATAGAGGATGATTTGACATGGGTAGAAAGGAAGGTGCAGTATAAATTAAGGAAAATAGCGGAAGAGGAAAGAAAAAGGGAGGAAAAAGATGAGAAACGAAAGTAGGGAATAATGAACGATTTGTTATTGGAATATAGCAGGACTGGAGAGAAAGGGTAGGAAGTTTATGAGAAATTTGACACAATGGGATGTAGTCATAATGATCGAGACGTGGCGAGATGAAAAGGGATGGGAAGGAGTAAGGGGAAGGTTACCAAGAGGTTACAAATGGCAAGTGCAAAATGCAAAGAGGAAGAATAATAAGCGCAGAGCAATGGGAGGAGTGGTGATGGGAGTAAGGAATGAATGTATAACAGGGAAAGGTAAGAAAGACAGGAAAGAACAAAAAGAAGGATTAATAGTAGAAGAGGCTATGCAAGCGGCTGAAGCGAGCGAGAACGTAGAAGCTAGAATTAACAGTAACGTAAGTAGTGATGAGGCAGAGGTATTTGAGAAGCTCGGTAAAGGGGTTGGAAGAGAGAGTAGCAAGCAAACGAGGCAAACCACCGACCACGAGTAGCGAAGAGGAGAAGTCGGAAGAAAATAAAACTGTTAAAGACCACTTAGATCAGGAAGGGGAAAATGAGAAAGTGCTAAAGAAGAGTAGACAGAGAACTCCACCTGAAAGGAGGGCAGGGGGAGTAGTCTAGAAGGCCGCGAGAAACTCATCAGAAGCCTCAGAGAGGAAACCTGCAAAAGGGTTGACAGAGCGAGGACGCATAGGGAAAAGTATGGGAGGAAGTGAAAAAAATGAGAAAGAAATGGGAGGAATGGGATGCTGTGTGAAAAGCCGAGAAAGAGGAGGTATTTAGGAAACTGGGTAGCATAGAATGTAAACAGAGAGGGAGAAAGAAATGAGAACTGAAATGATTTCGCTTGAGGAGAGGGTCAGGAAACTAGAATGCGGGAGTGGAAAAAAGGAAAAGGTGGAGTAGAAGACGTAGTCAAGGGGGATGATAAGAAACTGCAGGAGGAAAACGAGAGAATGCGCAGACCACTAAATGAAATAGAAGTAGGACTAGAAGGAGAAAAGGGGGGAACAAAAGAGAGCCAACTATAGTTATTAAAGGAATGAAAGTAGAAAGTAATTCGGGAAAAGAAGAAGTAGAGAAGCTGATGAACGATGTTGTGGCTCAAGTAAGAGTGGAGGCGGTAAAGGTGCTAGGAAGAGACACAGAAGGGAAAGCAGAAGTGCTCATAGTGAAAGTGGGAAACGAGAAGGAGAAGAGAGAAATTATTTAAAGAAAAGGGGTACTTAGGGGGAGGAGTGAATGAATTGAAGAGGACCCGACATGGAGAGAGACAAAGAGGAAGTGCATGATCGAACGGAAAGCATGGATAGAGAGCAGGAATGGGGATTATGTTTGGATAGGAAAAGACAGGGCGTGTGTGAATGGGGTGAAGTGGATCTGGGACGATGAGAGAGAGGAATTGAGAGCATAGGGAACTATACATGAAATAAGGGTATACAAGGGACATTGAAATGCTCAGGATGTAAGCGGCGTAGCGAAAAAAGGAAAGAACTGGCAAAAGTACTAGGAAGTCTGATAAGTACCTGAAAATTCTAAGAGATGGCATTAGTATTCACTAATGGGAACCATTTTCGTCGAGCTTGATTCTTCAAATGACGCCTGTCAAAACTTCAGCCATTTATGTTTACGCATTTACAAGTTACAGCACTGAGAAGCGACGATTCATAAGTGGTTTACCGAGTTTCGTTGTGGCCGTACGAGCACAGTTGATGATGAACGATCTGGGCGCCCAAAAGAGGTCACTACCCCAGAAAATGTCGAAAAAATCCATGATATGATGTTGAATGATCCCGAAGTGAAATTGAGAGAGGTAGCTAATGCTGTAGGTATATCATTGGAACGTGCAGGCAATATCGTGCATTCAATTTTGGGCATGAAGAAGCTCTGCGCGCGATGTGTGCTGCGTTTGCTCACAGTGGACCAAAAACGAATTCGTGTGACAACTTCCCAGCAGAATTTGGCATTATTTTCGCGTAAGCCGACCGAGTTTTTGCGCCGA
>NC_046661.1:8590614-8604834 GCF_010883055.1 Belonocnema kinseyi | reverse complement strand
TCCTCAGCCACCGTATTCACCAGACCTGGCCCCCAGCGACTATTACTTGTTCCCTAACCTGAAGAGATTGCTCACCGGTAAGCGTTTTTACTCAAATGAGGAACTCATAGCTGAAACTGAGGCGTATTTTGGAGACTTTCCGATCGAGTACTTTTCGGACGGTATCAAAAAGTTAGAAAATCTTTGGACTCGCTGTATCGACCTAAAAGGAGAGTATGTTGAAAAATAAAACCGACTTTGTCCAAAAAAACGAGGTAACGCCAGGGAAAGAGGCCGAAGGAATAAAGACGGCGTGGTGGGATGCAGAATGCAAGGGGAGTAAAGATAGAATGAAAGAAAATGTTAAAAAGTGAAGAAAAGGGGAGATAGAGAAACATGAATATAGTAGGAGAAAGAAAGAACATGAAATATTGTTAAGTAATAAAAGGCACTTAGAGAAAAGTAGGTATATGGAAGAGGTGGAAAAAGTGGTCAGGGATGAGAGAGAATGGTAGGTGATCAATGGGGAACGAGGGGAAAAGAAGGGCGTCAATAAGGAAATCGATATGGATTAGTGGACCCTGCACGTTAAGCCACTGTTAGGAGGAGTGGAAAATAAGGTATTAGGTGAAATGAGGAAGGCAACAGAAGGGGAAGATGATAGTGATTACAGGATAAGTAGGAAGGAAGTGAGTAGAGCGAAAGCGAGGCTTAAAAGAAAAAAGGCAACAGGAGAGGACGATACTCAGAATAAGGCTTTGAGGTTTGGAGGGGAACGGGTGAGAACGAAAATGTGGGAGATACGCAACATCGTTTGGAGAGAAGGATGGTCTAAGGAAAGGAGGACAGGGTTGGTGGTACTGATTATTAAAAAAGAAGAGGGCAAGAAGGTGGAGGAGTATAGGGGAATCACATTTATTTCAGTGGTTTATAAAATATATACAGAGATACTCAGAAAGAGATTAGAGAGGGAAGTGGAACAGAAAGGAACCATTCCACATTATCAGAGGGGGTGAATTAAGGGTTGGTCGGGAAGATAAAGGAGAAATTTAAACAGACCAAGATAAGGGTTAGGATTAGGAAACATAAATGGGAGATGTTTTGGAGTGGAATGGGGCTCAGGCATGGGTGCCCACTGAGTCCACTACTATTCAGTCTCTTGTTCGCAGATCTAGAGTAGAAACTGGAGAATAAAGGAAAAGGGGGAAGGGTTCTGGGAAATAGCAAGGTATATTCCTTAGCGTATTACCGTCAAGGTAAATGTAAATAAGACGAAGATGATGTGTTTTAAGAAGAGAAGGACAAAAGTAGAATATGAATGGAAGAAGTACGGGGATAAAGTTTAACAGGTCGAGGAATTTAGTTACTTAGGGTTCCGGTTTGAGTCGAAAGGCGGGGTTGAACTACAAGTAAGGAGAAGGATAGAATGTGCGAGTAAAGGAATGAGGCAGGAACGAGGTATAGGGAACAGAAGATTTAAGGATGACTAGAAGATGACACTGTGGATGTTTGATGCGTTAGTGTGGTCAATTCGAAGTTACGAAGTGGATATATGGGGACGGAAGAAGCACAAGAGGGTGGAAAGTATGCAGGAGAGATTCTTCAGATGGGTAATAGGAGTGAGCTGGCAAATGAAGAGAGCATGGAACTTTGAGGAGAAGCTAAAAAGGGGATGGAAAGCAGGATAGCACAAGCTTGTCTACGTGAAGTAGTAAACAAAGAGAATAGGGGTAACACAGCAGGATCAAGGTGAGAGGAAGAGAGGCGACAGAGGGGGAGAGAATGCGATATAAGAGCAGATATCAGAGTATAGCAAGAGATAGAGAATTAACTGATTTAGGTTGGGAGAAGGAATAAGAGAGTGCAGGTGCTGGATGAATGAAGAGGAAGGAAGATGTAGAGTTCGTTTTTACGAGATAGAATCATGGGGGAATGTTTTAGAGAGATGTAAGGGGGACGAAACGGGTGGTGAGAGTGCTGATGATAGGACAAGGTGGATCTTGGATCGAAGTGGACAAGGGGCAAGCTCGATCATGAGACTGGATGGAATGAGAGGAAGTAAGGGGCATGTAGTAGGGAAATGCCAAGTGCGTACCCCTATACTAGGACAATAAAGTAATAAAGATAAAGAAAACGTGAATTTATGTTAACGGAAATGGTAAGAGGAAACGGCAGCCCAGGAAACTCTATATTCAGCAAATCTCGAGAATAATTGTGTGAAGACAAAGCGATAGCATATAATTTAATATAAGTAGAATCTTATTATTTAGATAGTAAGTATTATTAAGGTAGTATAAGTGGTTTTTTACGGACTGTGAAGGGAGCGGATGTCCTTAAACCCGTAAAATGGAGAGAAAAATACATACATACTAATAAACAATTTTAATATCCGACATGACTTGTAAAACAATTTTTAATTGTTAAAAATAAATGTAACTTATTTGAACAAAATATTTTTTTGAAATAATGTAAACAAAACACGTATTTTCTGAATGAAATGTAAAAGTTGGCCACTACTTTGAGCCGTAAATTCAAATAATTTTGATACTTTTCTCATAAATTTTACCAATTTCTATTTGTTTGAACAATTTTTCTTCTTTTTTTTTTAACTTGAAAAAATAGAACACATACGAGGTGTGTTCAAAAAATAAGGTGACTTTATGGTTTTCTCGAAAAATATTCATCTATTCCTCAATATTCATGTTGTCACTGGGGGCCAGTTATAACCTTTTGAGAAAATCAGGATCAATATTGACTTCATTCAACATCTCCTGAGCGATGGTCATGCGATGGATCTTTTCATCAAAATTAAGCAGTTTTGGAACAAATTTCGCTGACACACGTCTCATGCCCAAAACGTCCGAAAAGATAACATGGCATGAGCCAACCGATATGCCAACATCTTCAGCAACTTCTCTGATGGTAATTCGGCGATTTTTCAACACCATTTCATCCACTGCTTGAACGTTTTCATCTGTTGTTGACGTGCTGGGACGTCCAGGGCGAGGTTCGTCTTCGACATCCTCTCGCCCTTCTTGGAACAGCTTGTACCACTTATACACATCTTTCTTACTCAGAGAAGACTCATCGTATGCAACTGTCAACATTTCAAGAGTTTTAGAACACTGGATTCCATTTTTCACACAAAATTTAATGCAAACTCTTTGCTCCATTTTTTTCGAAACAAGAAAATCGCCGAGCACACCAAACCCTTCTAACCTTTTACGCCTCTGCCAGAAAAAAAAACACGAGCTATATAGTCAAAACTGTGAATATATAATCGTGACGAGTGTACCAACACAACAAAACGAAAAATTTAAAACTTGAATGTACGTAGCCTGCGAAAATTGAAAAGTAATCTTACTTTCTGACACACCTCGTACAATTATTTTTTTGACTGTATAGTATATTTAAAGAATATACTAATGTTTTAAAATTATTTAATAAATTACGCGCTTCTTTGAAAAATTATTTATCCCCAAAAACACTTTCAAGATCGTATTTTCTATATTAAACATTATATTAAATGATTTTGAGGAGTAGGTAATTCTCCTATTATCTGCATGCAATTACTTAACAATTAATTATTGTTAACTTTTAAATTTCCTATAAATTAGGTCACGGTAAAAACAGAAAACATATGAAAAATATAATAATAATGATATTTTTATAATTTAAATAATTATCTAACTTTTATGATTTTTTATTAGTATGCCAAAAAAGATGTATACCATGCATACTCAATAGGGTAGTCCGAAAATACATGGAAACATTTTTGTGTATGCTAGAGTACAACGATACACCCATTTCATTCTAAATCCAAAAAAAGAAATTTCCTAATTTTTTATATTTTGATATTACCATGTGCCGGTTTTGACTTGAAGTTTCCCATGTAAAATGCATAGGAAAGGTAAATTTTTTGTATTTTTAGAATAATTTTTTGGGGTTTGGAAAAATGTGACGGGAAAGTATAAGGGCCTGCAGAAAATTATCCAAAGAAAAATGTCATCTATCAGACATATGGATCTGACACCCGTAACACACCCCCTCGAGTACCGGAAAACTGCCCTTAAAACCAAAAATGTCAATTTTTCAGGAAATCGACTTTTGTACACTGCATTCTCGTCTTTTTTTACTTAAAATTATTAATATTGGTCTAGTGGAATATTTCTTATCATTGGTTATTAATTGTTAATTATTTACACAAATCGAATTTGTTTAATCTGTTTTAGAACAATCCTTTTTCCCTTCAAAATTATTACTATTAGTCTAGTGGAATATTTATTAACATTAGTCATAAATTTTGTATTATTTAAACAAATGGAATTTGTTTGAACATTTCTCTTAAAAAATTTATTTTTTCCTCCAAAATCATCACTATTGGTCTATTGGAACATTTATGAATATCAGTTCATTAATTCTAAATTGTTTCAGCAATCGAAATTCGTTTAAATAATTTTGTTATTAGAAATTAATAATATTTCTTCAGTGGAATATTTATCAACATCGTATGATTAATTTTATTAACAAAAATTTTGTTAGTAAAAATTATTACTTAAATATTACTGATAAATTAATTATTAGGAATGGAAGCTTCTAATGTGTCCCCTAAGTGTTTACATTTTTCTTGCAACTTCTTCTTTATTCCTTTACACCCCTTCCCCCCCACACACACATTTACTTGCTGGTGGAAGGGGGACCTACAGTTTAAGGTGGGTTCCGAACCACCAAGAGCAACAGCTTTAAGTACTTAGAGAAAACCTTTTTTCTCTAGAGGTACCGGTCCCACGACTCTCCGGAGATGAACAACTCCCTTGCTTGGCTAGTGTTCACCGCATGGGCCGCCAAGTCTCTTCCAGAGTGTGAGGCGGGAATCAAACCTGCAAGCCGACGAAGTGGGTCCATGAGTGGGGAGAGCCGCCATCTGACGATGTGCCATTTGATTATGGGCACGAGCATTTTTGCCGACAAACTGTGCATGCAAATATAAACATGTGGGCGCTGCCATGTTTGTTGCGGGACATCAAAAGGTGGCGAACCTCCCCCCTCATTGCGTCACCCCCGCAATGGCATACCTAGTCCCTTGTTTCCTATGTCCATGGTCCAGAGCCTACACTTTCGCTCCTACGACCATCGTCCCACTAAATTAATTATTATTAAACTAATTATTAAGCAATAATTGATTATTATATATAAATATTTCACTAGGCCAACAGTAATAATTTTTATTGGAAAAAAATTCAAATCGAAAATATTTCAACAAATTTAATTTTTTTAAACAATAAAAAGTTAATGAAACAATGTTATTAAATATTCCATTAGACTCAAAGTAATAATTTTAAGGGGGAAAAATACAAATTTTCGAAAAAAATTATTTAAACAAAGCACTTTCGTTAATTTCAAAATCGCATTCTTTACTTGTGTAAGCATCGGCTTCCATCTCCATTTTTTCGTTAGACATCGCCTTTAATGCACTGAATTTAACGAAAGTTTCATATAGACTGACTCAACTGGCAATGACCAGCATAGAAATAGAATCCGGATCTACTTCAGACAAGCAACCCCTCCCCCCCCCCCTCTCTGTTGGAGAAAAAATAACGTGGTAAGCAAAAAAAAAAAAAAAGAGCGATTATAATATATTATATATTTCTTCTACCTTAATTTAAAAATAAATAATTGATAATAATTTTTCTATACGATAAGGTATCATCAATTTGAATAGAAAAAGGTTAAAGAGATCAAAATACATTGCAAATAATATAAAGTCAAAACTCTAATATACTATTTCCCATTAATATTAAACACTCAAGCCGTTAGGACTTAAAAGATTAATTTTGATCAGTTATTCAAAAATTACTTAAGATTCTACTCAGCGGCACTAACCCCAAGGAATATAAACTTCTACTGAGGGATAAAGCTTTCCTACAATGGTGGGAGGATGGATCGAGAATATCTTAAACATTACTCAATTAAAACATTGCCTTTTTACAAATTTTTGAAAAACTTTCAATGTCTTTAAAACATTGGGAAACAGCGTTTATACATTATTTAGTCTGTATTATTATTATATTGTAAAATATCGAGATATAAATGAGAGAAATGTTTAAATGACTCGAAAGTGATCTGCAAATCAAAAAATAATTCAAATTAAAATTATAGGTCGAAAAATGATGTATGGATTCGTCCATATGGCTGGCCTGCTGTTAAGTTAGACAAATTTGTATTGGATTTATGAAAAACTGTTTAGGCTTTATTAATCAATCTTTTTCAACGATATTATTTTTGTAATTGTCCAAATTAATCAGGATACGTTCTTGCGTCACTTATAATTGCCAATTTAAAAAAAATCATTAGTTATTTAACTCTGATCTACATTTTCTCCAAATGGAATTGTTTGTACCCATTTTACTTATACTGGCATGCAGCAAAGGGATATATTAAAAGCATTCTTTTTTATACAATTAAAAATTCAAAGAGACTTAAGAAATGGTACTCTCATATGTAATATACGCGAACCTGTTGATAATTTTCTATTATTTCACTTTCTTCACTTAATTATTTTCCCTTATTTTTCGTGCATTTCAGTTCATTTATTTACACAATATATTTCCCAATTTTCGGTACCCCCCTTCAAAACAGGTCGGGCGACTTCCCCCCCCCCCTGAATGCACCCTGAATGCACCGTAGGGTAATCAAGGTATACGCCATGAACAAAAATTTCACAATTCACTGTACTGTAATTTTACAATACGAAAAAGATCTCCACCTACAAATAATCAGAATATGTAAAAATCTAAATATTTCTCTTGCCTTTACAAATAAAAATAAACTTTCCGATACCCTTCCACCATCTATTGAAAACCAAATAACAAAATTTGAAAAAAACTTACCTCATTGATAGAATTTTTTGCAAGGATTGTCATATGATTTATATTGGATAAACAAAAGGTCCTTTCAAGACTATAATTTCAGAAAACCGAGAAACTCAATATAATAAAAAAAAACTAGCACAGGTTTATGTAATGACTCTAGTAAGTTTGATCGTAAATTTGACTTTAATTCTAAAAACGTTCAAATTTTATGCATAGAAAGTAAATATCACAGTAGAATCCTTTTAGAAATCATCAATATAATAAAAAGTGATGGTATCGATAATTTTAGACCTGATACTGATAATCTCAGTGATGAAAAGAATTCCTGAAAACAAATTCAAGAATCTATCGACCAAATCTGGACAATGATATATTACTTGGCTAGAAAAGTAAAAAATTTAAAGGAGTTTAATATCAAGAAACATCAGCTTTACAGTCAATGAAATACTAAATACTTCTCAAATATTCAACCTTTATCGACAAATTACATGTCTTTGGAATCGGAAAAATACGTAGATTCCAAATATAATACTTTTAAGTCACTGATTGCAAAATCACGAATTTTTCAATCTCACATTTTTTTCCCATTTTCTAACAAAGGACTCCTGAGGAAAGGGGTGGTCTGGCCAAGCTCGCAGGTACTGCCCTGAAAGTAGGTCGTAGGGCAGCCAGGGCAGGGAACCCTGCACTGGGCAAGCCGACCACTGTACTAAAAGAAGATGCACTTGAAGGCGCCTTCGGCCCATGTAAATGACAGGCATTTTATATTTTTAAGTTTTTAAAGCTGCATGAAAAAGTATTGCGATTACTCTGTGAGTTTCTAATGCAAATTTTAACGTAGAATCCGAATTTCAACAATTAAAAAGTTGATCTTGCTGTTTTTTGAGTTTTTTAAAAAGGAAGCGAATGGAGACCCAATGGGGTCTTTACGGGTACTTTTTAGAGGCTCCTTTTGGTTCCTTCGGTTCGCCAGGGATACCTTAATTCTGATTCAAAAAGGACGACTGGTCTCACGGATGTAAGTCATCATATGTCAAGAACAAGTAATTCTTTAAATTACATTACACTGGTCTAAAAGTTCTAGTTTATCCTCGTCTAATTTCAGAAGTGTCTTAAAATTGTTAGAAAGTATGCCTAAAAATGGAATAAATGTGATTCCTTTTTTTACATTAACCTGCTCTACGTTAATGTCAGTATCACTAGAAGAAAATTCTCCTGATAGTTATTATAAAATACATTTTTTTCATCAGAAAGCACCATGCTATGAGCCTATTACGCCCCTAAAAAAGTGATCCTTAAGGTAGGTCTTTACTAAACTGCCCAGCTACTGACAGTTACTTATTTCTAAACGGCACCGTCAATGAAAGCTCAAACAGATGGAACCCACATCAATCCCATGTTCTCATCTACAACCATATCAACAACTTAATATAAATGGTGAAATGAAAGACACAAAGAGAGATTTAGTACCCCAAAAATCTAATGTTAAATATGAGCTATCCTTGAAGGAATTTGTAAGTTGAAGAAAACAAAACAGGAATTTTCGGCCAGTGATCATCATTATCAAAAAGATTCACTTCATAGAGCATTCTTGCATCATTTCGGTAAAGAACCTTCAAACGTTCACTTTTTAGGGGGCTCTATGGACTCATCATATAAGGTGGGTTTGAATAACATATATTGCATCACTCGTAGGTCTTCACTTGTGGAAATCAATATCCACAGGGCGACGAGAAAAAAAAGCATGGCCCTTGGATATCGTTTTTCACGCAGTAGCACAACCATGGCAAATTTCGGTGTCAGATAAGATTATAGATAAAAACCTTAAGCTTACTTTTTTATTAAAAATAATAAAGATATTCTAATAATAAGACTCTCACACCTGTTGTTTGTTCCATTAATACTCGTATTTATTTTTTAGCCCAGCATACTTAGTAAAAGAATTTATAATACTTCCTTTCAATCTCTTCGACTGTTTATTCATTTAAATTTGTATCAGACGAGATATATAAAAGCAGTGGGGATGATACATAACATTTAAGTACTATACTACTTGGTTAATAGAAATTTAGGATGAAAGAGAGGGAAATTAGTCGCGTTCTTTGTGAATTTTAGAGCAGCTTTTGATTGAGTAAACAGAAAAGGTATTCCGGATAGGAAGAAGACTAAGGCACGGGCGTCCCTTGATTTCACAACTTTTCAATATGATGCTGGCAGATTTAAAGGAGAAGCTGAAGAAGACAGGGAAAGGGGGAACGATTTTTGGTAACAGAAAACTATACACTCTACCATACGCGAACGGCGTTTTTCTGTTAGCAGATGATGAGGAGGGAATTAATCTAATGATGAGAATTTTCGAAGAGCATGTAGGAACAAAAGACTTGGCGTGAACGTAGAGAAGACCAAAGTGATGTTCTTCAAAAACGAAAAGACCAAAATAGATTACATTTGGAAGACGAACCGACAATCACTGGAAAGTGTGGAGGAGTTCTGTTACCTAGGTTTTGGTTTGAAGAAGAAAGGGGAAGCGGTGTGCAGATAAGTAAAAGCATCAAATGTGAGAGTAAAGTAATGGACCAAGTATGGGATATATGATTGCAGAATGAGGGTTTAGTTGTTTGGTGTTTAGTTTAGAGGGTTTAGTTGTTTGGTGTATATAAGGGGTTTCTGAAGTGGGTATTGGGGGTTAATCGGAGTTGCCCAGGATACATATTGAGGGAAGAATGAGAATGGAAAAAATGGTAACTGGACAAATGAAAAAGGGATGGATGGTCGAAGAGGAGCTAAAAAGGGTAAAGGATGGTAGAATTGCACGAGTATGCTTGGAGGAAGTTCGCAACAAAGAGAGGAGAGGCAATTTGGAAAATTCGAAATGGGATAAAGAAAGGGAAAAAGTTGGGATTAGAATGGAAGAAGGAGTGATTGCTGTAGATATTGGATGGATGAAGAGGAAAATCTGTAAAGACTATATAGATACAATACGGAATCATAGGCAAATGTATTAGAGAACTGTACAGGAGAGGAAGAAGAACAGTTGAGCGTCGATGAGTGTGTAGCTATTCACGCGATGTTTCTGAATCAACATAATTGAAAGTGTTTCAGAAGGTCAAGCGCGGGTTTTCACCGAGACTGGGTGTCATTCTACAAAATTGAACCTGCTCACGGCGAAATCGCAGCAATGTTTCAGCTGTAACCTTGCCTCACGACCGTGAGGTAGGTGGTTACAGTCTGCGATGAACTCATTTCGCCGAAGTAGCAAATCTTCTGCACCATGAGAACACGGAGTAATCCAAGATGACCGAATTTCGTATTTTCTCGACAAGAATCTTTTGACACGCAGGGCTAGAGAACCAACGGTCAGGACGACTATCTTAACAAAATATTCCTGGTATATTCGTCATAACTCACTAGTAATGTACATACCTCTGTTTTGCTTATTGTTTTTTGGCAGTAATGTTAGTGTTCGCTAGTGCCGAAAAATTTTCAGGCCTATGTCAGGTTTCGAGTCCGTAAAAGAAACAATTGTCGAGAATGTGCAGTTCCAATTAATGCGGCACTTCTCATTCTCGACAATTGACTCGGCTTCCCTAGGAGCGTTTAGCGGAGCGGTATTATTGACAATTTCGTATAAGTGCAAGATGTATTAATAAAGCACTCTAAGTGCCGCATTATTCCATTTTGATGTACGTTGTTCCCACATGAATGTCGTAGTTGAAATGACACTGTCTTGACATGCCAAAATGAAACCCTCCGTGCTTGACTTCAATCCGAGTTATCAGACGAAAGAAAATGTTAGCTCATAAGACTTTGAATGAGCCCTTATATTTCTGTTTAAGATACCGTGCATACTCAGTGGCTTTTTTAGCTGCTTTGTACATGAGCACTCCTTTGCCCACTTCTTCGTGTTTTCTGACCCATTCAAGAAGATGGTGTCGTCCATTTGCAAAAATATGTGATTTGCCCAGAATGAACTTGTTGTAAAGACATTCCAGATCCAGTATTTTTCGACCACCTTGATCACGTGAAATGTAAAGTCGCGGATCACACGAGTGTTTATAAGCGTAACTAACGGGACGTCAAGCATGTTCGCTGCAGATACTTTGTTTCTCGCCGACAGTTCGGAAGATTAAATCTGACAGATGATCCGTTTGTATCTTCTTCGAAAGGTATCCTTTATAGACCTCACATCCTGAATGCGGCTGTGTGGTACGCCCAGGAATATATAGGTTTCTCCCGTGCGAAGTTATCGTATAGGGGTTTTGTCGACGAGCTCAGGGTCTTCGGGGCTGCCATTAAGTTTTCCTAGCTTGAAATACAGCTTGGCGGTTTGATATAAATTTAAGTTTTTCAAGTTGATTTTACTCTCCCTTTTACGGGTTTAAGACTATTTACATAAAAATTACACGTAGTTTTAAAAATAATCCACACATACTAGCTTATCAACTATATTATTTTATTATGATTCTAATCGCTCGCGACATTTTCCTATGTTTCCGTACCTAAATAGAAACGCGCGCCTCAATTTCCCTCGCAAATTATTTTCTATAGACTACTGGATCCTTCCGAAGGTTCCTTATTCGGTTCCTTAGGCCGGCTTGAAAGTTTAAGGTGTCCTGAAATGGAAGCAGTTTCCCACAAGTACGCCAAAAAAGGTAACGCGCTTCACTGCGAGTGCTTCATATGCTAATCTTGCGCGCCTGACGCTAAGCAATCTGTTTTATCTCCGAGATAAATATTGTGCGAGACGCAGGCCGGATATAGGGAGGGAAGGAGTACTATTCACAACATTTACGTCTTGCAGCACCTGGTGGATAGAGAACTAACCAAAAAGGATGCCAAAGTGTACATGGTTTTTGAAGATCTAAAAGGCGTTTTCCCTTCGGTGGATAGGGGGATATTGTGGGAGGCAACGGAAGAGATGGGAGTGAAGAAAGGCCTAATTCAAACGGTAAGGGAGGTATATGAGGTGACGAAATATAGGGTGAGAGGAGGAGAGATAATCTCTGAGAGTTTCTGGATAGTTAGGGGGTTGAGGCAAGGGTACCCGCTTAGCACAACGCTTTTTGAATATGATGGATATGAAAAGTAAGCTAGTGGCCGGAGTGGTAGGAGGAGTTAGGGTAGGAAGAGTCAGGATATGGTCACTCGCATATGCAGAGGACATAGTGCTGATAGCAAGGAGCGAAGAGGCTTTAAAAGAGATGATGAAAAGGTTGAGAAGATACTTGGACAAAAATAGGTTAGAGTACAATGCGAAGAACTAGAAGATTATGGTGTTCAAGAAGAGAGGTGGAAGAGGGGGCGGGGGAGAACGAGTTTAGGGATTATAACGGGGAGTCGAGCCTGTAAATATGAGGAGAAACTTTTGGAAGAGGGGGAAATAAGCTACTTAGGGAGTGTTGGTGGGAGAAGGAGAACATACGTAGGGTTTCGAAGATGGAGGTGGAAAGGGAAAGGTATTTTAGAACGAATCGATTGCAGATGGATGAAGTGAGAATGATGCACGAGGAAGGAAGTTATATGAGTTAGTTCAAAAAAATGGCATGGAGAAAGAGAAGGCCAGGAGAGAATAATAGAGTCAAGGTTCAACGGGAAGTATGTGTGGATTGTGTCAAGGGAGAGGCGAAATATTTATGTGAGAAAGAATCGCACGGAAGTTAGGAACTTACAGCGAAAGTGAGATGCGGTTGCATGGAGGGTTTTAAAAGGTTCTGCCTCTCTAAAGAAAGAGAATGTGTTAATTGTGCAGGAAGGGGTGTGCAAAAGTTGAGCGCTGGTTGGAGGAGTGTGAAGAGGTGGAAAGGAATGGGGTAAGCATGGAGGTATTGTTGCATGAAATGGGGGATAAAAGGGCAGTAGTATGGGTGAACGGGGTGTTGGGCAAAATCGAGAAGAATAGAAGGAAGGAGAAAGTGGAATGGAGAAGAAATAGTAGATAAGTAATAGGTGTTAGCCGCGGATGCAAAGGCTGTTCATGCTAGGCATAGCGAGAAAATAGCGAGATGCGTGTGAGGTGAGGTGAAGCGACGAGGGTTAGGCTATAAAAGCGAACGGATAAGATATAAGGTGTGGATCAATGTTAATTTTTAAGAGGTAGTTGTAAGAAAATTCTGTAAAATATGAAAGTGTAAGCAAGTAAAATTTTTAAGGCCAGCAGGCCGAAAAATAAACGTTTATCTATCTATCTATAATGGTTTCGTTTATCGTTTGTCTTTGCCAATAGCAGTTTTAAAATTAATGAAATGATTTCACTCATATTGATTGAGATGCTTTCCTCTAATGAAGATTATTATTATAAAAATTATTCTTTTTCTACCTTGTGAAATTCTGGCTGTATTGTCACTTGCGTTATTCCCATCTCAACAAAAAATGATGTGACTTCATCAGTAATGTTTGCATATATCTGTAAAATAAAACATTGGTTTTATGAAAAGTTAGATACAGATTTTGGGTAATCTAAAAAATATCTGTAATCTGACTGCAGCATCTTGCATTGTTGGAATTTATAGCAAATGCCTAATGTTTGAGTCAAATTTTAAGGACTCTCTCTCTATGTGTAAGCAATCGTTGAATGTAGCGAAAACATGTTTTTTGTATATTATATGGAACCAGGCAAAACAAAAGTTTAGTTAAAAAATGTAATTTGCAGCAAGATCTACAAAATAAGGAGTCGTACGTTGAGATTCATTGATTTTTTCCATTAAATATACTTTTTTTACATATGTTATTATTTTTGTAATACTTAAGTAACAGGCTGTACAGTTTAAAAGAATATGCACCCTTCCACTTTTAAAACATATTTAAGACTTCAGCCTGAAAGAATTATTGTTTTTCTCAAAAAGTCATTGGTTATTTAGTAGAAGGAAGTTATACTGTCACGTAAACTTAGAGGAAATTCAACTTTTCATAGATGAATTGCATAAAAGTGACTTAAAAAATGACAAAATTATCGTATATATCAATTAGTGCTAAGACTGATTCAAACGTATTTAAATAAATAGGAAAAAGAATAGTATATTACATCAAACTTAGAGTTATGCACGTCTTTACCGTGAGGAGGTCAATGTTCACAGGACAAGTTGTGAAACCATGGTCGTACGCTATGGTTTTGCTACTGCGGAAAAGACAATAGTTTTTCTCGTCGTCCTATGAATATTGAATTCCCTGCGCAAAAATATGTGTAATTCTACGAGTGATCAGGACCGGCGTTTTAAATTTGTCCGACCGTGTGCAACAAATTTATGCTGCCCCCATCCTTCTTCTTTTCCTTAAACATTTTTTAAATACATTTTCTACATTGGCATACTTTATTTCCATTTAAACTGCTTTCAAACCCTTTCGTGTTTAAAGGTTTTGCACAAAGGTGGGG
>NC_046661.1:8564798-8590514 GCF_010883055.1 Belonocnema kinseyi | reverse complement strand
GCCGAATATTACTGGGAGCCCGTATAGGGGACTTTGGGAAATGTTCCAGGGAACTACCGGTCCGGTTGTACAACATATCCTCGTCCCCAGCGAACAGCGTAGAGGGTGATGGCGATTTTGCATTGGCACATCCGAGCTGTCCGATGAGGAACGTTGTGATGTTCCTAACCGCATAGCAGACTCTTCACGCGCGTGGGCGGCAGCTCGCGCAGCGTTTTCTTCACGACGACGGGCGCGTTGACGAGACCCGTGGCCTAAACGTTTACGTTTGACCGTGGTTGACGCGGTGTTAATTCCGGGATTATGAGAATCGATTGAATTTACTAAAATATTCGTTTCACGGGCACGACAGGCGTGGTAGGTGTCTAAACTTAAACGTTGGGGAAAGACAGCGGGAACCGATCGGGTATCCGGACCCATGACAAAACGTCCACGATACGCGTTCAGACTAAGCCGTTCCGGTTGTCCCTGAGTTACGTTGTTAGCATTTGCGGAATACATCTACAAAAACAAATGAAAACCCACAAATAAGATCCATT
This sequence comes from Belonocnema kinseyi, assembly GCF_010883055.1. Lineage (NCBI taxonomy): Eukaryota > Metazoa > Arthropoda > Insecta > Hymenoptera > Cynipidae > Belonocnema > Belonocnema kinseyi. The sequence goes on along the minus strand of NC_046661.1, from coordinate 8,589,975 downwards.
GCCAACAAAAAATAACAAAACGCGCGAATCAGTAAGGCGATTTAAAGGGAGCAAATACAAAGTTCGGGGGGGGGGGGGGGTATATATTAACCGATAGTGGTGCTCACATTAACGCGTAATTTTTCCGATTCCCTAAATCATCAGCAATAAAAAGAACGTTTCAATGCCCAACCATAAAGAATTGGAAAGGGAAGGGTCAGGAAACACAAACGCGATATTTTTGTCCGGAAAATATAATAATTGGTCAATACATAACAATTGGCAAAGAGAATATATCACTGCACACACACACAAAAATCAATAAAGCACAAGTCCTGGTTATCCTGTCCTCCAAAAGAGTTCAGTTTACCAGTTCGAAGAAAACATAATTAATCAAATGTTGGCACGAATAAGATAAACAAATACGAGAAAGTAAATAAAAATAGGCACAAAATATATTATAAAAATATGTATAAAAAAAACGAGGTCAACCCCTGCTATCCCGCTCTGGTAGCGCGGTTTAACTGGTTCAAGATAGTACAGCTAGATGACAGATTAATTGGATTCAGCGAAGGAGTTAGAATAGGAAACATACGACGAATAGGGAGGGGGGGGGGAGTTAAGAAAGCAATAAGATAGGGAAAAGAAAAAAAAGGAGAGAAGAGAAACAGAAAATGTTTTCGATACGGTAACGAACCTCGGCCTGATTCTGGAAGAAACGTGTGGATATTCAGGTACCAAAATCTCTCGACGACTATAATGCTTGGTGAATTTTGCGCGCCGTAGAAGTATTTGTAAAGCTGGAATGCCTCTATGATATTGAAGTCCTGGAAGGGGATCCGGGTCGTGGAAATAAGAAGATTCTTATTTTGAAGAACACTGTATTTTTATTTTATTCCAATACACTATATGATCGCACAGACAACACATTAACCGGATGGTTTAGAAGTCGAAGATCAACTGGCTCTCGTCGGCCGCACGCAGTTGGATCAGAGCGCAGGACGCTCTCCGCTTGCAGGGAGGGTGGGACCCAGGCCGCTGATTGGACAGTGGTGAGGAGAGAGAAAATAACGTATATTGGAAAAGGCTCCCACCGTCTCTCCGAACGCTGACCGTCTAAATGTAACTAAAATGTTATAATAAATTTAAATTTTAGGAAAAATAAAAATTAAATTAAATTCTATATTACATAAACCGGTAGAAATAAAAGTATCAAATGGAATATTATGAAAACTATTACTATCAAAAACGGCTAAAGGAAAGACAAGAAACGCAAACTATGCGTAAAAACAAAACAAAAAAATATGTATCTAAAATCCGCGGATTGTAACAAAACCTATTTTATTCGTTCGCCTTAATATCTATGAAATTAAGATAATCTTAATAGAATATATATCAAATATACGATACGGCCGTACGAAACGGAACTAATGTAATTCTCGACAACTCTTGAATTTGAATCTCTTCAGCAGACTTAAGATATTAAAGTTCATTCCATCTTTTGTTTTTATTATTAACTAGCCTGTTGCTAAATTAATCAAAGTTGTCTATTTATCTTTTTTTTCTAACTTCAAAATACCCATTAAACTTGATCAGAGTTTAAAAGGTAAAATAAGAAATGGGAAAAATTCGATAGATTAAGGAAGACCGAAATAGAAACATTTGCTAGAGTTTTCAAAGAAAGAAAGAGAGGACAGATAATATGAAAACAGAGAAAATAAAACTTAGATTGTCATTCAAGTCACGAACTGAGAGGGCAGGTAGATGTAGGCGAGCCGAATTTTTGCCTTCCAAACACATGTTTCCCAGATTTTAAAGAGAAAGTTCCTAAAGGGGCTGGAAAATAACAATAGGAGCAACCGATATCGTTACGAAATACCGAAGAATGTTGAGTTTAACCCGTAGATCTATACTTGAAAATTTCCCATGATTTTTTCAAGCGGTGCTCAAAGGGAAAGAACTCGAGATTCGTTTGGTGCTCCTTCTCTTTGAGCCGTGGCTTATAACAAAACATTATTAATATTATTTTCATCATATAAAGATTATACAGAAATTTTTTCGCCTTTTTTTAATCTGGGCATACTCTTCAAACAGTTCTTGACGCAATAAGTTCATGATAAAAATCCACGCTTGCTGTATCTCAGCGATTTTCGTCTTCGTTGGTAAGATTTTCTTTCAAATTCTTGCACTTTTTAAGCATTTCTACCTTATCCATCTTTAGAAAAGTAGTGCTAATAACTACGAAATCGAAAATATTTTTTAATTGTTCAATAAACTGAAACTTTTCTCAAACCGGTACTAATAAAGCGACATTTCTTGTCAAGGCTCAAGTGATCACAAAATAACTACATCAAAATGATTAAACTGATAGTGTGCATGCCCCGAAAAGAGTGTTGTAATGAGAAATTAAAAAAACGTAACTGTCATGTGATTTAATTAAAAAACATGGTCATTAAGACATGTTTGATTGTAAACTCTAACTTATTGGTATCACTGTTCCATTCCAGGACACCAAATATAGCAAGCACGATTAAAAAATATCTCCTAGAATAATAATATAAATAGAACAAAACAATTTTCATTTATCAGTTTTTTTTCAATTTCTCAACAAAATTCGTATGCGCTGTATATGACGTATTGTAACATAATTATATTTGACGACGTTATTGAACCTTCTAAAAAGTTGTGGTTATTAGTAAAAATTGCTTTTTTATTAGGATTCTCTAATTACTTATTAATTCAAATGTGTCGCTAAATCTTAGGTATAGAAATATACTATAACTGTTAGATTTTTCGTCGTTTAAATTAAAATCTTTGATCTAATCATTCAGGGTATTTTCATATTTAAATTTTTGCTTTATTTAATTATAGAGCGTATAACCCTGCCTCATTTGATTGTGACTGTGCAGGACTTGTTTTTTAAAGTTATTTGTCTTTATTTTTTATAAATTCACTACAAATCCAATTCGTATGGATGTTTGAGCTCATTCTGAAGTTGAATATGATTTTCTTAGAGTTCACAAAATCATACCTTTAAATCAATGAATTGTTTTCAAATTATTTTATTGCATCTTACAATCGAGAATTTCTTACTGGATTGTCTCTGAAATGAAAAAGGGTTGAGAAGCCTACTCAGATTCTGTAAAAAAGTGGAATACTTACAAATAAGAATTTCATAAATATCGCAGATTTCGATTAATTAAAAGTGTTCAAAAATATTTTCGAATCTTACGTTTTAGGTCCTTAATCTCCCGAATCAGAACGATTTGAATAGGAACTTTATTCAAAGTTATGAATAATCTACATCTATTCACTACTTTCTTCAACACGTCGACTTTATTTTCTACATCTACAATGTTTTCTGCTAGAGATTTTCCCTGCGAATTACTTATTTCGCTTTGGCAACTCACTTGCCTATCTATTCTGTCAGGATTTTTTTACTGCAAACGAATTTATTTTACTATCTAGTACTGTAAATATTGTAAATATTAGTTGTTGTAAATATTAGGTTGATTTTAATAGTATTGATCACTTCGCCTGTAGCTAGCACGGAGTAACCTATTGTTTCCATAATTTTCTCTTCGATTTGCGCTCTCGTAATTATTTTGATACACGCGTCGATTCTCTAGATTATAATAGAGATTATTTTCTCTAAGCCTGCAACATACGAGAGACTAGGTACACGTGATGGGTTTTGAGGTCGCTGAATCCGAATCCGGTGTCCGTTTGGCGTCACCAGGTCAACATCAAGGGCAGTTCAAGGTCAAACTTACAAAATTCATCGCTAGCCAACTCAATTAGGGTAACTTCCGGTTTAAGTAGTCGCTGAATTCGAACACCGTGTCCATTTGACGCCATCAGGTAACTGTCAAGGTCAGTAAAAGGTCAAACCTATCAAATTCATCGTTTACAAACTAAATCAGGGTACCTTCAGTTTTAAGTCTCGCTGAATTTGAATCCGTTGTCTGTTTTACACCAAACGGTCAGTATCAAGGTCAGTCTAAGGTCAAGCCTACAAAATTCATCGTTAGCTTACTAAATCGGGACACATTTAGGTTTAAGTTATCGCTGAATTCTAATCCGCTGTTTGTTTGATGTCATCCGGTCAGTATTAAGGTCAGTTCAAGGTCAAACCCACAAAATTCATCGCTAACCAACTAAGTAAAGGTACTTTTAGGCTTAAGCGAACATCTTGAGATGAAGGTAAAGAGCTTTAAATGGTCAAATTTGGAAAAATCTGAAGAGTTTTTATGTGGGTTCTGTGCTGTTTAGAATTTGCAGCCTTGCCGCCATTTAAGAATTCTATACAGAAACAAGGGTGCAAACGCCAGGTTTATGTGATGTATAAAGTATGATTTCATGACATGAAGGTTTACGCCAAATCATAAGCAGAGAGATACGACGTTTTTTTCTTCGTATTTGCAATGTCTGCTAATGTCACTTAGCCAAGTCGAACAAATGATATGAGGAATCCAAGAATGGTCAAGACTTTCTTTTGAACCACCATAACAATTAATGTACATATTTTTACAGCATCTGTTAAAGACCTTATATTTTTGGGTATAATGTATCTACCACATACGACAAAAAGTATGTCTCCACAATCACAAGGTGGCATAGTAAAGAAGAGAAGGTCGCTTAAAGGAATACCTCCAAAAAATGAAACTGATTAAAATTCATAACAAATAGGTAGTCACTTGGAATAAAATTATAACTTCCTAATGCAACTTCCAAATGTTAGGTTAGTCATGGCCATCGACATTTAAACTAAAGTCGGGATGTATAGAAAAAGTCATAACCGACTACATACACAATTACGTATTTTTACTTTAAACATCAGCTAACTTTATTTTGATGAATACAGACAATCTAGAGGAAGTTTCTTCGAACGCCTAGGCATTAGTTTCGATGCAGACCGTCAAAACTTTGTTTTCACATCCCGGCTTGGGTGGTCTGAATGTCATGTAGGTTTTGACTAGCCCTTGGTGATATTAATATTAAACATCACTGGTAAAGTTTGATACAGTATTCATCGTAGAAATCTATTTTGCGCAGTAAAAAATTATCATTTAAGAAGATTGTATCTGGTATAAATTTAAATCAGTTTCATTTTTTTGAAGTATCCCTTTAAGCCACCTTGTCTCCTTTACCATGCCACCTTGTGATACTCACGGCCCAGTTTGTGTCGTATGTGGTAGATACATTATACCTAAAAATAGAAGGTCTTTAACTGGTCTTGGATTCCTCATATCATTTGTTCGACTTGTCGAACTGACATTAGCAAACATTGAAAAGAAAATGGAGAAAAACTTCGTATCTCTCTACCTATGATTTGGCGTGAACCTTAAAACCAGGAAACAGATTGTTACTTTTGCTAATGCAGCACTGAAGGTTTTAATTAAAAGAATTTACATACGTCGATTTAACCTGTTATTGATTCAGTTCCGTATCCAGTATATACGAGCAACATTGAAAGAGATAGTTCTATGGAAAACAATCAATGCAACAATCAGGACAATATAAGCAATTGAGAGGGTATGGAAAAGTCAGAAAGTCAAGAAGGTAGAGGAGATGATCTAGAGAAAGAGTCCATATGTGATATTGCAATTTGAAGAAAGGATACTTTAAACAAGAAAAACTAAGCGATCTAATTCGAGATCTAGGCCTTTCTAAGAATCTTAATCCAGGATTATTAGATGTTATAAATAAACATTTAGCAGATCCAATGAAAGCGCTGTTACCACCATTACATATAGAACTCGGCTTAGTGAAAGAAGTTGTTAAAAACACCCTAGCTACAAAGAAATAGTTATTAAAATGATTGAAAATTTAGGGTGTTTGATGAATTTAAAGATCCATTTTTTGGGTCTCATATCGATTGGTTCCCTGAAAATTTAGGTGATATGAGTGAAGAGCAGGGAGAGAGGTTCCATCAGGACTTTAGAGATATGGAGCATAGATATCAAGGTGTATGGGATATTTATATGATGCCTGACTATTGATGGTGCCTAAAAAGGGATATGAAGACCGCTCACAAAGGAAAGAGTATTCGAAGATCATTTGAGTCAAGAAAGACGCGTTCTTCAGAAAAAAGTCGTTTTAAACAAAATTCACATTTTTATTTATATGTAGCATCATACTTTAAACATCAGATAAACCTGGCATTGGCGCCCCTGTTTCTGTTATGTACGAGTATAAGTTCTGAAAGAAGTGGTACCTCTACGTGGTTTAGAATGAGTAACAGTATAACCACTTTAACTGAATTAAAAGCGTTTCTCACGCTGTATTTAGATAGTTCAAATTTAACTTATTCAAAAGTACCTGATACTATAGCATTCTTGAATGGCGAAAATGTTACAAATTCTAAACAGCACAGAACCCACATAAAAACTTTACAGATTTTTCCAAATTTGACCATTAAAATCTTTTAACCTTTATCTCAAGATATTCACTTAAACACAAAAGTACCCACATTTAATTGATAAGCGATGAATTTTGTGGGTTCGACCTTGAACTGACCTTGACACTGACCTGATGGCATCAAACAGACACCGAATTAAAATTCAGCGATCACTCAAACCTAAAGGTACCCTGATTTAGTTGATGAGCGATGAATTTTGTAGGTTTGACCTTCAACTGCAATTAATTCTGATCTGGTGGCGTCAAGCGGAGATCAGAAAACAAATTCGGCCCTAACGTCCTTTGTGAAATGTCTCCATAGTCAGGTTATTATTTCACATTCAAAGGGTTGTAGAATGAAGCCTCTAGCATTATTTCTCATTTTATTTGCGTATTCTAATTTAGTAAGTTTTTTATCTATATAATAACCATAATACAGATATTTTCCGATTTAGAATCTGATGTAATCATTTCAAAACTTTTTTTATAAACTTTGATTTAAATGATACAATCTCATCACTCGTATTTTGCCGTACCATATTCCATCACTTTTTTGCCATGCCTTCTAAACAAGATTAAATCGCAAAATGAAAATCGTATGTCCTAACATTTAAAGCTCTCATATATTGCTCAAAGTCGTTCAAAAACGTCATAGAACGTTAACGGCTTGTGTCAGAAAATTTTGGAACAGGATAATTTTCTAGCCACGGAATTCTGACAGTTGTTGGACCTATATTTTGATCCATTCGCATTTCTTATTTAAATTGATGATCTACTAGATCTTGCAATCGTTTTCGATTTTGCATATCAATAAAAAGTAAATATGCTTGGTCTACATGTATTTCGTTTGTAACTTTCTTCAACAAGTTGACTTTCTTTTCTAAATCTATACTTATTATCAATTTATCATGCCTCTCCTCGTCTGAGCCAGGTTTGCTGTTTGTAACGAATGATCATGGTTCAAACCATGTTCACTTCTGATTGGTGCATCTTTTCTATCAAATTCGTCGCTTAAATCATTAAATTTTACCGTTTATTTCGAGATGCTTTCTGAAACGTATTTGGGCAATTTGATCTTTTCCTGATTTACTGATTCCCTTTCAGAATTTTAATTAGTTCTTGCCGAATTACAATAATATCAATATATATTAATCCATTTTCTAATGATTTTACGACCTTAATGCGCTCAAGTACTATTGTGTCCATGTGGTGCCCGGTTCAACGTACTCTGCGAGGTTTAGGTGACCCGACTGCACCCGTATCCCAATTATTGTGTTGCCCGAAACTTTAAGCCCCCAATCCATGCAAATTTTACAGTTTAAGAAATTTAAATGAGATTCAAATGAAATTGAAAATCCTATCCAACGTCCAATAATCAAGTTAATGCGCAGAATTCCTGAAAATATACCAAGGTTCCAACGAAAAAATTTGGATAACCACTATAAAATTTGCTATTGCAATCAACGTTTTGGCACTTATCGGCATCCTTACCAAGGCAAAAAAATTAAAAAACTTAAGTATGTTTTTTTATTTTAATTTTTTTGCCTTGATAAGGGTACTATATGAGTGCCGAAACGTTGATTGCAATGGGAACATTTTATGGTGGTTCTCCAGATTGGGTCGTTAGATTCTTGGTTTAATTTCAGGAATTCTGCACATTAAAATTTTACAATTCTGCCTTCTTTCAAAAACTTTTGTTTCCCACCAGGGGTACCAGGTGTAACATAATTGTATTTCCTAACCTTATGAATTAGGTTCTTAATCTGCCGAAGGAGAAGGGGTTCCATAGGAACTTTATTTGTAGTTCTGAATAAGAATCTCTCTAAGCACTTGTAACATTTTGAGCACTCTATAATTTTCTTTATTTTTAACACCTTATTATTTTTTTCAATTAACAATATTTTTCGTCGGCACAAGCCTAGACTCTCATTTATGAAATAGGGAATTCATTTTTGTAACGACCTACGGAATCCTAATTAGTTTTTCGCACGAGTATCGAGCTCGTTGAGGCGTCCTCACAAAAGCAGCTGCTCGTAGCGGTGCTAAGCGAAAAGTGCACTTCCTCGATCAGTGCTTGTATCGAGTCTGCCTCTTTTCTTCAAACTAGTGCATCCCTGCTTTTTTATATATGATTCCTCTAGAATCCAACCGAAGGGCCTATGACAACGCCACCAAACGCGTCTTCGGGTTTTGGATAGAGCGTCCCTGTACCAAGGTTTTTGCTGAATATGGTTACAAAAATAAACAGGCAGTCGCGGACGATTGTCCAGGGGTGGTCCCGAAGGAATTAACTCCCAAGCGGAAGAGCAAAAACCGTGCCGAAAGCTGAATGGCACCTGGGTGAGATGTTAAGAACGGTGACTCTGGGATACCGGGCGACCTCTCAGAGTACGCAGCCTTATCCTTGCATGCGGGGCTCTACAAGAATGGACGAACCCCTTTCACTAGCTTCTCGTGGGAACAACAATGACAACACCAAACATAGGTGTAGTAAGTGAGATTCAAAACAACATAACGCGCAGGGTTTCCGACAATGGTCGGCCAACAATGAGGCCCTCGTAGACAAGTTGGCAGAGCTGGAGGTCGAAATCAACAAGGATTTGCTAACCGTGATGCTTCTGCGCAGTTCACTAGACAGTTTTGAGAATTATAGGTGCGCGATATCATCACGTGATGAACTGCCGTCTTTGGAAACCCTTAGAATCAAGGTCATGGAATAATTCGAGGCGCGTAACGAGATAAATCGCAATAAGGTTTAATACGCGATGGTCGCGAAAAAGTGGCGAAAGAAAAAAGGTGACTCAAAAAAGAAGGATTTGAAGACGAAGTGTTTCAAATGCGATAAAGTTGGACATCAGGCGAAAAACTGCAAGAAAGCGAAACAGCCAACAAAGCAAACCACAAACGCTAAAGATTCCGAAGAAGATTTATCTATGTTCGCAGTGTTGGACGTGTCAACAGTCAAAATATTAAAAATCGGAAATGGTGCGAAATTTTACGGTTGGTGTTTCGATAGCGGTAGCACATCTTATATGTGCAACGACATCGAACTGTTCGCGGAAATGAATAAAAATTGTAATCGGGGAAAAGTTAATCTAGCTAGCAGTGCAAATACGGAAATACTGGGAAAAGGTATCGCTTCATCTGTGACGGACGTCAACGGCACGAGAAAAGCGGTAATATTTCGCGACGTCTTGTACGTTCTGGATTTACGTACAAACCTTGCCACGGTGGGAAAAATTGCTGATAAAGGTTACGAGATAATTTTTACAAGCACCAAGCCCGAGGTAGTCGATCAAGACAAGAAAGTGTTGCTTACTGCGAAACGTGAAAAGGAATTAAATTATTTTCGAGATTCAGACGTCCCCGAGTGTAGAAGATTTCCGAAGCAGTCGGCGCGGCTAGGAAGCCGAAGAAAAATTCCTTTCAAGATTGACATATCAGGCTAGGATAATTGAATCTTTAATTTCTTCGTCAGGCAATCAGGGCTGGGTCTATTTGAAGAAATCGAAGTCGATGCTCTGGACGAAGATTTCGAATGTAGTGTCTACATCAAGGGGAATATGTGTCGCCTACCTTTTCCGAAGGTATCTGAAATAGTAACAGCAGTGGGTGAACACATACACTCTGACGTCTGTGGTCCGATGCGTATCCCTTCGCTCGGAAAGAAAAACTATTTCGTCACATTCACCGACGATTCATCTGGGTGGTGTAAGGTTAAATTCCTCAGTCACAAGAGTGAAGCTGGAAAACAAAATGAAAGTCCTAAAAACAGATAATGAAAAGGAGTACGACAATAACAGTTTCAACGCATTACGCAAGAAGCACGGAATAATTCGATGATTGACAGCTGTCAACAATCCACAGCTTTAACCAGTCCTCAACATGAACAATGTCTTCGTTTACTAGGACTGTCTAAAGTGTTAATTGTTTATCTAGATATTGTCTAAAGGGGAAGTGTTGGACTTGTTTATTCAAATTTGTTCCAACCTTTGCATTTGCTTATCGCGTACGACGTTTCTTAGTTTGTCACATTAAAACCTACTAAACAAGTTATTTGATTCATAACCATTGTGCAAGACCTTTTGTATATTATGATCTTCAATTATATTGTTCTTCATTCGCAAATGCTGTGTTTGTTTCTTTGTGCTAGTTTCGCACAAATGTTTTTCGTGAATAAAAGCACATTTGTAGACCGTAACACACGTGTCTGGCAAGAGTGGAACAACAAGACAAGCAACAGTGGAGCAACAGACAGGAGGCTATACGGAGAATGACAGTCTGTTCGGGTAAAGATATTCACAATTATGATTTGTTGTCTATTTAGGAAGACTAACACTTTATTCCTATGCCGCCGAAACTCACCCTTCCCACTCTTTGCTGCCTCCACCCCACTCCCACTCCTTGTTGCCACGCCACGGCGCCGGTCCGGCGGCTTCATTCGTTGCGTGCGTTGGTTCTGTTGAGACATATTGAAACCTGTCGGGACAAGGCTAGAGCACGAAGCTTTCTGCAGGTTAGCGGGTGGCATCCTTTTTCGTTTGCGATATTCGCTGCCTTTACGGAGTTTAGGAGCTATCGCTGTTCTTCTATGTGATAGTCTTTTTGTTAGAGACCATTCTGTCTTCCTAGTGTACTCTGTCTCATTTGTTTATATTGGGCTCAGAGTAAACTTTTTGTTCCTAATTTTTTCATTTGGCGCTTCTGTCATATTCTTTTTGCTGTATCTTTCTCTTTCATACTTCTGTTCAATCTGGTTTTGCTAACTGGTGCCAGGTGTAATTTCCTTCGCTTCTCTGCATTTATTCATAGTTGCAATGGCAACTTCGTCGAAGTTTAAAAGTCGCTCGACGTTCAACTGTTCTCTGTTTGGTGGTCCAAAAGAACTGTCTTCTTTTAAACTTCCCACGTATGAAGATGTTATCAAAGGCTGTGCTTTTAAAAGGTAACGTTTAGCTCCCGAAGAGGGAAAGAAAGAACCCTTGTTTTCTGACATTTCTAAGAACATAGCCAAGGAGATTATTTCTGTGTGCGAAAAAGCATCAATACCACATGTTACGCATAAAAGAGTTGTACAAATCTTAAAGGCTTATCATGCAAAATATAAAACCATCATGAAGTCACATAGCAAACTTCAAAGCAGCAATAAAGTTGCCAAAACTATTGAAAGTTTTAAATTAGATGCGCAAACAAGCCTTTTAAACATATGCTCTTGCAAATGTTCAGACCTTGGTTTATGCTCTTGTACCAAATAGAGAAAAGTTCCACAGAGATAACACGCGTTTCTTATTGATCAGAGAACAGTCCGAAAAATGGTCATCGGTACTCTTCACAAAGAAACAACCGCTGTTCATCAAAAGAGGAGACTAGGAAAACACAGGAAGCTGCCCGACTTCTAAAGTTGCCAGATGGTACTTCCAGGGGCAGGGAAGTAGAATTGACAGCGGATGAGAATAGCAATCATGGTAATATTGAGTGTCCGACCCAGAGTGATACTAACAATGATGATTTTTCCCCATCGACTTCAAAAGGGCAGCAACTTTCTTCCTATCAAAATCGTTTAGTTCTTTCTAAAACAGCTCTAGTCAGCGATAGGCACGGTTTGCCGGACAGATCCGTCGCTGCCATAGCCTCAGCTGTCTTGCAGGATATTGGTTTGGTGTCCGAGAATAATTTTACAAACGTTATTGATAGAAATAAGGTTAGGCGGGAACGTTTAAGGGTAAGGAGAGAAATCAGACAGATCTCTGCTGAGAGTATTGAAACACCTTTGTTGGGGTTGTATTTTAACGGGCGCAAAGACAATACCCTTATCTTATTAGAAGAGGGAAAAAAAACAATACCGCAGATGTGTCCAAGAGGAACATTTCACTATTGTACGAGAGCCAGGATCATTATACTGGGGACACATTACTCCTACTTCAAGCAAAGCCGTCTCGATTTCAACGGGTCTGATTGAATTTCTCGAGGCTAAGACCGACAACATAGACATTGACAATATTTCAGATATAGGTGCAGACGGAACTAATACAAATACAGGACCTATTTCTCATTCGCGATGGCTGACTACAGTCAACAGAGTTCTTCGAATGTACGTAGGAACATCAAATTCATCCCCAGAGGTGGTATCACTTGTGAATTATGTCATGAAAGTGTATGGCCCTGTTTGGTTTCTAATCAAAACGACCCATCTTGCACGAAAGATGCCAGGCAAGTGTGGTCTCTGATTCGATACACGCGGTTTCTGACTGAAGACCAGAGGAAAGTTGTTGATAGGGTGATTCAAACAAACGGATTTTTTTGCCACCCATAAAAATTGCTCCTTGCGATGATCTCTGACGGGAGGCCCCATATCAGAGAGCTTGCAAAACGTCGCATTTTAAAATACAGAATGTCTGAAACACAAGATGGGACCATTAGGCCTAGGTCTTTTCGAGTTCCTAAGATCGATTTTGATGCACCTGATTATATTGATCTGATATCTTGGACTGGTACCTCCATCACTGAGCCGCCTCTGCTGGCAGACATTCCTATAGATTATTTGATAGACATAGTGACGGCCGGCTCAGTCGCTAAATATCTTTACCCCCCGCTTCCATGCCACAAGCAAACTGTGGAAAGATATGTCCAGGTTGTCACGGATGCAGCCACTCATGTCTGTGGGGAGGAACAGCGACATTGTTTAATACTTGCGAAATTGACTTCGCGGTCACAAATGCCGATTTGGAACACAAAAAACCAACACAGGTTCTAAACAGGATATTTATGAGTACTCGTGATACCGAAACGGTATCTGATTACAATGCCATTCAACGGCATTTAAATTTCACTGTTTCGAAAATCCGTATTAACAATTGTTAACTCACACTATGCTAATGGGTGGTAGGTTGGGTGCATGGTGTGGGAGGAACTCGGAGTACAGCCACCTTCACGTGGTGAGTTCTGAGTCACTGAGTCTTCGAGTTCTGTGAGCCGAGAGCTGTAAAAATGTAATACTAGAAATGACTAATGAAAATGGTAAAATCCCTTCTTAGCTTATAATATGGTCACATTTTGGCTGGGCAGCACATTAAATACAGCATACTAGACTTATCCAAACATAATATACAGGTAGCCTTACCACGAAAAACATTGTTTAACATAAAAATGTACTTATACATATAGCTTATAAGTTTTCTTAACACTTAACATTATTTACCAAAAAATGCAATTTTTCGTTAAAATTTTACATTTTTGAGGAGTTTTCGGAGGCAGAAGATATTATTCGATCGGGCTGAAATTTTAATTTGTTCTTAGGTACATCGGTTCATAACTTTTCCGCACTCGGCTGTTTCGAAAAGCCGACTTTTTATTTTTTCGCTCCACCCTACTTTACAGTGTCATAAAATGGTGATTTCAAATCAAATATGTTACATCATTCATAGGGCCGGCGCGTAATAGGGTGCAATGTGTGCGGCTCACACGGGCGGCCAAGCTTGGGCCGTAGGGGCGGGGGCGGGGGGGGGGAACTCTAATGAATATAAAGGGTTCCAACAAACGTCTGATCATAAACAGGCGACTAATCTCTGAACGCAGTAAAGTTAGTTAATGAGCCTTTGCCCGTGCCTTTATCTTCTGAGATTTGCCCCTTGATTTTTCCTGACTTTTCGTTTGGAACCCATGCCTTTCCAGTAATAAATTAATATCTCAAGCATATAAAATCATCATCAAGAAGCATGTATATTAGATTTCATTTACATTCACGATGATCTTTCAGATATTTTCATTTTACACAAATTTAAAATAAGTTGAGCAGTATTTTTTTATTCTTAATAATAACAAGAGCAAACAAAAAACAGATCCAACCTAAATTCAACTGTGCTCAAATTAAATTTCTTCCATTCATGGAAAATGTTGCAAAAAGTTTCACCCACACTTTTCACTTTAATTATAAAAATAAATTCGATCGACAAATTCTAGATTATTACTTTTATTGCGAATGTTGGACGAGATTGAAAGGAATAACAAATTTCAAGGTATTAAGCACACTGCTATTCTGATCTGTATATCAAATTTCAACTACCGTTTATGCACATGACTTAGTATACATTTGTAATAAATTTATTGCAGATTTTCCTAACCGTATAAGTACTTTTCTCTTTGGTAAAAGAGCATAAACCAAGGTCTGAACATTTGCAAGAGCATATTTCGAAAAAGTTTGTTTGCGCATGTAATTTAAAACTTTCAACAGTTTTGGTAACTTTATTGCAGCTTTGAAGTTTGCTATGTGACTTCATGATGGTTTTATATTTTGCATGATAAGCCTTTAAGATTTGTACAACTCTTTTATGCGTAACATGTGGTATTGATGCTTTTTCGCACATGGAAATAATCTCCTTGGCTGTGCTTTCAGAAATGTCAGAAAACAAGGGTTCTTTCTTTCCCTCTTCGGGAGCTAAACGTTGCCTTTCGAAAGTACAGCCTTTGATAACATCTTTGTACGTGGGAAGTTTAAAAGAAGACAGTTCTTTCGGACCACTAAACAGAGGGCAGTTTAATGTCAAGCGACTTTTAAACTTCGACGAAGTTGCCATTGCAACTATGAGTAAATGCAGAGAAGCGAAACAAATTACACCTGGCACCAGTTAGCAACACCAGATTGAACAGAAGTATGAAAGAGAAAGATACAGCAAAAAAAATATGACAGAAGCGCCAAATGAAAAAAATTAGGAATAAAAAGTTTACTCTAAGCCCAATATAAGCAAATGAGATAGAGTACACTAGGAAGACAGCATGGTCTCTAACAAAAAGACTATCACATAGAAGAACAGCGATAGCTCCTAAAATCCGTAAAGGCAGCGAATATCACAAACGAAAAAGGATGCCACCCGCTACCCTACAGAAAGCTTCGTGCTCTAGCTTTTTCCCGACGGGTTTCAATAGGTCTCAACAGAACCAACGCACGCAACGAATGAAGCCGCCGGACCGGCGCCGTGGCGTGGCAGCAAGGAGTGGAAGTGGGGTGGAGGCAGCAAGGAGTGGAAAGGATGAGTTTCGGCGGCGTAGGAATAAAGTGTTAGTCTTACTAAATAGACAACAAATCAGAATTGTAAATATCTTTACCCGAACAGACTGTCGTTCTCCGTATAGTCTCCTGTCTGTTGTTCCACTGTTGCTTGTCTTGTTGTTCCACTCTTGCCAGACACGTGTGTTACGGTCTAGAAATGTGCTTTTAATCACGAAAAACATCGTTTGGCATCAAAATGTACTTATATACATAATTTATAAATTTTATTAAAATTTAACATTTTTAGCAAAAAATGCAATTTTTCGTTAATATTTCACATTTTTGAGGAGTTTTCGGAGGCAGAAGATATTATTCGATCGGGCTGAAATTTTAATATTTTCTTAGGTACGTCTGTTCACAACTTTTCCGCACTTGGCTGTTTCGAAAATCCGTATTTTTATTTTTTTGCTCCACCCTACTGTAGAGTACCCAAAAAAGTACGTTTTTGATTGCTCTTTACCATGTCTGAACAACTTTGTGTTTTTTATTGATTTGTATCCTGCGAAGATTAACAATTCGATATTTTGCGTGATTGAGGCAAACTTGTTACGCAAAAGTCTACGCGTGGAATATTGAATTTCAGATAAGTGTAATCTATAAATATAACTAATTATTATTGTTAGCAATATTGTGCGAAACTAGCACAAAGAAACAAACGCAGCATTTGCTAATGAAGAACAATATAATTGGAGATCAAAATTTACAAAAGGTCTTGCACAATGGTTATGAATCAAATAACTTGTTTAGTAGGTTTTGACGTGACATTTGAATAAACAAGTCCAACACTTCCCCTTTAGACAATATTTAGATAAACAATTAACACTTTAGACAGTCCTACTAAACGAAGACATTGTTCATGTTGAGGCCTGGTTAAAGCTGTGGATTGCTGACAGGTGTCAATCATCGAATTATTCCGTGCTTCTTGCATAATGCGTTGAAACTTTTATTGTCATACTCCTTTTCATTATCTGTTTTTAGGACTTTCATTTTGTTTTCCAGCTGCAAGCTCAAAAGTGCTCTCGGATTCTGTCTAAAATTATAATGATCTTCTTAAGCTCTGGTAGAAAGTAACCTACCAGTCTAGCCTACGCAATACTCATTACAATTTGAACAAAGAATTTTATATACTGCATAAGTAAGTTGAAAAATATGGAGAGAATCTTTTTCTAATTATATAACATCCGGTTTAGCATTTGTTTAAAAGTGTTTTTTGTTTGTTAAAATTTAGATTTTAGCGCCTTTAAAATACTAACGTCGTATTAATGAGTCATACCGCAGAACAGTCTGCCCAAAGGTTCAAAATGTGGCGGCATGACATAAAAACAAAAGTATTTTCGGCATCGTCGTTTAAAAAGGACAGTACAAATCAAAATCTGTAAATGAATCAATTCAATATTTATTCATTTTATTTATTTATCCAACTGTCATAGACCAATTACAGGATGACATATCTTAAAATTTAAGCAAGAAAAGTGAAAATAATAATAGCAGGGAAATAATCTTTCAAATATTTAACTAAAGAAAATATCAGTAGGGCTAGACATAAGCCTCATAAGCAGTTCTTGGATTAGATAATCACATATGAAATAAATAAAGGGACGCATTAGATTTAAAAATATTGACAATAATCACATACATACGATGTATCAGCGCAAACATATCAAACTTATTTGGAAGTTGAATATCATCTGTTCCTGGGACAGAGATTGCCCTAGTGGAAGAATCGGAAAGAATTGGAAAGAAAGTACCTTTCCGATCCTTTCCGATTTCTCTTCGAACTTTCCTTCCGTTTCTTTCCAAATGCTTTCTCTTTCTGAAGCCTTATCCTTGAACGTTCGCGAAACCATGCAGAACTACTCCGAAAAAGGGGCTATTTAAGCGGAACGCCTACTCTACCACAGCTAGAACAATCCGGCAACAGAGAAAGAAAGGCGACACTAAGACGAGCTGCGGGCAGGCATCCAATAGAGGAAGAGCGATGCTTTATGACCCGGCGAAACATCAACACCAAGGTTTCTCTCAAGCCTAAAGATCTGGCTGAAAAGGATGACGAACTTCGTGGACATTTTTCTGAAAAATCTGAACTCTGGGCTGTCAATTATTGTGTGTATAATGCAGCGAGATCTTTGGCTGATGAACTTGCCATAAACATAGGCTGGGCAAGACAGTACACGTCCGGCATTCAGTGTGTGATTCATTAAATCACATCTGGCAGGAAGTTTACCGTCAAGGTTCGAAAGTTCGCGCGCGAGTTCCGGACCCGTTATCACACATTTAACGAGTCAAAGCTGCGGACCATCAGAAAGCATATTGTTGAGAGAATACGGATACTAGCTGATGCTAAGAGAAGTCTAGAGCGGACGGACAGGTGGATCAGAGAAAATCAACAGTTTCTCTCTGATCCATCTCGACTCTGCCAAGACCCTCCAGTTACTGTCGACCACTCGCCCAAACCAGAGGAGGTCGAAGTATTTTGGAGAGAAGTCTACGAAGTGCAGCATAGACTGGACGAATACTTAATAAATATAAATAGCTTCAAGGAGCTGTGTGATACCCTCATAACACCTGATAAAGAATGCCCACCCATCACTACCGAGGAGGTGAAAGAAGTATTAAGAGGGATGAAGAACTATTCCGCACCGGCACCAAATTGTATCAAAACCTTCTAGTGGAAGAAGTTTCCTTCAACCCATCAGCATTCGGTCCGTATTTTCATCTCATATTTAAAGTCGGAAGACCCGATTCCGGAGTGATTGGTGGAAGGGCATAGAGAGATTGATGCCGCTTTGTAAAACCAGATTTTCTATCTTATCTGGAAAAAATCGTGTGACAACTAACAAGGTCACCTTTCAAAGAGGTGTCTTTCAGGGCGACACCATGAACCCACTCCTCTTTTGCCTTACATTATTGCCACA
Source organism: Belonocnema kinseyi (assembly GCF_010883055.1). Classification (NCBI taxonomy): domain Eukaryota; kingdom Metazoa; phylum Arthropoda; class Insecta; order Hymenoptera; family Cynipidae; genus Belonocnema; species Belonocnema kinseyi. The sequence continues at coordinate 8,571,636 of NC_046661.1, read as the reverse complement.
ATCTCTAGAACTTCGCCATTCCGACGGGTACTTCTGCGGCAAACCTGCAGTTCGAAAGTACAAGGTCACTCATGTATTTTACATGGACGATCTTGAGATCTATGCTAAAAATAAAGAGCAACTACATCTAGCTCTACACTGAAAAGAATCATTATTAGCGCCAAGTAAATTTATTTGCTTGAATCCTATTTCTTAGCATCAAGAAAATATTCTTTAACAGAAGCAATTTTTATTTAAACCAGACATATATCTTTTATTGATCTAAAAAAATGAATTCTTAGGCTGTATTTCCTTGATTGAGATACATATTTCTTACATTCAAGAAAATGATTTCCTTAACTCAAAAGGTCTAGATTCGTTGAAATGTGATTTGTCGTACAAAGAAATATATTTTTGATTCAAAGAGTTCGATTCTTTGAACTGATTCGGGACACATTTAAATCAATAGTTCTTCCATGCTTGAATCAAGAATTTAGGTTTATTTAAATCAAAGAATTAATCATTCCTGCTGGGGGTGGATTTTTCATCGAATTTTTCTGTTTTAGGTTCATCAAGGTTTTAAATTATGTGATTTGTGTTTAAATTAAATATGCATATCAATAACAATGGTAATTATAATTTAGGCTAAAAGAAATCCAGTTTCTTGTTTAGGAAAATGTGTACTATAATATTGAAGTACCAACTACTTTATTGCACTCGCGCATGGACTAGGCCAAAGCAATATTTTGTTGAGTCAGAGATATATTTTGCTGCTTTAAACATTTAGAAATTTGCTGTGAGGAACTGTTTTTGAGCATATAAAATATTTGCTTGACCTTAAAATATATTTCTTTCCTTTAATTCCTATTTCCCCATCTCAAACAAATATTCATTCTAATTCATGGCACAATCACTTGGAACAACGAGTCATTTATTTGGTGTAAAATCTATATTTCATGTCTTCAATTAATATTATCTTGATTCAAAGAAATATTTCGCTTCATCAACAGGTCCTATTTATTTGTCTCAAATAAATGCTTCTTTGAGAATAAACAAGACTTTCACTTACTTCAGCCAAGTAAAATTCACTTGGTACGAGTAATCCCTTTTTTCAGCTTAGGGATGGTCGAACGATATACTAAGGAAATTGGAATGGAACTTGGATTAGACAAATGCGACAAGGTTTATTTGAAGCGAGGAAAACTTAATGCCATACCCGAAGATCCTCAGATTGTTGATAGAAGCGCTTTACGACACCTTTGCGCTGGAGAGACTTATACATACCTGGGCGTGCCACAGTCGGCGAGGAGCAAAGTATCTGCAACGAACATGCTTGCCGTCCCGGTAGTACTCTATTCATTTGGAATAGTTGCATGGACGAAGGTCCCTTGTTATCGGGACAAGAAGGGTTATGCACATGAACAAAAGCATGTATCTTAAGTCTTCTGTTCCGCTACTGTGCATCGCACGCCGTCAAGGTGGTCGCGGAATACTGAGTCTTGAATGTCTTCACAACAGGATTATTCTGGGTACAGCACATAGAGTCACAAATAGAAGAGACCGTCTTCTTAAAATGGTCAGGAATCACGGAGAAGTGGGCAAAGGAGCGTTTCTGTACAGAGCAGCGGAGGAGGCTGCTGAAACACTCATCCAATACTTCAGTATTAGGGGTTAGCAAAATGCATCAAATCTTATCTATCTCGAGTACTCAATCCTAAAAGCCCGGATTAAGAAAGCACAAGAGAAAAACTGCAGTGAACAGCTCCTCGATAAGAGGATGCACAGTATCTTCCACAGAAATGTGAAGGATCAGTCAATGTCTTGTGAAATAACGTTTGCTTTCCTTAAATCGCCCGGATTGAAGTCTGGTACAGAGGGTTTCATTTTTGCATGCCAAGGCGGTATCATTTCCACCTTAACATATCTTCGACACATTTTGAGCCAAGACATTCCCGATGATAGCTGCAGGGCATGCCATGCATACCCCGAGCATTTAGCTCACATATTATCTAGTTGTCCAACTCACGCGGGAACGACCTACATTCAGAGGCACAATGCGGCACTAACAGTGCTTTATTATCATATCTGTCACTCCTACGACATTAACCTTAATATCGCTCCTCTAAATGCTCCTAGGGAAATTGAGTCAATTGTCGAGAATGGGAAGTGCCGCATATACTGGAACTTTCCATACCAGCTGACAAAAACATCATAATCAAGGAGAATGAAAAGAAAGAGAGGTATCGAGACCTTATAAGGGAGTTGCAACGATTGTATCTGGAATATTCTGTTAAATTGATCGTCCTTATCATCGCCGCTCTTGGAGGTGCCAAGCTTTCACTTGCTAATGGCCTAAAAAGCATCCCTGCTTGTCAACAATATGCTAGAACACTTGCGTGAAAGGTTAGAAGGGTTTGGTGCGCTCGGCGATTTTCTTCTTTCGAAAAAAATGGAGCAAAGAGTTTGGATTAAATTTTGTGTGAAAAATGGAATCCAGTGTTTTAAAACTCTTGAAATGTTGACATTTGCATACGGTGAGTCTACTCTGAGTAAGGAAACTGTGTATAAGTGGTACAAGCTGTTCCAAGAAGGCCAAGAGGATGTCGAAGACGAACCTCGCCCTGGACGTCCCAGCACGTCAACAACAGATGAAAATGCTCAAGCAGTGCAAGAAATGGTGTTGAAAAATCGCCGAATTACCATCAGAGAAGTTGCTGAAGATGTTGGCATATCGGTTGGCTCATGTTATGCTATCTTTTCAGACGTTTTGGGCATGGGACGTGTGTCAGCGAAATTTGTTATAAACTGCTTAATTTTTATCAAAAGATCCATCGCATGACCATCGCATGACCATCGCTCAGGAGATGTTGAATGAAGTCAATAATGATCCTGATTTTTGTCAAAAGGGTTATAACTGAGGATGAATCGTGGGTATATGGTTATGATGTCGAAACTAAAGCCCAATCGTCTCAGTAGAGGCATCCTGAGTCTCCAAGACCGAAAAAAGCACGTCAAGATCGATCAAATGTGAAGGTTCTGCTCACTGTCTTCTTTGATTACCGTGGCGTAGTGCAGCAGGAATTCTTACCACAAGGTCGTACGGTCAATAAAGAGTATTACCTTCAAGTTATGCACCGTTTGCGAGAGGCGATACGCAAAAAACGTCCGGAACTTTGGAAAAACAATTCGTGGCTTTTGCATTACGATAATGCACCTGCTCATTCATCGTTGCTTGTAAAAGATTTTCTGACCAAAAACAACACCCCTCTCATGCCTCAGCCTCCATATTCACCAGATTTGGCCTCCAGTGACTTTTTTCTTTTCCCAAAACTGAAGAAACCCATGAAAGGACATCGATTTTCAAAGATTGAGGAGGTAAAAACTGCATCGCTGAAAGAACTCAAGGCTATACCACAAAAAGATTATCAGAACTGCTTCGATGATTGGAAAAAACGTAGGCACAAGTGTATTATATCACAGGGAGTTACTTTGAAGGGGACAACATAAATATTGAGGAATAAATGAATATTTTTTGAGAAAACCATAAAGTCACCTTATTTTTTGAACACACCTCGTATATTAAATGAAATAGAGGCTAACTAGAGGGAAACTCTGCACTGATCGGAAAGGAATCGGAAAGCAAGCAAAGTTTACATAGCCCTTTTCGAACTCTTTACGAACCCTTTTCGAATTCTTTCCGAATCTTTCCGAAGTGGCCTTTCTGGTTTTTTCCGGCAGGGTGGTCATTACCTTCCAGTTAAGAAATTTAAGGAATTTTTTTGACATCTATCAATAGAGTCACAGAGCTATTTCATAGATAGTTGACCAATTGCAGTTACGTATTCCAGGTTAGGTCCAAAAAACGTACAGAACAAAGTCTTGATTTCAAGAAGATTTTTGAACAAACAGCATGACCTGATTGAAAATCCTTATCTCCTATTGACCTGTTTAATTACGTAATAGATATGAATTATGCAACGTAAGTTTCATCAACTATAATATCCAGATCTCGCGTAAACTTTCACACTTTTTAGAATGCAATAATTAATTTTATATTATAAATAAACAGGTGTGTTTTAGCACCTAAATTACATTATTTCAGATTTTGAGGCCTTGATGTAAAGTGCGTTTACAGCGCACGACTTAGCAATTTAGTTGAGGTTTTTTTGCAATATTATGTAATTCCTTACATTATCAATATGATATAAAAGTTTAGTATCATCAGCGTAGAAAAGAATAGATAAACTCAACACGATCTTAACAAATATCAGTGGGCCAACGTTACAGCCCGTAGGTACCCTGAGGTAGGGATAAAATAAGCTGATGAATTCCAGTGTATTATACTATATTCTCACGGGCCAATTGTGGAGATGTGGATAAGATTGACGTGACATAAGGCCAGATAAGAGCACAAAATGACATCTCCATGCCTTTGAAAATTTTCACGGAATTCTGGATATTCTATTAAAGATATTTATATGTGACCGAACATCAAGAGGTGAGTTAAAAATATTAGAATTAATATTTTTAACTCACCTCCTGAAGTTTGGTTGCATATAAATAATACGACTTACGACTTTGTAGCTGCTCGAAGTTCCGTAAAGGCTACAATAAAGCTACAATAAATTTATTATATATATATAAAATTGACTAATCAACCATGGCGTGACTAGCAGTGACACAAGAAAAATAATTTTTTTAACCTATAGCAGTTAGAAGCTCTATTTAAGGGCATTATATGCCTTAAAAATTACTGAGGCAAGTGAGATTCAAAGCACAAGAGCAGGGGCGAGTGATACTTGTCTACTGGCAGAATAGAAATATCACTAGAGGGCATTACTTTGCAGGAAAAAGTTGCCAGAACAAGATTGAGGTATTTGTAAAATTCAACAACCCTTAGAAGTTCGAAATATCGAAAAAGCGCCACTTTCGAAAAATTCTAGGAGCCTCCAATCTTGATCTACAAGGTCGCATTTTTTCTTTATTACTTCAACTTCAATTTAAAAATTTGTCTTGATGCTGGCATTTTCCAGATTTTAGGGTTTTTGATTTCGTCCATTACAAGCTGAGATATGCGAATTTTAAAATGGCCCTTTTCGAAAATAGCCTTTATTGATACCCCAAGATCTTTTTTCTGACAGCACCCATTTTCACGAAAATTGCACAAAAAAATCTTCAAACATCTCTAAACAAAACACAAAAATACGTGGAAGGTATTTGGGCCTTGTCCCGCATATAAGAATTTTTTTCTTTTGGTGCTTTGACTGTGTTGCGTCGGAGGCTAGCGGGCGCTCGGCCGGTATAGTAGTGTGGTGGCGCCACGTAATGGACTCATCGTCAACTATTATCTAAAGCAAACCTCCAAATTCGAAGTATACCTAGAGTTCTGAAGAATTTATGTGACCGAGGGTATGTCCGGGAGCACGGGAATATGACCGCGAATTTCTTTGATGAATGTACTCTTCGTGAATTTAAGAGAATTTAAAAATATTTGTTCTTAACTTTTGAAAAGCGAATCTTTTAGATTGTACAATCATTTTTATTTATGCTATGCGAATGTTTTATAGAATTTTAAATGCAAAAATATTCTTGAACATTTAATGCTGAGTTTCAGGAATTTTATGGTTTAAAAAGGGTTATTATAAACGTAAAAATGTTTTACGTGTTAGGCCTATATTAGTATTTAGAAGTGGTATTCGAAACGAAAAAGTATTTTCAAATTTTTGATACTGACTTTGAAAATTGTTACAGTATTAAAAATTTCATCATCAAAAAAGACTGTTCTACGTATCAAGACTATACAGTTCCTACCTTGAAAAGGGATTTTGTACATTGTGCAAATTAAGCTTTAGAATTTTAAAGATTTCTTATAAACATAAGGCTGTTATTTTAACTTGGTATACAGTAAAATACTAGAAAAAACAATATATGCATATGTATATATATATATAATCACGACTTGCTAGACTGCTACGATGCGCGTGTGGCCCGTGAACAGGGTTACATGGCACGGCTGCATGCTCTGTGGTGCGAGAAACACCCGGAGCTATCGCACTTTTCGCAGCAACGTCTGCGAACCCATGCTGAACTACTCCGTAAAAGGGGCTATGTAAGCGGAACGCCTACTGTACCACAGCTAGAACAAGCCAGCAACAAAGAAAGAGGGGCGACACTAAGGACAACAGCGGGCAGGCATCCAATAGATGAAGTGCGATGCTTTACGACCCGGAGAAACATCGACACCAAGGTTTCTCTCAAGCCTAAAGATCTGGCTGAAACGGATGACGAACTGCGTGGACATTTTTCTGAAAAATCTGAACTCTGGGCTATCAATTATTGTGTGTATAATGCAGCGAGAGCTTTGGCCGATGCGAACCGTAAAACAAAACCAACGGCTGATCATAAGACCAAAAGACGAATGCATCAACTTGCCATAAAGATAGGCTGGTCAAGACAGTACGCGTCCCGCATTCAATGTGTGATTGACTACATCACATTTGGCAGAAATTTTACTGCCAAGGTTCGAAAGTTCGCGCGCGAACTCCGGACCCGTTATCACACACTTAACAAGTCAAAGCTGCTGACCACCAGGCAGCATATTTTTGAGAGAATACGGATACTATCTGACGCTAAGAGAAGTCTAGAGCGGAGGGAGAGATGGGTCAGAGAAAATCAACAGTTTCTCTCTGACCCATCTCGACTCTTCCAAGACCCTCCAGTTACTGTCGAACAACCAACCAAACCAGAGGAGGTCGATGTATTTTGGAGAGAAGTCTAGGAAGTTCAGCATAGACTGGACGAAGACTCAGAAAATATAAATAGCTTCAAGGAGTTATGTGTTGCCCTCATAACACCTGAT
>NC_046661.1:8560253-8564698 GCF_010883055.1 Belonocnema kinseyi | reverse complement strand
GAAAATAGGCAACTTAGCTGACCCGAAGAACTACAGGCCAATAACTTGTCTGAACACGCTTTATAAGATACTCACAGCTATCCTAAATGATAGGATTGTTCGAGCAAGTGAACCTGTGTGGCAAGAAATGTATGAACAACGAGGCTCAAAGAAAGGCGTAGCCGGATATCGGGAGAACCCGCTCATCGATAGATGTGTCTGCAAAGATGCAGCATTCTACCAGCGTGACCTATCGATGGCCTGGATTAATTATCGGAAAGCTTTCGATACGACATCCCATAGACTTATCATCTGTCTTTGGAAATCTTAAAGGTTCATCCGCAAATAGTTGGGTGCATGGAGAGATTGATGCTGCTTTGGAAAACCATATTTACTATCTCATCTGACAAAAAGCGTGTGACAACTAACAAGGTCACGTTTCAGCGAGGTGTCTTTTAGGGCAACACCATGAGCCCACTCCTCTTTTGCCTTACATTATTGTCACTATCTCTATCACTACGCCATTCCGACGTGTACTTGTGCGGCAAACCTGCAGATCGAAAGTACAAGGTCACTCATGTATTTTACATTAACGATCTTAAGATCTATGCTAAAAACAGAGAGCAACTGCATCTAGCTCTGGGGATTGTCGAACGATATACTAAGGAAATTGGAATGGAATTTGGTTTAGACAAATGCGCCAAGGTTTATTTGAAGCGAGGAAAACTTAATGGCATCCCTGAAGATCCTGAGCTCGTTGATAGAAGCGCCATACGACACCTTTGCGCTGGAGAGACTTATAAATACCTGGGCTTGCCACAGAGCCGCATTCAGGACGTGACATCTATAAAGGATACTCTCCGAAGCAGATACAAACGTCTCATCCCACAGATTTGGTCTTCCGAACTGTCGGCGAGGAACAAAGTATCTGCAACGAACATCCTTGCCGTCCTGATACTACTTTATTCATTTGGAGTAGTTCCGTGGACGAAGAACGAGCTCAGATCGCTTGATATCGGGACAAGAAAGGTCATGCACATGAACAAAACCATGCATCTTAAGTCTTCCGTTCCGCGACTGTACATCTCACGCCGTCAAGGGGGTCGCGGAATATTGAGTCTTGAATGTCTTCACAACAGGATTATTCTGGGTACAGCACATAGAGTTGCAAATGGAAGAGACCCTCTGAGCATTTCTGTACAAAGCAGCGGAAGAGGCTGCTGAAACACTCGGACTTGACTTCAGTATTAGGGGTAAGCAAAATGCATCAAATCTAATCTATCTCGAGTACTCACTCCTGAAAGCCCGGATTAAGAAAGCACAAGAGAAAAACTTTCGTGAACAGCTCCTCGATAAGAGGATGCACGGTATCTTCCACAGAAATTTGAAGGATCAGTCAATGTCTTGTGAGCTAACGTTTGCTCTCCTTAAATCGCCCGGATTGAAGTCTGGTACAGAGGGGTTCATTTTTGCATGCCAAGATGATGTCATTTCCACCTTAACATACCGTCGCCACATTTTGAGCCAAGACATTCCCGATGATAGCTGCAGGGCGTGCCATGCACACCCCGAGCATTCAGCTCACATACTATCTAGTTGTCCAACACACGCGGGAACGATCTACATTCAAAGGCACAATGCGGCACTAAGAGTACTTTATTACCATGTCTGTCACTCCTACGGCATTCACCTTAATATCGCTCCTCTATATGCTCCTAGGAAAATTGAGTCAATTGTCGAGAATGGGAAGTGCCGTATATACTGGAACTTTATAATCTCGACAATTGTTTCTGTTGCTCACTCGAGGCCTGACATGGCTCTTCTTGACTTCGAGAAGCGAACTACGTTCGTTATCGAATTTTCGGCACCAGCTCACAAAAACATCATAGCCAAGGAGATTGAAAAGAAAGAGAGGTATCGAGACCTTATAAGGGAGTTGCAACGATTGTACCCGGAATATTCTGTTAAACTGATCGTCCTTATCATCGGCGCTCTTGGTGGTGCCAAGCTTTCACTTGCTAATGTCTTAAAAAGCATCCCTGCGTGTCAACAATATGTTAGAACACTTGCGGGAAAAATGCAGAAGGCGGTCGTCCTTGGGTCGCTCCGTATTCTTAGGGTGCACGAGGCTTTTGCTGGATCATCGTATTGATTCCGCGACCACCTTGACGGCGTGAGATGTATAGTCGCGGAACGGAAGACTTAAGATGCATGCTTTCGTTCATGTGCATAACCTTTCTTGTCCCGATATCAAGGGATCTGAGCTCGTTCTTCGTCCATGGAACTACTCCAAATAAATAGAGTAGTACCGGGATGGCAAGCATGTTCGTTGCAGATACTTTGTTCCTCGCCGACAGTTCGGAAGACCAAATCTGTCGGATGAGACGTTTTTATCTGCTTCGGAGAGTATCCTTTATAGATATAACATCCTGAATGCGGCTCTGTGGCACACCCAGGTATGTATAAGTCTCTCCAGCGCAAAGGTGTCGTATGGGGCTTCTATCAACAAGCTCAGGATCTTCAGGGATGCCATTAAGTTTTCCTCGGTTCAAATAAACCTTGGCGCATTTGTCTAACTCAAATTCCATTCCAATTTTCTTAGTATATCGTTCGACAATCCCCAGAGCAAGATGCAGTTGCTCTCTGTTTTTAGCATAGATCTTAAAATCGTCCATGTAAAATACATGAGTGACCTTGTACTTTCGATCTGCAGGTTTGCCGCACAAGTACCCGTCGGAATGGCGCAGTGCTAGAGATAGTGGCAATAATGTAAGGCAAAAGAGGAGTGGGCTCATGGTGTTGCCCTAAAAGACACCTCTCTGAAAGGTGACCTTGTTAGTTGTCACACGATTTTTGCCAGATGAGATAGTAAATATGGTTTTCCAAAGCGGCATCAATCTCTCCATGCATTCAACTATTTGCGGATGAACCTTTAAGATTTCAAAAAGACAGATGATAAGTCTATGGGATGTTCGTATAGAAAGCTTTCCGATAATCAATTCAGGTCATCGATAGGTCACGCTGGTAGAATGCTGCATCTTTTCAGACACATCTATCGATGAGCAGGTTCTCCCGACATCCGGCTACGCCTTTCTTCGAGCCTCGTTGTTCATACATTTCTTGCCACACAGGTTCAATTGCCCGAATAATCCTATCATTTAGGATAGCTGTGAACTTCTTCCACCAGAAGGTTTTGATACAATCTGGTCCCGGTGCGGAATAGTTCTTCATCCTTCTTAATACTTTTTTCATCTCCTCGGTAGTGATGGGTGGGCATTCTTTATCAGGTGTTATCAGGGCAATACATAACTCCTTGAAGCTATTTATATTTTCTGAGTCTTCGTCTAATCTATTCTGAACTTCGTAGACTTCGGTCCAAAATACTTCGACCTCCTCTGGTTTGGGTGGGTGTTCGACAGTAACTGGAGGGTCTTGGAAGAGTCGAGATGGGTCAGAGAGAAACTGTTGATTTTCTCTGACCCACCTCTCCCTCCGCTCTAGACTTCTCTTAGTGTCAGATAGTATCCGTATTCTCTCAACAATATGCTGCCTGATGGACAGCAGCTTTGACTTGTTAAGTGTGTGATAACGGGTCCGAAGTTCGCGCGCGAACTTTCGAACCTTGGCGGTAAAACTCCTGCGAGATGTGATGTAGTCAATCACACATTGAATGCAGGACGCGTACTGTTTTGCCCAGCCTATCTTTATGGCAAGTTGATGCATTCGTCTTTTGATCTTATGAACAGTTGTTGGTTTTGTTTTACGGTTCGCATCAGCCAAAGCTCTCGCGGCATTATACACACAATAATTGATAGCCCGGAGGTCGGATTCACCGGAAAAATGTCCACGAAGCTCGTCATCCGGGTGTTTTTCGCACCACAGAGCATACAGCCGTGCCATGTAACCCCGTTCATGGGCCACACTCGCATCGTAGCACTCTAGCAAGTCGTGATTCAGACGGTCCGTCCACCCAAAGGTTACGAGATCCCGCCGATCCATCGCATTGAATCCATTTTCATTGGCTCCCCCAGCTCTAGATTGGTCGGCATTGTTGGCCGACCCATTGTCGGGAGCCTTGCGCGTTCTGTTGTTTTGAACCGCTCTTACTACAACTATGTTTGGTGTTGTCATTGTTGTTCCCATGAGAAGCTAGGGAAAGGGGTTCGTCCTTCCTTCTAGAGCCCCACATGCAAGGATAAGGCTGCGTACTCTTAGAGGTCGCCCGGTATCCCAGAGTCACCATTCTAGACACCTCACCCAGGTGCCATTCAGCCTTCGGCACGGTCGTCACACCTCCGCTTGGGGGTTAATTCCTTCGGGACCACCCCTAGACAATTGTCCGCGACTGCCTATTTATTTTTGTAACCATATTCAGGAGAAACCCTTGGTACAGGGACCTTCTATCCGCAACCCGAGGACGCGTTCGGTGGCTTTATCATAGGCCCTTCGGTTTGATTCTAGAGAAA
>NC_046661.1:8539457-8560153 GCF_010883055.1 Belonocnema kinseyi | reverse complement strand
AGTTCCGGAAATGCAACAGGAAATACTGATTTTCTATCAAGGAACCCCATGGTAAAATAAATTTTAAAGTTAGGCGTATTAAAATTGCCAACAATTAATGCTTTAAAATTCCAAATGGTGTATATGAATGACGTGGCCTTAAAGAAATATTTTATTCCTTGAACTGAAGTGCCTGGAGGGAAATATGTAGCTATTAAAATAAATGGTATATCTTCAAGTATAGCTTGAACAGCCGCGAAATTCTTTTAAGGCTTCTATTATCTGCAGAAGTTAAAGAAGTTTTAATTAAAAAATTCAGAGGAATTTAACTAAAGTTTCAGCTCAGTCTCTCAAAAGATTAAAAAATCATAATTGAAAATTTATGGAGATGTAACAGTGTCAAAATATTTCAAGTTTGCCACTTTTAAATCGATAGTTCTTTTTTCAATCAATTTATACAGTTTTCGATTTTTTTTATCTCAAAATAAACCCCCTAAAATATTTTTGCAAAAAAATGTTTAAAAAAGTTATTAACAATCAACGTTCTTGATTATTCAAAAAAATAGATTGCTCGTGAACGGTTATCGAAATTCAATAGTTGAGTTGTGAATATTTTTGTTACGGAGTATACTTTACGCTAAAAAATTGCTCGGTAGTTGGCTTTTTACTCTCCTTGTTCAGGATAACCCGTTTGGCTCTGGCCTGCTCACTTGCTTTCCCTTACTTCTTCTAATTTCTTCATCCACATCACTTCCTGTCCATTAAAATCCAAAATTCAGCTCACACACTAATCCACACTCAACTGTCCCTCTTCTTCTCCTGTACATCTTTCTGATACATGTGCCCATGACTCTATTTCGGATACACATACTCCACATGAATTCTCCTCTTCAGCCATCCAATAAATGCATGCTCTCGCTCCTTGTTCCTTTCTAAACCGTTCAACCCTACACCACTTTTCTTACTTTTTTATTTTTTGCAGATATTCTGGTTCCGTCAACCCTTTGACTATCATATACCATCTATTGTACCTCAAATCTATAATCTTCGTCCATCTCTCTTCTTCTTGTTTTACTGATTGCTCTAACAATATGTCCTGCCACTCCATAACCCCTTCTCAGCTTCTCTTCAAACCTCCAGACTCTCTTAATTAAGTTGGTAACCAATTTTTGCCTCTCTACTTCTTCCCTTAATAAATATCCTAGGCAACTTCAGCTACCCCTAATACCTACCTCAGAAATCGCTCATGTACGCTCTCTACTTTCTTATGTTCTTTTCATCCCCAGATCTCCACTCCATATTACAAAACAGCCCAAACCAACGCATTAAACAACAACACCCTCATTCTCCAATCGTCCTTGAAACGTCTCTTTTCTATACCCCATACTTGGCCCATCACTTTACTTGCACATTCAATTCCTTTCCTCACCTGCAGCTCGTTTCCTCCTTCTGCCTCAAACCAAAAATCTAGGTAACGAAGAGAACCTCTTAGAAAATTCTCATTATTAGGTTCATCCCCTTCTCATCATCTGCTAACAGAAATACATCGTCCGCCTATGCTAGAGAGTATAGTTTGCTATTATCCATAACCGTGCCTCCTTTCCCTAGCTCCTTTATCTTCTCCTCTTAGTCTGCTAGCACCATATTAAATAGTAACGGACTCAACGGGCATCCTTGCCTTAGAACTCTTCCTGTCTAGAAAACCTGCCCTTTTTTGTTTCCTATTTTCACCCTAAACCTGGTTTGAGTAAAAATTTCTTTTATACTCTCCACCAACTGCTCCTCTACGCCCCACTCTTTCATTGCCTGCCATAGCACTTTTCGGTTCACTAAGTTAAACACTGATTTGAAATAAACGAACAATGAAACTAGTTTCTCTTTCTTTCTCCCCCAATTTCTGTTAACTAAGTAGTTAAGTACGTATATGTTGTCTATAGTTCCCATCCTTTTTCTAAATCCCGTCTGATTATGTGGTATACTTTCTTTTTGTTCGACTTGACTCTCCAACCTTTTTCTTACGATTTCTGCATATATTTTATAACCGACTGGCATGAGAGTGATCCCTCTGTATTAGTCTACCTTTTTCCTTCCCCTTTCCAGATCTTGTTGCAGATCTTCCACATGCCATCCCTTACCCCTTCTCCTCCATACTTCATCTTTTCGTTCTCCATCCCATCTTCTCCTGACGCCTTGTTTCTTTCTAACCTATTTATTGCCTCATCCACTTCTTCTCTTATTATCTTGTTCCTTTCCTTTATTTCTCCTTGGACCATCCGACTCTTTTCCTACTCAGCATTCCTCGTCACATCAGATTCTTTTTCCCTTACTCTTTCTACTTTAGTACCAAGCTCATTCTTTAAATTCTTAATCGATCCTTACAAACCGTTCAATTAGCGAGTCTACTCTCTCCTCTTTTTCATATCTAACCTTTTCCTTTTTCATCTTTTGTTTAAACTCTTGTTATTTATCTACCCCCCAGACTCCCATTTTCGTCTTAATTTTAAGCTTTTTTTCCTTTCCGTCTCCGCCACGCTTACTGACGCATCTTTTTAGTGTAACTATGACCGGGAAGTGCTCGCACCCTATCTCATTTCCTACCTTCAAACTCCCTATCATATGCCGCATCCTTTCTTCAGCCAAGATGTAATCTATTACTGTTGCTCCATTTCCTACGGATGTGATCTTCCCTTCCTCATCCCCTTTTATATTGCCATTCCATATAAACCATCATGTTTCTCCTATCATGTCTAGTAACCTCTTCCCCTTCCAGTCCGTCTCTTTGTGTTTGGAGTTCCTTATATATGTCTTCTTTTCTTTATCCCATAACCTATCCCTTTGTCGCCAGTCCATGCATTTTAGGTCCCCTCCTATTAAAACCAATTCCTACTTTTTTTCCTCCATCCACCTCCTTATTGCTCTCCAGCCTTTCTCTTCCCCTCTTCTTCTGTTTACACAAACCACCGCTATTTCTACTTGCCAAATTCTAATTTTTGTTACCTACCCCTCTTCTTTTAACGTGTTTTTTTCTTGCTTCTTGCATTGCCCACACATAACCTTTCGGTAACATCTTTCTTACCCCCTTCCAGTCCTTCTTATCTGCCCAAGTTTCACTAATGATAATCACATCCAACATTTCTATCTCGCCACAAAATTCTTTATTCTTGTTCTTCAAACCTAACACATTCTAAAAAGCTATTTTCACGTTTCTCTTGTTCCTTCCCTCTTTTTATTCCTATTCACTTTGTTCCCTCTTTACCCTTTGGAAACACGTCTGATTGATCTCTAGACTCTTTTTCGTCTCCCTCCCCCTACCTTTCTCAAAACTTTTTCCTTTTTCCTTAATTCTTCTAATTCTTTATCCCAGCACCATTCCTCCCCATTTATCCAAAACCTGCCTCTCCCTATCCACACCATATGGCTCTTTTTTCTCCCTACCCAAGCCCTCTGCTCTATTTGCCATCTCCTTTTCCTCTCCCTTCATGTTAGATATTTTTCAATTTTTTACTTCTTCCTCTCAATAATTTTTTCACTTCATAATTTTTTTTCTCCTCCTCATTCCCCACATTTTATAGAAACATTCCTTCTTTTTTTCCTTCTTCCCTCCAATTCGCTTGACTCTTTACACCCTTACCTGCATTCTAATGTCTCATAAATGATTTTTTATTTTTACTTCTAATGTTTCACTTTCCACTTTTCATCCCTTAACTACTGAATTATTCTTCCCTCTGCCCTTTCTTCTCCTTCTAATCTTCTTTCAGTTTCACTCAGTCTTTTCTTCAATATTTTCGCTTTGCACGTTCTTCTCATTCCCTTTTACTATTTCCTCATTCTTTGTTTTTCCCCCATATCCTCATTCCCGATTTCTAAATTGCTTACCCGTTCTTCCAACTGTTTCATATCTCTAGTTTTCTGTTCATCAACATCTCTCTGTCTATTTTCAATGCTCTCTAGCTTACCCCAAACTTTGTCTTTCTCCTCCTTCCAGCGCTTATTCCATTCTTTCCTTTTTTCTCTAACATTTTTCATTTTTCATAAACTGTTGCTCTCTTGTGCCAGTTTGTGGAATACGCAACGTCGGCATCCTATCTTACCCAAAGCTCCGTGATGTTTCCAGTCTTAATCACCTACCTCTTACCCGCCTCACTGAGCAACTATTTTTCCTACTCCTAACCTCAAAAACTTCGCATGCTTGAAATTTTTACTTCAAAACACTCATTTTCACCCTTTACACCTTTGCCTTCACTCACCCTTCTTCCTTTACACTCAATCTCAGCACTCTCTGCCCTTTCTGCATCGACGCACCCTTATACCCTTCACCAAAGCCAAAAAAACACCACTTGACACAAAAGAGTTCTTTCACGATCTGTACCGGAAACCAAAGCCCAATTGAAAATTAATTAATCTTTTCCGCCTGTGAAAGAATTCCTCCACGTACCAATAGATTCTACAATCTCTTTCGAAAATTTTTGTGAAAAAAAGTTTGTATTTTGCAGTAGTCCAAAATTTATTGATTTTTCTACATTCAAACAAGTAGTTTACTTGTAAACAAGAAAAAATTTCAATAAAAGAAAATTTAGTAGTTGGTATTTAAATGAAAAATCTCCATTATTTTAAATACCAAGTATTAAATTTTTTTATTGAAAATTCATAATTTTTTATTTAAAATTAAACTACTAGGTTAAATACTCAGTGGGACAATGGTCATGGGGGCTAAAGCGTAGGCTTAGGGGACACATTAGAAATTAGATTTTAAGAAATTTTTTTTTAAAGAAAATACCAGTGAAAGTTTTCTTTCCCAACTAACGTCCACACGGAATGAGATATGGTGTTTAGAATTTGGCACGATAAGTAAAAGGCATGCAAGAATTTTTTAAATTACTATTTTGGAGAAATACCGACCGTGCTGTCGTTAAACTCTGCAAGCAATTTGCAATGTTGTCAATGGGCTAGTTGTGAAGTTTACTTTGATCAAAGTGGGGTAAAACAACAAAATAGCTCACGAACATTATGCACAAATAATGCAAAAACTAATGTTTGCACTTGAAATGTAAATAAGAATATTTGGTCTGACCTACGTATCAGCGTGGTATCAGCTGTGTCAAAGCAGCACTAGCGCGGCGAGTAGACAACTTCGAACTTCTGGGGGTCTGTGGGTAAAACAGATTGCATGATTACCATCGGAGAAAGTTAAAAGTCAAACTTCTGCTGTAAAACCTAAACGTGTCCGTCGATAATCATTATTTTCATAAATAAACTTTTTTCTTCCACCATTTTCTTGCAAGGCCACAAACGATCCTTTAATATTTATTAACTTTTTCCGAAAAAAATTTCCGCGTTATTTAAACTTTTATTTTTTAATATGGGTGAAAAAATATTGATCTTAGGGCTGACTTGATCAACTGTTATACTCATCACATGGGCTTAAAGGTTTATTTCTTTGCTTAAAAATATATCTATGCGTAATTAAAAATTAAACCACCTAATTCTTTTTTAGTAGAAAATAATTCTTCTTGGTTGAAAATTCATCTTTTCAATCATAGAAAAACTATACTTTATTGTTTTAATTGAAAATTCATCTATTTTAAGGGAAAGTGAACTATTTTGATAACATTATTTTATTAAATTAATATTTTTCAACTGAAAACTTAACCATTCAACTTTTGATTGAAAATCGTTTCTTTCAGTTGATAATGGATTTATTTAGTTCAAAATTTATGTTTTTTCTAGAAAATTAATCGTCTTGGTTGAAAATTCATCTTTTTGATTAAAAAATTAATTTTACCAGATAGAAAGTTGAACCACTAGATTAAAAATACATTTTTTCATGAAAATTTATCATTTTAGTTGAAAATTCGTTTTATATTGTACTCAATATGATACCCGCGCGCGTCTGAACGTGCTTGGCCGGCGCTGGAGGTCGGAACTCGGTCACAAAAAATCAATAACTTTTGAACTACTGCAAAATACAAACTTTTTTTTCAAAAAAATTTTTGAAAGAGATTTCAGAATCTATTAGAACATGAATTAATTCTTTCACAGATGCAATCTTGTGAGAGACTTATTTTGCTTAAAGCATCTGAGGTATGTGGATTTTTACAAATTCTGTAGCTTATGATAAATATTTTTTAGATATTTATTAATAATATTACTTTTTTTTAGCAAAAGTCTGGGAGGTATGGGAGAAGTTTATTGTTCAATAATCGACGGTCCTGTTTTCGTGTTACCGGACTTTAACTTCTAGGCTGTCGATGTGTTTAGGCGCAAGATCCAGGTTGCAGCCGAGGTGGTTAAGTTTAGAAGATATAGCATCTGTCAAGAATTTTTTTTAAGTCTGATTCGTCCACTGCAGCGGTTACTGCAGAATCTGTTTGTTGTGCGTTTGAAACATTCATATTTGCACCATTTTCTTTTTCTAGTCTTTTGAAGGTTAGTTAGGGCGATGCGTCGAGGGTAGTAATGCATACCACACGGACAAATTAAGGTGAGAGAGTGAGGTTAGGATTGAATTCCCTGTCACGCGAAACAAGTGGCCGAAGTTTCAATAAAAAATAGAAAGTTTATACGAAACGACAGTATTTCCTATGATAAAATCCTACGGGTGAAAGCCAAAAAATCAAGTATTAATGACTTAAACCGTAGCAGACATAACACAGATGTTAGGTTATTTTTTCAAACACAACAAAGCATTCCATCAACACTACAGAGGATCAATCAGATATTTGACTTGTTTAATAAACACATAAATGAATAACCTAGAACGATTCACTATTCTTTCCACATAAAAGTTTTAAAATATTACATAAAGTATGAATTTTTCGCATCGATATAATCGGATAACAAACTGTTTAACCGCCTGCTTAATCAATATGTATGCATATTTGACCGTCCGTGAAGAAAGGGACCCAATGCGGAAAAATTGATTTTTATTTTCTTACGCCAATCGATAGTTTCTAAGTTACTCTATCATTTCCAATAATCAGAATTTGTTTAAGATCACTGTTTTTTTGTTAATGAACTAAACAAACATAGGTATAATATGCTAACGTGAAACAAGTAAGTGGAGGGGACGATTTTCGTAGACGCATCTCCACTACTCAAATGTTGGCTTGCGGACTCTGATACAAACGTCCGTTCTGTAAATTTCAGCTTTGACGCATTAGGTCCCTTTCTTCGCAGACGGTCACATATGTGTATATATTTATGTTTATATATATATATATATATATATTCTCTGGAATCGAACCGGAAAGCATATAGCAAAGTCACCAAACGCATCCTCAGGTTGCGGATAGAGGGTCCCAGTACCAAGGGTTTCTACTAAATATGGTTACACTAAATAATAAGCATTCACAGGTATTGTCCAGGGATAGTCCCGAAGAAATTAGCCCAAAGCGAAGGTGTAAGGACCGTGCAGAAAGATAAATATCACCTTGGTGAGGTGTCTCGAACGGACACTCTAAGATACCGGGAAAAATCTCAGAATATGCAACCTTATCCTTATGGTATAAGGGACTCCACAAGGATGGACAAGCACCTTTCCCTAGCTTCTCATAGGAACAACCACGATAACACAAACATTGTAGTTGCATGTGCAATTTAAAACAATCGAACGTGCAGATCTCATGACAATGGGGCGGATAACTCAAAGCCAACCTTCTACAGTGCTATGATACCATCATGGCCCTTGAAGGAGGAGGTTACATGGCATGCTTGTATACTCTGGGGTCCGAGAAACACCTAGATGACGATCTTCGTGGAGATTTTTTCGAAGATTCCGATCTCTGAGATATCAATTATGGTGTGTATGATGCAGCGAGAGCTTTGATTGATGCAATACATGAAACAAAACCAATGGCTGATCATGAAACCAAAAGACGAATGCATCAATTCACCATAATCATAAGCTGGTCAAGTTAAAGCGGCTGACTATGAGGAAGGATTTTGTTGCCAGAATACAGGTACTATCTGACGCTCGAGGGAAGTCTGAATCGAAGACAAAGGTGGTTCAGAGAAAACCAAGAGTATTTCTCTGACCCATTACGATTCTTCCAAGAACCTCCAGTTGCGCTTTCAATGCCTGTATATTTCTCCTTGAATTCGAGAAACAAACCATGTTTGTCATAAAAGTTTCGGCATCAGCTGAAAAAAACATCATAGCAAAAGATAATGAAAAGAAAGGGAATTGCGACGGTTACACCCGAAATATGCTGTTAAACTCATCTTTCTTATCATCGGCGCTCTCCGAGGTTCTTAATTTTTACTGGTTAATAGCCTGAAAAGCATTCCTGTGTGTCAAGAAGATACTAGAAAACCTGCGGGCAAAATACAGAAGGCGGTTCTAATTGGGACCCTCCGTTTCCTTGGATCGCTCCGTGTCCTAAGGGTGCACAAGAGTTTTTACCCATCTCGGTTTGTAAAATCTATCATCTGCAGACGAGTTTCAAAATCAAGGCCGAGTTTCTACTGAAGAATATAGCAGGCAAAGGTGAATACTTTTATCAATTTTGAAAATTGTTAAAGGAGAGGTATATAAATGAACGTGTTATTGTTGAATTCCACATCTATAATTTTCTCTCTCTTTTAACATTCTTTTCAGAATCGATTGCGGAATTGCCGAAAGTTACCTCAGGAATCTGCAATGCTGTCAAGGCTTTGGAAGCTTTAAAGCGTTCAGCTCACAAGCAGCATAATATGCTCGTTTATCTCACTGTCTTTAAAATAAATGTTAAGTGATGCCGAGAAAGGATCAGAACCTTGGAAGCTTTCGGGTTCGCTTGGTCATTCGCCCCAATAAAGGATTCACATTCTTCAAATTCTACTTTGGAAAAACAGTCAATTTCGTCTATTGTACTTCCTTCGAAACGTACACATCTCGTTTATTGTAACTCAAGAGCGGACCCCACCACTTTACCTATCCGCAAGGTGTTCTCAAGATGGTTTCGTAAAACATTTCTCCTTCCAGTGTCATTGCCTATATGCAACATGTGAGAATCAGTGTTGGGAGTTAGGGAATTTATGATAAACCAGCAGCTTGGCTTGCAAAAACGAGAGTTGCATTAAGCAAGTGTTGCGATAAACGAGATTTAACTGTACCTAATGTTACGTCGTAACATTATGATTTCATTTTTCAAGCTCTCTTAAGTTGTTTGACTATAAATATCTCTCCTCCTAGTTCTTCTCTCAACATATATTCTGGCCAGCTAACTCACTCCCATGAGCAACCTCAAGAATCTTCGTGAAGAATTCCCGCTTTCTTTTGGATAATTCGTCTCCAAATCTTCACTACATAACACAACACTTCCCAGACTAACCCATGAAACATCCATATCCTCATCTTGTAGTCATCCTTGAAT
The DNA here is from genome assembly GCF_010883055.1 of Belonocnema kinseyi. Classification (NCBI taxonomy): domain Eukaryota; kingdom Metazoa; phylum Arthropoda; class Insecta; order Hymenoptera; family Cynipidae; genus Belonocnema; species Belonocnema kinseyi. Next base: position 8,550,821 of record NC_046661.1, on the reverse strand, counting down.
CTTCTATTTCCTGTGCCCCAATCTTGTTCCATTACTTTACTCGCATGCACTATCTGTTTCCGTTGCCGCCACTTACCCTTTAAAACCTCTTAGTTTGTCTTATTTTGTCAGGGAAGGTATACCAACCCTGGTCCTTAGGCATCCTTTCTATTGTTTGGAGATATACAGTAAAAAAGACTTGATCTGTATACGACGAGATTTGGTTTATATCTGTTGATAATTTGAGAAAAGTTTAGAACAGGCAGAGAAATTCAAGAATTTTAATGGACAGATTGCTAAAACGTGGGGTGTAGAAAAATCAGCTTGACAAATATAAATTTCTACGAGAATAAGGAACCTCAGGATTGAAATGGAGTTTGCTAAAGATATAGGTTCGGAGCTCTTCACAATAATTGCGATGTTAAGAGGAGGAAATTCAAAGCATACTAGAGGGAAGACAGAAGGAAAGGAAAGAAAGGCAAAGAGGAGCCACCAGGGGTAAGATCAAAAGGAGAGGGGAAATAAGTGAGAAACGGATGGCAGTACGAGGAATGCAAGAAGGTTAAAGAGAGAATAGAGAAGTATGTAAGAGAAAGAGAAAGATTGACTGGGGGGATTATAATACAGGAAAACGAGATCATGAAAGAAAGTTGAATAAAAAAAGGCAGAAAGAGAAAAAACGGTACATGGAGGAGTTAGAGAAAGCAGGAAAGAAATGAGAGAATTGGAGTGATGCATAGGGATTGCGTAGAAAGTCAGAAGGGTGCTGTAGCTCTCTATTGTTTATTATACTTAGATGGAAAGTTAAAGGAGAAAGGAAAGAGGGATGGACTTGAAGATGAGATGGTTTGAAGAATACGTTAAAGCAGCATATTTAGCGGTGAATGTTATCAAGTTCAACATACTACTCTTTTGAAATGAATGATTTAAAGTTCAGTATAAAGAAAAGATGAACGGAGAAATGGTCGAATAAGTAAAAGAGTTCTGTTACTTAGGGTTCTGGTTTCAAGCAAGGGGCGACAACGAACTGCAAATGAGGAAAAATTGTACGTACGCTTGAATAGTGGACCAAGTTTGGGGCAAAGTGATGAGAAGATTAAAGGACCACGAGAGGATGAGAATATAGATGTTTGATGTTTTAGTCTGGGTTGTCTTGTGTTATGTAGTAAAAATTTAGGGATGAATTATCTACAAGAGAGCGGGGAGTCTTCACGAATATTCTTGAGGTTGTGCATGGGAGTGAGTCGGCTAAGCAGAATATATGTTGAGAAAAACACTAGGAAGAGAGATATTTATAGTGAAAAAAGTTCAGAGAGCTTGAAAGTTAAAAGCATAATGTTACGACGTAACATTAGGTAGAGTCGAACCTCGTTTATCGCCGCACTCGCTTATTACAAGTCTCTTTTATTGCAAGCCAAGCTGCTTGTCTATCGCAACTTCCACTACTGATTGTCACAAGTTGCATATAACCAATGAAATATGAAGCGGGAATGTATTGTTGAGACCACCTTGAGACCTTGAGAATTTGAGGAATGTGAATCCTTTATTGGGGCGAACGGCCAAGTTAACCCGAAAATTTTCAAGGTTCTTATCCTGTCTCGCGATGGTGTTACAATTATTTTAATAACAGCTGGATGTACAAGCAGATCATCATGCTTGTCATATAGATTCTTTACAGCTGCCAAAGCCTTAACAGCATTACAGATTGAGAAAGTAATGGGTTAGGCGTAGGTTATGAATAAAGAGTCCTCAGTATGAATCTTAATACATTTATCTCTCCTGCATAAGTTTCTTCTATTGATTCCAAAAAAAGTCTGCGAAGTACGTGATACTCTTGTACTTTTATGCACGCACTCGATGCCAGAAAAATTATTCTATTACATATCTATCCAATAGTTATTAAATTACATAGCCACACAAAAAAAAGTGTGCGGATCTGGTAACAAGACACACGTATTCCTATGGACTTTGGGGCGCTGAATTTAAATTCGGTATCAAAAATCACCCATCACGTCATGGATGAGCCATAACCTCAAAAAATGACGAAAAATCATGCACTGAGGCAAATAAATTTCAAAATAATGCCAGTGATGCAAATTTTCACTTCAAAAACATGTCGACAACTGTGAAGGATCAACCCTTGCCTGATATCAACTTATTTAACATAACTTTACCCAACAGAACCTGACCTCACCTAACCTGAATTAACAGAAATTTATTGAACTACACGTAAAGCTCTGGTAGCATATTTTCCCAGTAGCAAATGTGTGCTACATCGAATGGGTCAATTCGAGCCTAACCTAGAAATAAATCTAACCTAGCCTAACCTAACCTAACCTTACCTTAATTAAACTGATTGTGTTGTCCCGTTGTGTTTGCGGTACCGTTTCATTCATCTTCGGCTTAACCTACATAGAAGTTTAACCTATCCTAACCTAACAAAACCTGACCTAACCTAACCGATTACGCTGGCAACCCTGTTCTTGCGTACTTTCATATTTTGACATTAATAGCAGTAAATGTCTGGAGTTTCGTGACCGCTTGTTGCTAGCATTATTCGCCTGTGTCTGTAACCAGGGTACCTCCACGTGGTGACGGTGGGCAACGGATCCACATTGGCTGAGTCCCTGGGTAAACGGCGTTCATGCCGTCTGGGCAGACACAGGTAAAAAGTGTATTACAATGCAGGGGAAAACCCCAGTATCGGCGTCTGGTCAGGGTGGGAAAGCGGGCTCTCCGACGTCGTCATCATGCAACCGTAGCTCTTCATCAATGGATCACTTGGTTGTTGTAGAGTCTCATGCTACAAGGAAAAAACCGCGAGCATTTCTCAATCGCATGCCTGCACAGTCATTTGCAATTCCTGCAGACTTATGTTGTATCGTCTAAAAAATTCAAACAACGAAAAGTACCGCAAGTACTCTACATCAACCACATGGAAAAACCCGTTATTGCGAAGGACTGCTACTTTTGCATGAATTCCGTCAAAGGGTTCAACGTTAAAAATAAAAATAACATTTCGTACACTAATATGTGCAAGGTCACAAGAGCAATTGTAATCAATAAAAATGGACGCCAGACTGATTTAAGCGCCTTAGAAGATGATAGAATGGAAGTTGAAAGTCAACGCCATGGAGACGGTAGTGAAACCAGTGGTTGAACCGAAAATATTTCGGATTATTCCGATGATAATGACGAAAAAGATGACGGCGTGCATGAAATGAAATGAAATGATATGGCGTGCATGAAATGAAATTGAAGGTTCCAATATTAGTGTCGCAACTAGAACTGAATGATTTTATTAGAGATCTTAGATTACCGAAAGATGACACTGAATTTGCCGCTTTATTTCTAAAAAGAAGAAATCTTCTAGAGCCAAAAACAAAAGTTTCATTCTATCGCGACAGGGACAAAGAATTTAGAAAGTTTCTCGTTAAAGGCGAAGAGACGTCTTTAGTGTACTGCACTGACGTTAACGGACTAATGAACCACTTGAAGAAAAATGTGTACAGAGACGAAGAATGGCGACTTTTCATTGATTCGTCAAAACGTAGCATTAAGGCTGTTTCACTGCATAACACGAATACTTACGCTCCTATCCCTATAGCTCACTCAACGGTCATCAAAGAAGAATATAACAATGTTAAAATGCTTCTTGAAAAAGTTAATTACACGAATCACAAATGGTAAATACGTGGTGATCTCAAAATCATAACAATGATATTAGGACAACAATTGGGTTTCACGAGAGAGCCATGCTTTATATGCCTGTCGAATAGCAGAGTTCGAGCCAATCATTACAGCAAAAAACATTGGTCTTTAAGAGATTCATTCAAACCTGGTTCTCATAATATCATCAACTAAAGCCTCGTTGATCCAGAAAAAATTTTACTACCACCCTCCACATAAAGCTTGGGCTCATGAAGCAATTTGTCAAGGCGTTAGACAAAGATGGACAATGCTATGAATGCAATGACAATATCCAGAATACGAGAATATTGTTGCGAAAATGATATGAAACTACAAAAAGTTAGGCTGCTTGATGAATTTAAAACTTCACTTTCTAGATTCCCATCTGGATTAGTTTCCAGAAAATGGTGGTGATTTCAGCGAAAAACAAGGGGAACGTTTTCATCAAGGCATAAAAGTGATGGAACAACGATATCAGGGTAGAAGGAACGAGGTCATGATGGCTGATTTTCGCTGGATGTTGAAAAGGGAAACGAATGTAGGTCTTAAACGTAAGCGTAACTCTTTGCATCGTTCCTTCGAAGAAAAAAGGACACGTTATAGCAGGCAGAAAATAGACTGAAGTAGGTCTATAAATCAATTTAATTACGATAAAAAGCAAGATAAAATGAAAACACGAAAGATAGTATAAATATATCCCTTAAGTCTAAGAAAAGCAGAGAGAAAAAAAATTTGAATAAAACTCTTGTTCATTTGAATGTTTAAGTTACAGTTCTACATTTTAATTGATACAAACATTGTCAGGTTAATTGAAATGGGGTCAATTCTACTTGTAGTTCTAAGTTTCTTCATATGAGTAATGTGCGACTAAATTTTTAACCACCTGTAGTACAATGAAATGAATTTTATTGTGTTACAACGGGAACACTTAAGTTGTGTTGCGTTAAGCAAAATTTCGTTAGGTTCTGTTAAGTTAGATTCATTTGCAGCTTAAGATCGAGTTAACCTATTCAATATAGCACACATTTAAGACTGAGAACCGTACGCTTACATAGCTATACGTGTGGTTGAATTTCATTCGGCTAGGTTAGGTTAGGTCAGGTTTTATTGGATTAGGAAAGGTTAAACCTCTATGTAGGTTAAGCCGAAGCTGAATGAAACGGTACCGCAAATACAACGGGACAACACAATGATTTTAATTGTGTTACGTGAAGTTAGGTTAGGTTAGGTCAGGTTTTTTAGGTTAGGATAGGTTTGACCTCTTTGCAGGTTAAGCCCAAGCTGATTCAAACGGTACCGCAAACACAACGGGACAACGCAATCAGTTCAATTGTGTTTCGTGAGGTTAGGTTAGGTTAGGCTAGGTTAGATTAATTTCTAGGTTAGGCAAGAGTTGACCCATTCTATGTAGCACACATTTGCTACTGGGAAAATATGCTTCCAGTGCTTTACGTGTAGTTCAATAAATTTCTGTTAATTCAGGTTAGGTGAGGTCAGGTTCTGTTGCGTAAAGTTATGTTAAATAAGTTAATATCAGGCAAGGATTGATCCTTCACAGTTGTCGACATGTTTTGAAGTGAAAATTTGCATCACTGGCATTATTTTGAAATTTATTTGCCTCAGTGCATGATTTTTCATCATTTTTTGAGGTTATGGCTCAACCATGACGTGATGGGTGATTTTTGATACCGAATTTGAATTCAGCGCCCCAAAATCCATAGGTATACGTGTGTCTTGTTACCATATGCGCACACTTTTTTTGTGTGGCTGTGTTATTTTAGTTTGATTCCAATCGCGAGTACACTCGAACTCCAAAGTTACGAGTTCCAAAAATATGAGCGCTCCAGAGCTCCGAGTGCCCCGACTCCAAAGGAGCGAGGGGAATGTTTTTCTCTTTACCCCTGTCCTATTTAAGAGTCAGGCGCGCGCGAGTGCAGACTGCCTTGGACTCGACGTGCACGTTCGTGTTTTTAGGACTGTATGCATTTTCACACATTTCCCCCGACATCTGAGCGTAGCAGGAGTAGGAGCCCCTTTCACGCTCACATCTTTGGATTTCCCAATTCGCGTGATTTTAGTATCTTTGTAGTTTGTGTGTACTATAATCTTCTCTCTTCCTAGAGATTATTATTCTTACGTAAGAACGTAGATGGAAGATAGTTATAGAGGCGACAGTGCAGCGTGCAACTTGAATCCCAAGGAGAAGAGCGAGATGTCGGAGAAAGGTACGAAGTAGTTTAGTTTTGCTCTTCACTACTTAAGAACATTGTTCTTTTTAGTAAAAGTATACTTCATACTATGAGTGCGAAAGTATATGATGGTGTGTGATACACAGGATAAGAACGCACTCGGTTCGTCTGTTTGCTCGGCAAAAATTGTGATATTAGAATTTATTTATACCTAAGCCCTCAAAAGTTTAGTTATTTAAAAAAATGTAATCGCTTAAAAATAAACAACTTTTAATTTGTTACTTATACTTCTGTAAACATAACTATTTGAATTTTAATCACAATATTTAAATTTAGGAAAAGGAAAAATGGAAAATTCACTGCTTAGGATGAAAGTTTAGGACTTTAAAATCATATTATTATTGCTAATATAAAAAATTTAAATGATAACGAATACTTTGGAAATATAGAAAAAAATAAGAAGTCTGAAGGGCATTATGAGGTATAATTAATTTTAAAGGAAAATAACATTTTTTGATAATTGTCAGCAATGCGAGTGTAAAAGACTGTAAATTCTTCATTTCTTTCACTATTGTAACGCGAGAGGACTCTGCGAAGCAATATCTAATGCGAAGGAGAAGGAAGAGGCAGTGCTACGAATTCCTGAAAGGGAGAGGAGAACCGTGGCAATTGGATGACGCAAAGAAGTCTCGGACATGGCAATGTTAGAACACTTTTATGGAGAAGTCCGGGAATGCTATCATGTCGTAGACTGCTTGTCAGGTTCCTTTATAACTACTGGAGTCACGGTATTTTGATTTCGACAGAGCTCAAGTTTTCGGAAGCAAAGACAAAATTGCTCGATTTGTAGTCGGGAAATAGAAGGCACGTGGTTGCAAACGCACAAGGGGCCCAAGGTCTCCTACGAAATGAAAAACCGTTCAAACGCCCGATATTGAAAAGTCCGAAATTTAGTAGTATTGTTAATAAATTACTCCATTTATGGTCACACTTTCGAAAAATTTATGAGGACAGTGCAATCACCGATAAAGTCAAACTGGGAAATTTAAAACAAACAATGGAAGAGCCGTTTTTACACTCGAGAGTTGCTTTCATTAGTTTTGCAAAACACGACCTATAAATGGCAGAAAGTAAGTTTGTCGTGCATGTACGACAATCTTTCGGCTCATATTGTGGAAGTCGGAGCGTATATAAACTCTTAAGGCTTTTTAATTTCTTGAAAATCAAAGTGGAAAACGAGGAAAAATTAAATGGCTTCGTTCTCCTACCTAATATAGGAAACGCGTAAGAAATGTATTTTTGGTAAGAACAATCTCCACACTTCTCAAACCAGTGTTCTACTTTTGCATCCCTCATCCCGCACAATTCAAACATTCTCTTCTCTCTGGAAAGCCAGAACCTATAATAAGCTTCCATACAATCGTATCTCATCCTCACTGTAAGTTTCTGACTTTCTTTCTCTTCTTTCTTACACAAATATTGCGCTCTATCTCTGTTTTTCTTATTCCACCAACACTACCTAATCAGCTTACTTCCGGCCTCGTCCAAAAATTTCTCCTCATATTCACACGCTCGACTCCCCGCTATAATCTCTGAAATCGTTCTTCTTGCCTCCCTCCTTACAATATAGTTAGGCGTAATCCTTTTTAATCACAGTGTTCACTTTACATACGTCTCCTGTATCCTATTTACCTTCTCAATTACCTTCTATCCCCACACCTCATCTACATAAAATAAGAAACTAATCACTGGCGAATCGAAGAAATTTATTCTTCATACAAAATCATCTGAAAGCAACCTTTTTTCTTCTCCACCATTCCTCCGAAACAGGAAGCCAAGATACGCAAACTCTGTCACCTCATGTACCGCCTTTCCTTTTCACTTGAACTTCCCCCTCTTATTCCTTCCGCCTCTCTTTTTGAACAACATAGCCTTGTAATCCGAGATTCCCACTTCTCCTCTCACCCTATCTTTTGTTTCTCCAAATACCTCCCTTACCTTCTCGATCAGGCCTCTTTTGACTCTCTTCTCTACCATCGCTTCCCAGAAACTCATTGGATCCATAAAAGGTAACATGCCGTTTAGATCTACAAACAACACATACATATTCGCACCCTTTTTAGCAAATTCTCTATCCACCATTTGCTGCAATACGTAAATATTGTCGATAGAGCTACTTTCCTCCTTAAGCCCGCCTGCGTCTCCACCAGTTTTTTTCCCTTGGCATCCTTCCGCAACCTATCCGCCAAAACCATCGCGTATACTTTGTACGCTGTATTCATTAAGGTAATCTCTCTATAATGCTCCTGCCTCTTCTATTCCCTTTTTTATACAGTGTTATGGTTAATCCCTCTCTTCACCCTCTTGGGAATCCATCCCTATCCATATTCTTTTCACTACCCCCTTCAGCCTCTCTTTCACCTTTTGTGTGCCAAACAGTTACGCTTTGTTCTCTACTCCATGCGGTCTTGTCGCCTTAAACATTTTCAACTTTCTTATCTGCTTATCTATCTACTCTTCATCTACCTCTTTGTTCTGCTAATTTCCTTATTTTGCTTCCTTTCTTCCGCTTTTTTCCTCTTCCCGACGCTCCACTCGACACAGGGCCACGCACATTTGCCCGTCGTGGCCTGTGCGAATTTTCCTTCCGTCAAATTTACTACCAGCACTGGTAGTACTCTCGCTGACTACCTCCCGCTCTTCTGTCCGTTACTGAGACCTCGTCATGCAGAATGTACATCCTGCAACCTACAGACGTGTCTTAAAACTTTTGCCACTTGCCTCATCAAATTTTTACCCCTATTTGCTCTATTTCACCCCTCAGAGCACCTGCAGACACCCTTTTCTCTTCTCTAGCATCCCCTAGCACTACGAAAACGACCCATGGCCCCCTTGCAGACTCGTTCTTCTGACCACAGATAACCCCGATTCCTTGCCAACCTAACCTTACTTTCCCTACTTAGCTAAATCCTGCCACATATGCCTGTATGCACGTACCATGTATAGAGCAGTTCACCTGAACTAGTAACCTCTCTGTCCGACCAACGATTTTTCAGGGAGTTTTCGTAGACTCATCGAGCGCCGTGGTAAACCGACTATTGCTTATAAAGAAAATGGTACTACATTTGTCGGTGCCAATACTGCTTTTGACAAAATAAAATGGCAGATCGTCGCTAAGTTTGTTCATGTCAAGAAAATAGATTGGAGATCAATTCAATTACTGCTTCATGATGAGAAGGTTGATAGGAACGTTTAATTGTGATGATGAAAGTAATTCTTCGCAAATTATTTTGAAAAGCATGTCTTACTTACGAAGAAATGTACACAATGTTATGCGATTACGAACTGAATTTTAATACGTGTCCCCTAATCTATGTATGGGAGAAACCGAGCAATTTTAAGCCCCTCACTCCTGCAATTTTATTACATATAAAAAATTACACGTCATAATATCACATGCAATCCCATGAGAAATATGGAGGATATGTGATCGGAAGTACGCTTGATGCAGCGGACTTATTCCGATCGATTAGGTAAAACGGATCCCAAACCAAAATAACCCCAGTCACTCATACTCACGGGTTTTTCTAATGTCACGGTCTTTTTTGGATAAAGTGGATCCAGACTCCTCAAATAGGAGAACCAGCAGCAAAACACAGTAGACACCTTTTCCCGGAAGGGAGCTGCTCAATCGTTGCTCTGCTCGATCTCATTATATGCTGTATTTTCGTGCGGTAGTTTATGTACAATCACCGCGGCGAGGCATCTACATGTCACTCGGTCGCTGGGTCGCGACTTGTATGTCAGCGTGTAGGTAAGATGCCTGTGTTTAAACGTTGAGGTGTAAGTTGTACCATTACATTATCCCCCCATTTTCACTAGTTTTGAGGACCAGGGTGTCGGAATAGATGAAAATATTCAAAGAAAGCCCTGGCAAAAAAGGTTCTTGTGATGTAAGACTTCACTTATCTCCTGTTTTTCACTGTCATTTATATGAATTTCCAAAACATCATCTGAGGTGGTCCTTGGTTTCTTTGACATGGAATTTTCTTGGGTTATTAGATTTTTAACTAGTCGAGATGTTATGGTTTGAAGTCTAGGGCCATTTCAAAAGTCGTGATCTATTTGCAATGTCTGCAGGAATATCGAGCAAATCGCGGGAATAATTTTTCATTTTTAGACATGCGTTCTTTCCCTAGTAGTTTGCACGCACTAAGGTTGTGGTTAGGCTTTTATACGGTTGTTGAGGTTGCTGCTACCACTGTCTTAAACTTTTCTGGATTATTTTCTTAAGATCCAATCGGTTTGTTGGTGGCGGACTTATGATTGCTTGTTTTTGGTTCTTTCAAGCGGTCAGACCACATTTCGCTTCTTGTAGTTCTGGATGACTGTCAATTTATTGCCTAGGCCAGATTGTCTTTAATCCTGTTTTATATCTGACGACTGGGTCCGATTTCGCATCCTGCTTCGCATCCTGCTTCGCATCTATCTTCGTCGAGAAAACCAGGTTTTCGATCGTTGTTTGTGCATCGACCTTTGATGCGCCTGGGAGTTTTTTTTTAGACAATAAGGGTTGTTGTTAAGATCCATACTCTGCCCAAAAAGATAAAAAAATGTCTTTCATCGTAAGCAATCTCCCCCAAAAAAGGTTTTATTTAATTTTGAAAGCAGTAGAAAAAAGTTGGTCTCAGCCTATTTCTATAATTTACTCTTTGTATAGAAGTAAAATATTTGCATGAAACATACCTGTCTTCTTCTCCTTATTGCACAAAATGAATGTTTCCTGGCTAATCTGTTTTTAAATCTATAAGGACCCTCGTAAATAGCTAGAAACTTTGCAACTACTTTTTCTGCTTTACCTGATACTATGCAGTCTGATAAGTACCTGAAAATTCTAAGAGATAGCATTAGTATTCACTAATGTGAACCATTTTCGTCGAGCTTGATCCTTCAAATGACGCCTGTCAAAACGTCAGCCATTTATGTTTACGCATTTACAAGTTATAGCACTGAGAAGCGACTAACCTCCGAGTTTTTTTTAATATGGAAAAATCTGAGTTTCGAGTTTTGATCAAACACTACTATCTTCGCAAGAAAACGATACTCGAGACCAAGGCCAAGCTGGATAAGTATTACCCGGACTCTGCACCGTCGATTGGAACGATTCATAAGTGGTTTACCGAGTTTCGTTGTGGCCGTGCGAGCACAGTTGATGCTGAACGATCTGGGCTCCCAAAAGAGGTCACTACACCAGAAAATGTCGAAAAAATCCATGATATGATGTTGAATGATCCCAAAGTGAAATAGAGAGAGTTAGCTAATGCTGTAGGCATATCATTGGAACGTGTGGGCAATATCGTGCATTCAGTTTTGGGCATGAAGAAGCTCTGCGCGCGATGGTTGTCGCGTTTGCTCACAGTGGACCAAAAAGGAATTCGTGTGACAACTTCCCATCAGAATTTGGCATTATTTTCGCGTAAGCCGACCGAGCTTTTGCGCCGATTCA
>NC_046661.1:8532503-8539357 GCF_010883055.1 Belonocnema kinseyi | reverse complement strand
TAATGACAAAAATCATAAATAAAATAGTGAGTCTTTATTGAAAACAACATTGAGATAATTTCATAAACTTTATAAAATAATATTTATAACAATTTAACAAGGGAACATTAACTTTGCTTGCCAGAAGTCATTTTTGTTTCAATTTAAAACATATAAAACATGTTATTACGAATGCTATTTTTAGTAATAGAATTGAGTATTGATTGTTGATTAGATACCTTTATTTCTACTCGAAAATAATTATTTAGATTATTCGATATTTTTAAGATTTGTAAATGTGTTCTAGATAAACAAAAAGTCATTACCCTGTGAAATTCGAGAACTCGCAAAAAAGGCAACTTTTCAGGGGAAAAAACTATGAAACCTTGTGTCCCTTATACATTTCCTGGATTTGTGACTCCTTCTTACAGATTTTATTACTTTAGTTGAATTAGTCATTCATAAATGAATATTTTTCTGAAGTGTTAAAAAAATTATTTTCAAATAAAAAATCTGTTTTAATATCTCACTTCATTTGTTTCTAAGTAATAGTTGAGTGTCTACATTTAAGTTTAAGCATGAAAAATTATTTACATTAATGTTTTTATTATTATTATGAACAAAAAAAGCGTCCTAACGAAGGGCACTCTCCCCTATTTATAATTGAATTTTTTAAACGCCGAGAGACTAATATTATTTATTTCTAATATCTATTGAAATTTGGACACTCATCGGATTATTTAAAATTTGGAAATTTAGATTGTTAACGAAAAAGTATTTCTTTTATCTTTATGAGCCTGTAATTTTTTAAACAATTAATAAGACACGGAATCAGCAGTTTTCTCGTATGAATTTCATTGACAATTTGCAACACATTATTCTACTAAAAAGTGCAGTCAAAAAACGCCTTAGAGTGTCTGGATAGAATTTAAAGAAATGTGCTATGGAGAAGGTACAAAACCTTATGATTAGTTCAGAGTATAAATCCCTGGTCAAGAGGCGGAGACTTCAGTCAATCGTTAAACTCGGTATCGTATCGTGGGTAAAGTTAAGAACAACTGAAGGAAAGAATAAGAAGATGACGGAAAAAATATTAGGGGTAAAACGATGTAAAAAGACGTAGAAAATGAAAGAAAAGGAATATTTTAGACATTTACTGCAGTAAATATTAATAATATACGAGAAATGTCTTTCTTACTCTGACACTCGTGTGAATATTTGTAATCAGAACTTGATCTATTTTCTCTACCTCCAACTGAAACGTAGATAGAAAGGTTCTCAGTAGGTTCATAACAAACCTATAACTTCACTCACTGACGATTTACCCATAGAATTTGTCATTCCTGTCAACGGAGATAAGTAAATTATTTTGCCACATACTATGCTGAATCTCATGATAGCATGACGTTTACTACAAAAAACACCGTAAAATGCAGTTTCTATTACTTAAATATTTTCTGTTAATTATATACTATACACAATGTTTAATCAGGTGGATGCATTTTTTAATCAAAATTTAGTATCACAACCAAATACTGCTTAAGATTACAAAGCGTGCATTGAAACATGACTCAATTATAGACCAGCCGCGAAATCAAGTCATCTTACACTGTCTGTGTGGGTAGAGGATGGTCGGACCTAGTTAACCAAGTATTACCCAAAATAACCTCTACGTTGAAGCATACCACTCATTCTTCGCGTGGTGTGGTATTAATTTCCTTAATGTAAAAAATAATATAGATCTTTGTAATCTTGTAAAGCATGCTCTTTAAGAATTGAGGTTCGTCTCGAGGAAGCACTCACACATACTATTAATTGTCTAGTTTATGCCGAATACGCAAATGACTTGCAAATTAACAGTGCAAGGCAGATTATTGCAGACTATAGCAATTGATTCAGTGTAACAAAGGATTTGACACACTTGCAACGTCCTACATCTTTCGACATTTATATTTTGATCATCCTAGTTCTCGTCCTCGTTTTGCAATCTGCAATATGGTTGACTACGCAATAGAGATTCAAGGATTTTGTGATGTTGATGACAATTTTCTATAAAAAAAGTAGTTGTCGTCACGCTGGATCACAAGTTTGTCGCTCACTGGATCTCAGCTCCACGTCATCCCTTTCGCGAACTTTCTATCAGTGTCAAGCAACAAAAAAATTGGCTCTCAAGGTTCTATCATGCAATCTAGTGGCTTCTCTAGCCCAATCTCTGAGATTTAGCTAAATCTACAGTAACAATTGTCTTCATCATGGAATTAAAAAGGAGGAGGATTACGCCTGTGCTCTTAATAACACTCTTAAACTCAAACGATGGCTCGGCAAACAACGATGCGAGCAAATACGAATATTAAACGACAGCAACAAAATAACAAGCAAACCATCTAAAAAAACCTGTAGTCTTTAAAGACACATCGAAGATGAGGGCTGCTATCGACGGAGCAGACAAAAAAACCAGTGCTTCCTATACTTGCATCCAGTTCGCCAGAACACTCATACGAAGACGTATGGACTGACATTAAATAGCCCAGAAATTCTGCAAGTGCTTCAGCTGACGGAGTCCTTAAAATCGGTGTGTACCCGGCTGATCAAATACCGAAAACTTGAACGCGTCCTGCCTCTTATACTTTAACATCTTTATCGTTTACGAGGAAACTGTATGTGTAGTGGGTATTCTTTGCACGAGTTTAATGCGATTTTTTCGGATGATCTCGAAAAAAATGTTTAAAATGTTGTGCGATTATATAAAAATCTTTTGTTGAAACATAAACTGAATTATAAAAATGCATCAGGAAGAAAAAAAGCTAGCAGCGATGGTACATCCTCACTACATTGCTGCGATCAGCTCGAATCTTGTGTACAGGCATGTTTTTCAAAACTTGCTACTTTGTATCTATTTCAATTAATGTTTGTTTTATCACATACATACGGGGGTGGGGTGCAAAGTTTCCGGCCTGATAAGGAAAAACAACTTTTTTCGTGTTTTTCTTTTCACTTCATTTTTCAATATAATCTCCCTCAAGACTAATACATTTCTCATACCGGTGCTGTAATACAGTGATGCCATTTTTATAGACCGATTCGATAAGTCCCTCAAAATACTCATTTACACCATCGATGACTTCCTTGTTGCTCTCAAAGTCTTTACCTTCGAGCCATTTTTTAAGGTTAGGGGACAGATGACAGTAGCTTGGGACCAAGTTTGATGAATATGGTGAATGGGGGAACAATTCCAACTGCAATTCGTTGATTTTAGACATCGCAACGAAACAGTTTTCCGGGTCAATTTTTGATCAACTGTTAGCAAACGCGTCACCCACCTAGCACAGTGCTTTTCCATGTCCAAATCGATGTCCGCATATGATAGAGAAGTCTTTTAATGTAATTGGCTTCACCACCCTGTCCAGCTGATAATCACCAATTCATTTACTTAAGGAAGGCCACGCCCTCTAATTACCGCCATTTTGTAAGTATGCCACGCTCCTCCCTCAATCAGAAGAGACCACGCCCTTTTGATTAAGCCCACCCTCTGTAATTAGACCACGCCCCTCGGAAATTTAGGATATCCCGCGCTCCTGTCCTGCCCCCATCCTTCCATTAAGGTCACGCGTCTCGGATAATCAGAGGGACCCTATATTAAAAACCTCCGATTTTTTTTATTTATTTATATTTTATTGAATCTTTTATTTTTAACACACGAGAGAAAAGAGTGAAAAAGTAATGTTACAAATCTTTTCGACAAAAATGACTTTACTCTAAAGTATGTTTCATATGATAAACTCTTACCGTATACATTCACTAAATTAGTGTCGGATTAGTGCTTAATCACTAAATTAGATTTCAAAAGAGAATTAGAGGATCTATAAGAACCAAAAAACTTGAAATACTAAAACACTTTTGAAGTTTGTGTCCATAAATTCTTAATAAATGATGTCACCATTTTTAAGAGTTCAAATACTCCTCACTTTGTCAAAAAATGTTAATCGCCTGATAGGTGAAATACGAGTTGTTTAAATTCTTTAAAAAATAACATATCCCTTGTGGAAATTGTTTCGTGGCTTAAGGATGCCCATTTTCCTCGACTGTAAATCAATTCGTCCTCAGGAGGCTATCCTGGTACAAACTAAAAACTTTTGAGCCTCCGAAAAAGAAAGCGGATAATTTCTTTAGGCACTTTTTTTTACCAGGTCAAGAAATATCTGTTACGATATACACAGCGGCATACAATAATCTTATGGCCGGCATCGTAGTAAATTCGCTGGTACTTTTTTCGCATTATTTTCTTGCATTCAAAAATCGAAACAGATTTTTTCGGGATATACATAAGACTCAGGTCCACTAATTTTGCTTTCTTGAATGTTTTTCATTTAAATTTAGTATTAGTGTTGTGAAGAGAAGGTTTTTATATCATTTTCAGCTTCAGATAAAATGTGTGGTATTGGAAGTATCTTAATTGTTCCTATTTTTATTGAATAATTATATTTACCATTGAATCCAAAAATATGACATGTACTGTAGATATGACACTTTCACCCGCTAGCTGCCATACATGTAAATCATGAACGTTGACAATTCCCGGAAATGCTTCCAATAATTCTCTTTTGAGTGACTCAATATTTATATGATTTGGAATAGTCTGCAAAAGGATGAGCCCTGACTCCTTCACTAGACACAAAATCATTTACTTATTCATTTATTTAATCAGGAAAGGAGAAATGAAATTAACAGGGTGATGTGATTTTTGACATAAGCATTTAATTTTCTTAAATATACAACTTCAATATGGTGTTTTTAAAGTGAAGGTCATGAAATAAGACTCAGTTAGGTATATCAAACCTTAATTGATAGTATGCACTGTAACGTGGAAGTGGCAAAATAAAAAAAATGAACCAAACAAATTAATATAAAAATATAAACAAATATAAAGGGTATATAAATACTTCCTTTAGGCAATAATATCAACAGCTGTCATTTTTTGAGGTTATGTATCATGGTTATGCTGAATTTGAAATCATACTTGAACCAGTCAAATGGTTAGGATAATTGCTAAATTCAGTATTTTTTCGAATGCATACGTTTTAAAAAACTTTCTTTAAAAGCTGCTGACCTTCTTGGTATATCACTTAAAATTCGAGCTTTTTCCTGAAGCATCATTGCCTAAATAGATTGAACCGCGTTTAATTTTTGGATAAAACGGTCCTAAATGCAACGTTTTCAGCAGATTTAATTGATTTTTTGTTTCTGAACATAAAGCCTTATAACATTATCGGTTCCTTAATAACCCTATCAGCTTATTGAACAATTTTGCTTAAAAACTGTAACTAAATTTCTATTTATTTAAGATCCCAGTTCTGGAATCCCCGTTTTTATTTTGTTGTAAAACTGAATATTTTTCGCGCATTGACAGGAAATTTTTTTTTTTTTTAGTTCAGTTATAATATCGCCTAGGGATTCTAAGCACATACTTTTTAAAACTAAAGGTCAAAGAATCGACAACAGGAATTTGGTGACTGTAAATTCTCTATTGTTAAAGCTCCTTCAGCTATAACAAAAACATTCTCATCACGTATCTCATACTTTGCACTCGAGTTTATCCCTGAATTTGTGTATTATTCTCAGAAATGTATATTATTATAATTTATAACATGCATTGGTATTGCAACAGACGTGGTTTCACTGTCTCGTGTTAAAAAATGCGCATTTTAAACAAAAATTTTGTTATTAATACTTCGTTGCAACTTTTGTCGTTTTTCCATAAACTGATCTTTCTCATTTATAATGTTATATTTACGATTTAAACTTTACACATACGGTCTACATCTGAGTTGTGGCAAAGATATTATAAACGTAGATGCGGTACGGGGCGTCGGAGTGGGGAATTATATATATAGGACATCACATTTTCTGTCCTATCGAGGTGCTGCCCTCATCATACTACGAAGTCGAATTTTCGTTTTCTCATTCTTCGCAAAATATGACAGTAAAGCAGTAGAAAGATTTTTTGAGGTTAGAAAAGTTTGACATGTATGTATCGCTGAATTTTTTCAGATCTGAAGCTTGATCCAGGTTTTCGGTACAGTCTTTTTTTTAATTATAAAAAACATGTTCTCGAACAATCATATTTTTAATTTTCAAAAAAGTATTATAAAAAGACATTTCGAGATAAACAAGTGTGGTAAACATTGTTCTTTGACAAATTATTTTTTTTAATTGAAATAATCAAATATTTATACCAAAGAAACAACTTTTTAAATGTTTGAAGTGTTTAAACATTAAAGTTTAAATTTAAAATAACAATAATTAAAACAAAATATATTTCTGGATAAGATATTTTGGTTGAAAATGTATATATTATTTTTTAAATCATAAAAGTTCTTCCGAAAAATCGAAATGTTAATTAAAAAACACGTGTTTTTGTATATGAATTTGTCTGTAAAAATTTTTTTTATAATTTTAATTTTAAATTCAAACAATTTTTAACACTTTAAATATTAAAAAAAAATTTATTTGACAACAATATTTTATTATCGTATTTTTAATAAATAATTAATATTGATTAAGAAACAATTTTATTTGGGGAGTTTTATTATTTGGGAATTTTCAAATTCGTTAATATTATAAACTGTTCAGGAATTTTATTAGTTTTGGAATTGTATTTTTCGGGACAGAGAGTTTTACCGAGCCGGGAATTTTATTTTTCGGGATATTTCAGCCGTCCTCATAGAATTACAGAAAATTTGCTCTAATTATAATCTCGACGCTCGATCTCGTTCATTTTTTTCTACAGTATTAATAATGAAAAATTGTATGGAAATTTTTGATATCACAAAGTTAAAGATAATTACAATTAAAAATTTAAAAATTCGCTGTACATT
>NC_046661.1:8528478-8532403 GCF_010883055.1 Belonocnema kinseyi | reverse complement strand
TACCTTGAATTCAACGCATTTCAAATTAAATGTTTGCAGCTGCATTTAGATTGAATTATGCAAAGGTTTTTTGTTTTAAATATAAATTAATTAAAAGATTTTCTTTGTTTTTCACAATTGTAATTTATAACTTCTAAAATGGAATAATTGTACCTTAAACATGAAAAAGTATAAACTAATTTCAAATTTAAAGAGGTTCTATCACATATATTGAACTATTAAAACCCCTGAATTTTTTTAAGGTTTTTAAAACTCTTTTAAAAACTTTTTTTAACAATTTTGGTTGTGATTTCATAATAAAAGAATAAGTGCTATTTAGTCTTCATAACAGCAATTTAAAAAATTTTTAAAGCCTTAATATTTGAGACATTTTAAACTTGTAGTCTTGAGTATATTGAACAATTTTAAATTTAAAGCTATTTAAATATGTCATCTGAATTTTTGAATGGAAAGTGTTCGATCATTTTAGATTGAAACCTTTCGAATTATTTAGTTACAAATTAAAATCGTACAACTTCAAGTTTTATTTATTTTTTTGATCGTTGGTCACCCCCCACAAATTATTTTTTTTTTTTGTAAGAAAATAACGCCTAATTTTTGTAAAAATTAACAAATATATATTAAAGGTTCACTCAAGGTCATTTTTATTCAAAAAGCTTGTTCTTGAGTAAATTGACTCTTATTGTTTCCGATTTCGTTCTCTCACTCAGGGATTGTGTTTTTCATAGAAAACATTGAAATGTAGTTTTTTCACGTTTATAAAATTATAGTTTAAGGTCACTCGGAGTCATTTTCTGTGAAAAATATTGATTTACAAAGAATATTTTTCTAATAATAGAATGGATTTCTTCGCCCGAGGTACAAACGTAATGTGTACTATAGTAAAAACAACTGGAAAAATTTAGACGAAATTTAAATTTGGTAAAGAAAACAAAATTTTGTCGACCTATAAATACTAATTTTATTCCCCGAAAGATTTATAAAAAATCTCTTCAAAACACTTTTATTGCAACAATTTAATTGAAGAAAAATATTCGTTATAAAAATAAAAATAGTACAATTTTTACATACAATTCTTAAAATAAAAAATCTTTGTGTCAAAGCACAATCCAATCCGACTATTCTTTCGAAAGTTATACGTTATACAGACAACCATAACATCAATAACAACGACGACGTAAACGCCAGAGAGACAGACAGATACCGATTTAAAAGCTTGTTGTTCTGATTCAAGGAGCCTCAAAACGTCGAAATTTCATGAAATTCGCAGAAGTCATTTTTCGCATAAAACTCTTCTCATTATGGATGAGAATTTGATAAAATAATCATGGGGCCTTGAAAAAGTAGCGTTTTTCGCCTCTTGACTTTTTTTTCCATATCAAGCTTTTTTTGCTTCAAATGTCCATTTTCGTTTGGTTTTTTGGATTTTTAAAATCCTTTAACTTTGGTAAGTTTGATTTTATCAAAAAAAGTTGTGAGGATAAATTGTTTATATTTTTTTGTATCATAAATGTCTCTGGATAGAATTTTCAAATTTTTAAACAAATTGGTCTTAAAATTTTTTAAAAAGCATCAAATTTTTGAATTTTTATCAAAAATGGCTGTTTAACGAACTCGATCTTTCTTTTTGGTCTTTCGAACTGAAGGTTGTTATGAATATTGAGCTGGACTTGAGACCGAGACAAATCGCCACACACACAATTCAGAGTGACAAATTTAAACTTGGAATGTTACGATTATAATTGTTTTATTTGTTTTTATTTGTATTTCGAAGGTAAAAGTATTTTATTTTTATTCTTAAAGAACAGTTAAATAAGCATTAATTTAGAAAAAAATCAAATAATCTGGAGTTTTCTGAATGTTTCAAAGAAAAGAACAAAATTTGGAGCTTCTCAAGAATTTGAAATATTAGAATAACAATACAAATTTCTGGGTAGATTTAAAATGACTTTTTATTTCAAAAAAGTACATAACTCAAAGAGAATGTTTAAAAATATTTCAAAACATTTCAAAAGATTTACAATATTAGAAAAATTCTGGAAGCTCTTAAAACAATTTTGTGTGCAGGATTTTTCAAAAATGTTAGGAAAAATGGGAATCAGTCTGAAGACATTTAAAAGTTCCGAAAAATTTTTTAAATAGTTTTAAAAGATTTAAAATAATTTAAAAGAGAATAGATACTTTTGATGATTTTGAAATGTTTTCAAATGTTGACTTTTTATTTTGAGAAAAGACATAATTTTAAGAGGAAATATAAAAATATGGGACCACTGGAAAAAGTCCAGAAAGGGGTGAATGAAAAATCCCAAAAAATGAAATCTCCGGCACCTGAATAATAATTTGATAAAAATTGTATTAAAAAATACATTAAAATACACGTGCGCTTTGAAAGAAAAAAATGTTCTGTCTAAATTTTCTTCGTACCTACATAATAACATTTTTGCACAAACTTTGCAGGATTCAATTTAACAACGATTTATATCAAAATTTATTTTTATTACTTTTATTATTTTTTTAAATAAAAAATTCTATTTTTTACAACTTTTTTATATTTATTTCAAATACTATGTACATTTTCAAACAAATTTTTTCATCCAGAAATATATATTCGATTATTGTATTTTCAATAAATAAATAATATTTAATAAACAATTTTTTTAATTGTTTAAATTGAGGAATTTTCTAGTTCGGTTATTTTATAATTCAGCCATTTTCTCTGGTGATTTTTAAAATTCGTTAATATCTTATTGTCTGGAATTTTATTTATTTTATTTTCCTGAATTTTCCAATTCGACTTTTATATTTTGGGACTTTCATAATTTCTGGAATTTTATTATTTGATTATTTTGCAATTTACGAATTTTACAGGGTCGGGAATTTTATTTTTCGGGATTTTTCAGTCGCTTTTTCCGAAAAATAAAATTCTCACATCACTGTAAAAATTCCGAAATTATAACATTGTCGAAATATAAAAGTCCCGAATTGGAAAATTCTCGACAATTTACAATCCTACCGAATTTGACAATTGCCGACAGAAAAATTCCGAATTATACAATATCCGGGCTAGACAACTCTCTAATTTGAACAATTAAAAAATAGTTTGTTTAGAAAATTTTTTTTAATAGAATAATAAAATATTTTTAATAAAGAAAAAACTTTTTAATGTTTAAAGTTTATAAAAATTATTGTTGGAATATAAAATAACAATAATTGAACAAATGTATTTTTTGATAAAAATTTATTTGAAAATGTGCATTGTATTTTTGTACATTACAGAGAACGCTCGCAAAAATGAAATTATTATTTAAGAAAATAAAAATAAAAGTCGCGTTAAATCAGCCTGCATTGAATCCTGCAAATTTTGTTTCATTTAAATCTCACGTGTTTTAAATTTATGTTTGTATCGCATATTTATACAATTATTGTTATTTTAAATGAAAACAATAATTTAAAAAAATTAAACATCAAAACAAAATCATGTTCCATAAAGTATATTTTAAAATAAACTTTAAATTATTATAATTGATACAGCTTATTTATTTTGAATTTATTTTTAATTGAAAATGGGTTGTAAAGTTTTAATCGCGAGTTTCCCTTTGTTTAAATTTTAAGACTTTCCAATTGAAACAGTTTAATTTTTAACATTAAAATTGGAATATTCTTCAATTGTAAACAAATTCCGAATCGTGTTGTGAAATCAATTATGATTCACTTGTGAATCCTAGGTGTCCACTTCAATTAAAAAAAGAATCATACTTTATATTCGCAGTTGATAAACTAAAAACGATTTCTATCTAAAATTATAAAT
Source organism: Belonocnema kinseyi (assembly GCF_010883055.1). NCBI lineage: Eukaryota > Metazoa > Arthropoda > Insecta > Hymenoptera > Cynipidae > Belonocnema > Belonocnema kinseyi. Next base: position 8,528,595 of record NC_046661.1, on the reverse strand, counting down.
TTAAAATGCTTCTACTTTTTAATTTTCCAGGTCTTCAAAACTGCATTCTAAAATTCGAAATTGAAAAATGTACGCTTAAATTTTATAACTTAAACGGAAAATTCTGAAGTGAAAGAT
>NC_046661.1:8518765-8528378 GCF_010883055.1 Belonocnema kinseyi | reverse complement strand
TAACCACCTATCTCACGGTTGTGAGACGTGGTTATGGCTGAAATTTTACCGCGATTGCGCTGGAAGCGGGTGCAATTTTTCAGATTAGCACCCGCTCCCGGCAAAATCCTGCGGTTGTCCTTATGACAAATTTTTAATTATATATATACATTAGCCTCTGCTCTGAGGGTTCAAAGTTTTCTGATTCAAAGTAGAGAAATCCTAACACCAAATACAGGTTTGACCCAGAGAGCAGTTATAGATTTATGAACTTATTATTCCTCTGCCATTCACTAATTGTCAGTGCTCGGAACGTAATAATTAAGAAATTTTAAAATACATGCGGGAAATTCATTAGTCGGATAGACTAAAATATCTCTAGAAATTGCAAACTGTACAAATATAAAAATAAACACTTAATAATATTAAAGAACAATGTATAGATATTGTACTAAAAGTTTTATCTGTTAGAATGAAAATATAATATGGTGAAGTAAATAAATTGTTACTTATAAAAGAATATCAAAAGATGAGAAATAATAAAGATATATTTGGAAATAATCAAATAACTTTAGGAATATTACAAAATATATGAAACAGAAATATAAATTATAAATTAAATTTTTTCTCTGGTATCTATTAAAATAACCATGTCTTACCAAGCGTGGATATTTTGCGTTTGTTACGAAATGTTGGCAATTTACTTTCAATCCAAATGGTTCTTGTCCAAGCTAAGTTTACCATGAGTGCGTCTCGAAGGTGTGCCGAGAGTTGCTTACAGCGCTCCAAGTGGCTCTTGGCAAACTATATAGGAGGGTGCTATTTACGGGGAGCGGTGGGTAGAGGGGAAGTGACTTTTTTCGCCGGATGCGCCGTCTATATTTATGGCGGGTAACTAAGCTCGCACCGCATCTACGTTTATAATATCTTTGGTTGTGGTGCCCTATTGATTCATCTCCTAATATTTTTATTTTATGCTGAGAAGATCTCCAACCTTTATTAGCGCTGTGTTAGATGGGAGTTCATATGGTCTCATTTTCAAATCCCCGGCCCTCCTTCAGGTGTGAACCGAAAAATTTATAAATTCCTGAGTGACAACCTTTAGTTGAGGACACTCTCAGAGTGTACCAAAAGCCAATCTAATAGATAAATTTTTTCAAAAGTCATTGTGCTCACAGACAGACATACAGACATACAAACATACAGCGTTCAGACATACAGACATACACATTCGTAAAACCCTTTTTTTCGAATTCAGGGGGACTCAAAACGTGGACGCTCGACAAAAACTGAGGGGGGGGGGGGCAAAATTGTAGTCTCTCTGATGAGAATGTAAAAATATTTTTTTCAAACAAAAGACTAAATTAAACGTACATGCATTTTTTAATACAAAAAAAAAGTAATTTTGTCGATCTTGTGTGTCAATATTTGTAGGATTAGGAAAATTAGAAAGGGAAAGAAACTCCTTTAAAAAATTTTCATTGTATCTTTTCGTGTTTAAAAGTTAACTGTTTTCTATAACATTTATCTCTTTAGCTTGCAAATTTAACTATTTTGCGGATAGTTTATCTTTTTCTGTAGAAACTTAATGTTTCTTTGGTTTAAAATATAAACTACTATAGTACCTATATATTGACATTATTTAAAAGAATTCATTCCTTTCTTATTCTCCTATTTTTGCGCAAAATTACCCTATTTTCAGTGTTTTGAGATAAGTTTAGAGAGAGGTTATAATGCCAAGTGAAGCGAAACCAAACTCAGTCATTGTATTTGATGATGCGGCTTGTGCGAAACAAGATAATATCAGAGCATTCCTTTTTATGAGTAGACTGAAGGATGTCCACTGTTTTTACTTGAGTCAGACATATGCTCATATTCCTATACATCTTGTACGCGACAATGTTAATTGATATGTGTTATTCACCCTGGCGGGCGGAAGGAACCGAATGCAGCCTCTACAAAGTACCTGCAAGACCCTATTGGGTTCCCATTCGGTTCCTTTTTGAAAAACTCGAAAAATCAGCAAAATCAACTTTTAAATTGTTGGAAGCATCAACATGTATTGGTGTAAGCAGAATTTTCGAAAGCAAAAGAATATGTTGCATCAAATTTCTAGAGCTAGTGAATCAATTCGACGAAAATATAAGTTAAAAAATTTGGGTAAAGAAACAGTCGAACGCACATTAAGTGACACTTGTGAACCTATTTTCAATCCACTAGAGAAAATTGTTGGTGGTTTTAAGGGCATGAAAAAAGTTGAACTAATAAGAAGAAAAGAAGAAGCAAATAATAAAGCTGAAGAAATTATTGAGGATGACGATGATTTGTCATATAAATCAATTAATAAAGATGACAAAGAAGCAGACGAGACTGTAAATTCCAGTGATTTAGATATATCAACTGCTAGTGAAGCGGAAAATAACTCAGGAACACCTACATCTCCATGAATTGATGATGATGCAAACAAGTATATCATATTTTTAAGTGAACAAAGTAGAGAACTCAATAATGTGTATGGAGTAGAAAAATTAACGAAAGATAGATTAATGATTGGAGATTCTCAGATAAGTTTCAGCCAGAACTATTTTTGTTGAACAAATTGTTATTGCAGCTAACGGATATAAAAAATTATTAACCAGATAAAGAAATTCGTTACCGTAAGGTCTTTAAACGTAAAAACTTTATAGTGAAATTAATTCCCCCGTCTCCATAAAAAAATAAAGATATACGAAGTAAAGACCGGAAATCATTATCAGGTAAAGGTATGATTCAGAATACACGATTGCTAGAGAGAAAAATCTGATGAATTATATTTACTGGGATGGTGCGAATGAATTGGTAGATCGATTATGCTTACTGCTCGCGTCTCAAGCACTCAAAAATAGACGCTGAGAAGCTGCAGTTCGTGAAGGAGCTGCTCAAGCTAGCTAGCCAAGATTATCAAAGTCGACATTTCGATAACCGTGGCATTGATAAGAGCTAACAAGCTGATCTTATTGAAATGCTACCATAAGAGAGAGTAAACAAAGGATATGAGTACATCTTAACTGTAATTGACATATTTTCTAAATTTGCCTGGTCTTTCCTCGTTAAATCCAAAAAGGGTGAAGATGTGGCTGCAGCCATGGAATCTGTACTTGATAAGGGACGCGTACCGAAAAATTTTCATGTTGATAGATGAAGAGAATTTTACAATTCGCAATTCGAAAATCTTATGAAGCGATAGCAGATAAATTTTTACTCGCCATTTAGTAATTTAAAAGCATCCATTTGCAAGCGATTTAATCGTACTTTAAAGAATAAAATATGGATGCAATCTAGCTTACAGGATAATTATAAGTGGATGTATATTTTGAAAGATTTAGTTTATATTACAACGATACTAAACATCAGACTATTCGAAAGAAAATAAAAGATGTTACGAAACAGAATAAAAAAAGTTGTTTTTAATGTACACAAAAATTACAGTGCAAAACAAGCAGTTGAGAAAACGAAATTAAAAGTTGGAGATAAAGTTCGTATAAGTAAAGGCCGTAGCAGGCTAAGTATGGTTGGGGTGCTCCCGCTTGGATGTGATCCATATTGCAGGAGCAAGTGGCTACCCCTATAAGATAAAGTTACCCCAAGTATCAACTGAAAAAAATTTACAAAAGTTATAAACAAATTATGAAAAATAAAATGTTCTCAAAACGGTTCTACCGAGCATGATGATTAAAATACAACATGAGAGACAAACTTAATTTTTAGCATATCACGCAATAATTTATACGCGAAAGTGTAATAAAAACCAAATGCAACAATATTATTCGATAAAAGACACATTACATCCCTTAAATTACACAGACCGACAAATTTCAAAGCCAGAGACCAGACCTAACATTTCCGAAGGATTTTGATGCGATGAATCCGAATCCGAGCTCAAAATTGCTCCTGTACGTCAGGTTTTCAAGATATACTAACTTAAATGTGCAAAAGACTCGTTTTTTAGCTGCTTTTGAGGTTATGTAACTGTACAAGAAAAATGTCTACCACAAAGCTAATACGTAATTTGAAAGTACTAATCTTCCCCTTTCAAACCTACTTGGATTTATTAGGATATCTTTATTTTTCACCAAAATATTGTAATTTGAAATTTTTTATTTGAGCGTTTTAACCCAATAACGCTGAGGTGTTCAGATTTATTGAACGCATTCTCTATTGCTGACGGTACGATATTTTTTCTTCAAAATATTATCTCAGGGGTTTTCGAGGGTGCCCTTTCTATTTCCGGTGTCAGTTTTTTGTTATAACCCCTATAAGATCCAATATGGCGGCCACAATTTAGGGCTTTAAAAAAGAACAAATGATCCCGCACAAAATACCAACAAAAAGCGTGCAGTCGTTTGGAACCAAACTTCGCACATTGATCAAACAAACGAAGACGCGCTGCGCGGAATGCTGCTGCGCACTCTGTGTGCATTCTAATGTTCACATTCGATGCATGTGCGCGCCGTTCTATGACGCAGACAGTCTTCGATCCCTAGCTGGCTCACTGAGCTGGCGACGCTTTTATGACCTGTTATGCGTAGGTGATGAAATTCGTTTTTTGCTACAAATCTTTCCGTATTAGAGATCACGTTTGAGTGGCGGGCTAACAGTTAGATGCGTAGGTAGTAAAATTTTTTGTGTATTTGAAATCTGTCTAGAGGTTAAATTTCGTGTCGATCGTGATTTTTGTATATAGTGAGTTTTAGAATTTGCATGTTACTGTTCATTATAAAGTGGAAAGTATAAAACGGAGAAATACCGTCGATCAATCAATGATTCGATAAAAACGTCATACTTCAACTGCTATGGGACCTAATTGGCTGTAAAATATTACGCACTTTCTTGCTTAGCTGGACAATCCCAAGTTCAGCCTCAAGTGGCTGGAAAATATTGAGTCTTGCCTTAATAAGCTGAAAAATCCTAAGTAAATTTACAATATTAAATGAATCATAATAGTAAAATCTGTTTTTTTTTAAAGCCCTAACTGTTTTCCATATTCACTCTTCTAGGAGTTATATCAGAAAACTGAGCCAATCGAAAAGGAACCCCCAAAAACCCTTCAGATACACCGGCAATAAAAAGGGCACCCTTGAAAACCCCTCAGATAATATTTTGAAGAAAAAATATCGTACCGTCAGCAATAGAAAATGCGTTATTTAAATCTAAACACCCCATCGTTAATGAGTTAAAACGGTAAAATAAAAAATTTCAAATTACAATATTTTGGTGAAGAATAAAGATATCCTAATAAATTCAAGTTAGTTTAAAAGGGAGAGATGAGTACTTTAAAATTCCGTATTAGCTTTGTGGTAGACATTTTTCTTGTACAGTTACATAACCTCAAAAACAGCCCAAAAACGCGTTTTTTGCACTTTTAGGTTAGGATATCTCGAAAACCTGGCGTACAGGAGCAATTTTGAGTTTGGATTCGGGTTCAGCGCATCAAAATCCTTGGGAAATGTTTGGTCTGCTTTCTGGCTTTTGACTTTTGTTAAATTTTGTCGGCCTGTGTTATAAACACTATACAACTATACGTATATATCCTGTATTAATGACTTACCAAAACATATATAAACTTCATAGACGAACAAAACATAACAATTTACATATATACACTTCATATTCACAAAGCTCTTGCTCCGCCTGAGAGTGGAAACTAATTCTCAAGTATTTTGATTGATTTTCATTAAGTGTAGGCATATGTCCAAACTCCTTGTATTCATGCTCACTTGGACTGTACAATCATTTGTGATTTTCATCTAAGCTAAACTGCTACACTTATATATAGTTTTAACGACTTGTGCGAAGGTATGCGAGTTTATTTTATTCTCAGTTGTATCGAACGATTTAAGTCATTTGATATACTGTGAAAGGTATCAGATTCTCAGTTATCTCTGTTTGTGTCTAATAGGTAAATCTTCGTAAAGTTCAAACGGGGTCTCTCATAGTAACCTTCAACTTAAAACGAAACGATTTCACTTTCTTCTAGCTTAGGGCTGATGAGAGTATAATTGTCATATGGGGCATTATTCCTGAACTGCTCCAACTTTGAACGTCATGTCTTCAGATTGCCTTTAAATTTTCAGAGTTTGTTTGCCTATATAATAATAATATACCCACCAATTTATAGACTGATACTACCATCCTTCCACGAACTACAAGGTGTGAAATTTGCATCCCCCGGTCAAGACGGATATTTTCAAATAGTCATAACTTCCTTTCTACAAATGAGAATTGAATTTTCTATGAGTGATTCCTGAAGGTGTTTTCATGCTCTTACATTCTGTAAAATCTATTGTGTTTAATTTTGTAATTTCTATAAACAAATTCCCATTTTAAACATTTATTCAACATTTTATACTTTTCGGGCAGTTTATATATATGTAAAGTATTTTTAAGCATAAGCTTAACTTTTCTCCGATAAAAATGCTGTTTGGCATTTTTGGAATGAAAAGAGTTATGTAGTCTTGCGAAAATATCCGAGCGAAACCCTTTCTCGCACGCTCGGACTGGTTGGCCAGTTCTACCGGGAATTTGGTTATATGCTGCATTCTCCAGCGAAGCTGTACTAAATTCATCATAATTTATTTAGTTCGCTTTTTTAGCACATTCTTTCCTTCTCTGAACTTGATGCTTTGTGAATATACTACCTTTTTTTAATTTAGTTGCCATTTCGGAGCTCTAGTATGCTGAGTAGAGTGGTCTAAAAATGCATTGGACATTTTTTGACATTTTTATGGGGACATCCAAGAAATTTGTTCGAATCCACACAAAAATAAATGCATTTTTTTGCTTTAAAAAATGATATTTAGAGGTGCCACAAACCAATAGGTGAAAAAATTGGTTTTTGCGATTTTTTGGCGCTAATTATGACTTTTTTTGCGGTTTTGTTAATGCAAGTTGTTTCTGGCACATATAAGACCATTTGATACTGATAATTAGATGTTCACATAAATTGTTAAAACAATTTATTATTGTTTTCAATGAGAGGGAAGTGCTGGTTCATCAATGTGGAATGGAAACTTCTATTGTGCTCCCTAAGGATTTACATTTTTCTTGCACCTTATTCCCTATTCCTTGACAAACCCCCACGAACTTACTTGGTGGTGGGACGGGAACCTACAGTTTAAGGTGGATTCTGAACCACCAAGAGCAACAGCTTTAAGTACTTACGAGAACCTTTTTCCCTAGAGGTGCCGGTCCCACGACTCTCCGGAGACGGTTCATTAATGTTAACAAGAGGTATGGTTTAAACAATTTATTATTATTTTTAATAAGATTTTATAAGAAAAATGCTACAAAATTGCAATCTAAACAAAATTAACTTCAGTTCAAATTTTCAATTAAGATAAGTTAAGTAATTGATTGGAGTCAAGAAAATTAATCGTTTAAACAATTTATTATCATTAAGAATATTATATTTGAATAATGCTAGAAAGATTCGGTTTTTTCTGCAATTTCTGGCTTTTTGTCAAATTTGCAACTAAAGTTAGGGAATAATGAATTCAAGTTAATAAAAATAATTGTTTAAACAATTTATTATCATTATTAATGATATTCTCTTTGCTCAAGTGGTAGAATTTTGCGGTTTTTTTCTGAAATTTTCAACTGTTGGTCTATTTTACATTAGGCGTGACTTCATTGTTAATTAAATTTATGCAAAATATTAAATTACAATAACATTCAAAGTAAAAATCAAAAATTAAATTGCATTACCAACGTTTCCGTACTCATACAGTACCTTTATCAAGGCAAGAAAAAGTAAATAGGTAGAAATTAAATAATTTGACTGTTATTTGATAGTAATAAAAATAAAAAGGACGAAAGAAAGAAAATACAAGGAAGTGGATGTGTTTGGTTACCTTCCCATTTTTCTTTCCTCTTTTTTGTTTTTGACCAAAAATTATTTCAAAACCTTTTTTTTGGATTACAATAGGAGTTCCTTTTGTTTGTTCTTTGTGGTCGTTACATTCTTGTTTCTTTAACAGATGTTTGCATCAATTTCATTATTGGATGTTAAATACGAGTTTTAATTTGGATTTTAATCTGATTTAAATTTCTGAATTTTTAAAATAAAATTTAGCAAAAATAATTGTTTTAAAATATATTATATTATATTATATGTTCGGCCATCTTTACCTTTCTGTCCTTTTTTCATGCAGTGAGGTAATAATTAATGGAAGTTAAAAAAGAGTTGTTCAAACAATTTAATATTGTTCATCTGGTTATTGTGGTTTTTTCAATGAAATCTATACCTTTTTCGCGCTTGATAAGTTATTAACAATTAGTGAATAAACTTTAGAGAAAACTACATTTTAAATAATCTTTTCCTTTTTTATGGAAAAAAGCGAAAATAGTTTACTTAAAACAATATTATTTGAAAAATCTTTTTTGTTGTGGTCGACTTACAATTTATTCATAAATAAAAAGGCGATGCAAAGTTAAAGATTTTTAGAAAAAACCGCCACTTTCTAGCACTTATCTTAGAAAAGATAGTTAAAAACAATATGAAATTGTTTAAACAACTTTTTTGGTAACATTAACTAATTATTGCCTCACTAAGTGAAAAAAGACAGAAAGGTAGAATGTGGCGAAAAACCGCAACTGTCAGGTATTATATAAGTGCAGATAGTCATTAACTATAATAATTTTTTTAAACAATCATTTTTGCTAAGTTTTAGTAATTATGAAGTCACGTCTTATGAAAAATAGACATAGTTGAGAATTTCAGAAGAAACCGCAACATTGTACCAATTAAGCCAATTTGTTGTCCAATTAGTAAATTGGACAACAAATAGAAAAGGTTTGAAAAAACCGCGGCTTTCTAACTCCATTCTATGAGAAGATTGATAAAATCAATAATACATTGTTTAAACAATTTATGTAAACATTTAACGATGAGTATCAAATTGTCTTTTATGTACTAGAAACAATTTTCATTAAAAAATTTGAAAAAAAGTCATAATTAGTGCCAAAAACTCGTAAGATCCATTTCTTCACTTATGGGGGTTCTTTGGGACCCTATAAAACAGACTTATGGTGTTGATATTTTATTCATATTCTATGGCGTACTGTGAAGAGAAATGGTGGGTTTCAAATTGACTGAGATAATATTGCGGATTCTGAAAATAATTTACGAAAACCACTTTTTTTCTTATGGGAAGTACGTGTTAAATTTCATGAGGCTTTTAGCACCCTTAAATATCTTTTTTTATTCAAATAAAAAAAAGCGTACAGAAAACTTCGACATAAATTTCATAAACTCTAAAAAAATGTTATTTTAAACTTTGAAAAAGCTCCTTTTTAATTTTGGTCTAATGGAAAAATTTAAGTGAGATAGTTTTTAAATATATATTCTAATGTTCATTGAGATTGAATTTGTTTGTATAATTCGCCAGTCTTATAGACATCTATAATTAAGTTTGACAAAAATTGCTAGATTACAATTTTTTTCTCCAAATATTGAAAATGCTCCAAATTTTGTAATTATGGCTGGAAATATCTGGTTAACGAATTAAACCTTTATTTTGGGACCTTTAAAAAGAGTATCAAAGGCTGATTTGATTGGACAAATCCTTTAAAAAATAGCGAGGCTACAACATTCAGA
>NC_046661.1:8498880-8518665 GCF_010883055.1 Belonocnema kinseyi | reverse complement strand
ATACATACAAACAGACACCGACAAAATGTTATCTTCGGACTCTGTGAGAGCCGAAACCTGCAGATCTGTTAATAACCAGAGATCAAAAATTTGGACGATCATATTACATTCGCATGAATGAGAATGTAAAACCCCTAGGACTGCCTCAAGGAAACTGGTTTATATTTGTTATCTTTCCAATATTCCGAAAATCCTTCGAATATCGGGTTGCAGAAATTCATGTTAATTTCAAAAGTTTCGAACATCTGAAACTTTCGAGCAGTTCGAAACATTTGAATAGCTCGAAAGTATTCGATTACTCGAAAGTTTCAATTGCTTGAAGACATTCGAGTACTCGAAAGTTTCGAGTTCCCGAAGATATTGGAGTTCTCGACAGTTTTAAGTTCTCGAAGTCATTCGAATTCTCGAAATTGTCGAGTTCTCAAAGACATTCGCGTACTTGGAAAGTTTCGAGCTTTTTGGAAAGCTCGATCTCGACTCGCCTCGAACCGGATCAAGCTCAGCTCGACTCCACTTGGAAGCTAATAAGCTGGACTCGACTCGTACGAACTTCGATTTTTTTGCACACCCTTACAAAATACAAATTTCAAACATCTCGACTCTATTTTTACAAATTTTTATTCATTTTCCCTAACCAAAAAGAATTATTTTCTACCAAAAAGGACAAACTTTCAAAAAAATATATTAAGAAAAATTTGAACTTTCGTAAAGTTTATCGAGTCGTACTTGCGCTGACTTCAGTGATGCAACGGACCGCTACTTTTTCAACTGTGCTTTTACCGAAAAGCGCAGATCTATTTGAAATCAATAACTGCTATCAATAATAATACAGATATATATTTTTTTAAAAATTGCTTTTAAAAAACTAATTAAATTGAAGCTAAGAAATAGCTAAGTTCTTTAAATAATAACATATTCATAAGGTAATATTACATGTTTATGTACTTTGTAATTTAAATAGACCCGCGCTTTTCGGTACATGCACAGTAGAAAAAGTTGCGGTACGTTAACATCACTGGCTGGCTGGCTGTCAGTCCAAGCTGGATAGATGAGGTATGAAAAAGCTATCAAACCTATTTTTTCGCGTCACGAAAACACAGAACAGAACATAAAACTGTTCATACTTGTAACCTTCCTTGATTTGAGACTTATTACTGATTTTATTTTCTAAAATTACATATTTCAGGTTAGATGGGAAGTCCAAGAAGATATCTCTTTAATTAAATAATTCAAACCAATAAAAAATTTTAACGATTTTATTGCATCATTGAACAGCTTTTTTAAGAAAGAGAATAATATCTAAATAAGCTTACAGCAAAAAATGATTTTTTTTCCAAGTTATAAGGACAAATTAAGTTCTGTCCCCTGTAATTAGTACTATTCCTTACTCCTCGTCGTGAAGAAATGTTGCTAGCTGACTTTAAAGCCTAAAATACAGCCGGGCCGCGATTCTATCAACCACCGATATCGTAAACTTTCCCTCGTCTGATGCCCTCGCCAATAGTCGTTCTGATTGTTTGTATCGTTTGCGTACATTATGCGCAGCGATTCAAATCAACAGCCATTATTTAATTCTGCGTACATGTCCACTGCACAATTTCACTTTTTTCCGAGCGACCTCGATAACGTAAACGCTCCTACCGAAAAGTTGATAGAATCGAGGTTCGACTGTGCCTCATCACCACTTGATTGATATGCTGATCGTCCTACATGGAAAAAGTTCAATAGGTGAACCATGGATCAACAATGGTATAGGCGTAGGATGTGCGTGTGGTAGCGTGGGTTAACCGTGAGGTAAGCGTGGGGTAGGCGTGGGTTAGCGTGACTCAAGATTGGGTCAATGTTCATCGACGATCGTCCCACGGTCGTTCCATTGTCATGAACAATGGGTCAAGCATGGCTAATTGCCCCTCTGTCATGCTTCGCCCACGGTAGAACGTGATTTGGTTGAAATTGAACTTTGGAAAGATTTTTGAAGATGGACACAATCTACTAAATTTTTCTAACTTTTTAGGTAGGATTGGTAAATCAATATTTTCTTTTATTAGACTTTCCACAATTTCTTTTTTAAACCCGCGTGAAAGGAGTTTACATGGCTCAAGCAGGGAAGGACACTTGGAAATATCTGGCTAAAGCATTGATCACATCTGAGTACTAGCATGGCGCAAGCCTTGCTCTTGTTCGTCCCCCATGCTTAGAACACGCTAAACGCAATGAATATTCTTAATAACACGTAAGTGTCAGAGAAAATAAGCCAGCCTTAAAATTGGAAATCTTAGGTTTGAAAATAGTCTACTCGTCTTTAAATGGTAAGTTCACTACCCGGGCGCATCGGGTCGTGCACCAGGTATCTTAGCATATATTCTACACCCGGTGCACCCGGGGCGCCGATTCACCATTTGAAATCGTTTTCGTTATTCACAACATTTTAATTTAAAAGAAGTTCTCGTAGATTACGCATTAAACTAGTTGGTGCTCGATCGGGTGTACTGGGATCGTCGACTCACAATGTTAAATTATTTTGGCACTTTGAACTATTCAAATTATTTAAAAATTCTCGTAGAATACGTGTTAAGCTACCTGGTGCACGACCCGGTGCATCCGGGTCGTCGACTCACCACTTGGAATTGTTTTCGTTATTCACAAAATTAAAATTTTTTGAAAGTTCTTATAAAATACGTAATAAATTACCTGGTGCTCGATCTGGTGCACCCGGATCGTCGACTTATAATTTTTAGTTATTTTGGCTGTCGGAACAATTTAAATTCTTAAAAAGTTCTCGTAGAATACGTGCTAAACTACTTGGTGCGCGACCCGGTACACCCGGGTCGTCGACTCACCATTTTCTCCTAAGAGAAACTGGATGAAAGTGAGTCTTGCCCAGACGGAATCTAGTCCAGTAGATCAATAGGTGGAAACAGCTGAGAAAGGAACAGATCCTAGAGACAGCTCGGCATTCACAAAAATCTTAGATGAAGTTCGCCATCTACTCAATGCGGCCAAGGTACCAACCAGGAAGCTATAAGAACCAATCCAAGGTATTCCTATCAGTCTTTCGTTAGATCATTTTAAATGCATGAAATGGGGTCGCGGAATATGCCGGAAGCACAAAGTAACCAAGCACACTAAGATCCTCATAAGAGCAGTTTAACCAGACATGGTAAGGGCACTATTTATGAGGAAAGAAGCGTTAAAGAAAAAGATTGAAAAAAAGGCAATAGACATTGAGAAGTCTGAGCACCGCGGCATCGACATTTACATCCCTCAACAAGAGAGGCAGGAAATGGAAGTACTCACTCAAGATTTCAACAACAATCGCTCAAGTTTCAAGAAGCCCCCTGCGCAGAATTTCGCTGGAAAAGGGTGCAGATATAACGAATGCGATTCACTGAAACATTAGCACAGCAATGTAGCCACATTCAACGTTGATATGTTTCTAGCTATAGACATACATATTGAAATAAGAGGCTGGCGAGGGACTAGTGCATGTAACTACCACTAAAAAGCGCAGGACCCCTTTCCCCGAAAGTAAGCTTATATAAAGTGATTTTAAGAAAGTAAACAAGTAGTAGGTCGATATCAGTGGCCGCTGCATACCATTTTCGAGGAATTCCAAGATATTCTTGCATTTAAACGGTGCACGCTATCTGAAGAGCGGTTCCTTTTTTTACCTGGGTACACCGCCCGGTCTCCAGAGACTAATTTTTGTTATTTTCGGGGACACCACCTCGGCTCTAAACAACTCAATCCATTTAATAATTTTCTGGGTACGCTATCTCGGCTTCAGACTCTGATTGATTTTTAATTTTCTGAGCAAGCCATGTCGGCTCCAAGTATTTTGCAGGCATTGTATTTATTTTGCAGGAATTGTATTTAGAGTAAACAGGAGTATTGACGACACTCTTCTAGTGAACGACACTATGCAATAAAAATGCTTTTATTAGAGTTTCAAAGATATAAAATCGATACTTGCAAATGAATAAATATTCTATAATCTATGCAACTTGTATTTCAATATTTATTCAGTACAAAATTAATGAATTTATGTTAATTAAATAACATTTTTGTTGCCACCTACTGGAGGACATGTTGACACTATAAAAATTAGCCCTGTCGTTAATTTGAAAGTCCCCTAAAAGTTATAAGAAAAGGTATTTCTTATTTTGTAGTACTTTCAGAGGTTAGATGATTATGTTTAGCAATATAATTCAATAAATATTAGTCTCAAATTTGAGTAGATTTGATATATCTGAAATATTCTTATCATACCTTCAAAACCAGTAAACGACATACGTATCTCTCAGTGAACGACACCCAATAGAAGGAAGTTTTAAGGGTATAATACGCATTTTTTTATTGATGTCCGTGTTGCTATGCTTGCTATTTGCTTTCCTTATTTATATGACATCGCCTTTCAAGAGTCTTTAATGTTCAATATCTTTTTAATAGATTTTGGATTTCCGAACCTCAAAAATCCATCAACGACACCCCCAAATGAATTTGACAAATTCGTGAACTGATAAAATAAACATAACCACACAATATGGAAGGTATTCCTTTTTGCCAAAAACTTAGTCTTTTCTTTTCAAAAAACCCAAAATTATGCAAAATGATGTTCCTTATTATTTAAAGTAACTAAATTGCATAATTTTTCTTACAAATGACTCTGTCATTTCTTTTAAATTCAAAATAAATAGCGGTGTCGTTCACTGAATTTGAATAAATTATTTTTACACCACTATAACAATAGTTTGGCAAAGAATAATAATATTACTGGGTACTGTCTGAAAACGGAAAAATTCTGCCTTTTCAGATGAATTCATCTTCGTTACAAAAAAATAAGCATATCAATTAATATTTTCCTTTTTCTAAATTTTTTTTTAAAGTGTCGTTAATACCCATGTTTACCCTATATTGTATTTTGGTTTATTTTTTATTTTGATTTATTTTTTATTTGAATTTACTTGTTTCCTCCAAATGAGTCCTAGCTCGCCGTCCACGCATAGAGCTTAGTCTCTCATCCTGGAAATAGAAGTACGCCACTCTGGCTGCTTACTTTCCTTTATCTTTGGTGCACGCTGTCTAGGCTGCCGAGCCTAAGCCCTGTTTCAAGATGTATGCTATTCAGGCTACCATATCCCGTAATATTGCGGTGCACGCTACTAAAGCTACCGTAAATCCTTTCCATAAATTAAGAATGATAATAAGTATGCATATAATAATAAGCAGAACTATGAGTCTGAAATTCAAGTCCAAAGGCTATTTCAAATCATTGTTATTCTAATCCAGATCATCAACAAGAATTTTAGAGAGAATTAGGGGGCATTTACTTGAAGTTACTAATGTGCAATTATTTTATATTAAAAAGCCACAAATTGTATTTACATTTATTAGTAAATAAATGTTATATATTTTGTTACAAAATGTTTGATTCAATCTGTGCCTGCATGCCCTGGGTCATAATTGCGTCATGCGTCAAATCACTAAAAATTTCAGCCAATCACAGTGTTTCACTAAATAACTAGGAGAATATTATTGGCGGATAAAATTAGTGAATTGACGTATTACGCAAAACGCAACGCAATTCTGCAATCATGGGACGCCACCCTCATTCATTCATCCATCGCAATGAAGCGAGTGGCTCTCTGTCTTTAAAAGCAGTCCCGCACCGGTTTTTAGAGATATCACCTATCTTACTTAAGGCGAAAAAGAAAGCAGATAGAAAATTATCAAGTTTAAATATTTTTTTAAAATTTTGATTTCATATGCTTGCAATTTCATAACATATTTCTAGCCGCATAACTGAAGTATAACCTGGAAATTTGAAAAAAAGAGAATCCTGATGCCCATTTAAGAATAAGTAAGAAATATCAATTTATATTGATTCTTTGTGATTTCACTGTTTAAAATTTCACCATTTTGTCCAAATTTCATGTGCTTTATCTAAAAATTAAACGAAATTGTTAAAAATCAAACTGTTTTGCGTTTTAGCATTATTAGGATTTAGGAAATGTGACGTAATTTTAACCGGACTTTTGACATGTGGTTTGCTTTGTCCTTAAAATCAGTCCTGCACGGTTATAAGGGGATTTATTAGAGTTCCAAAAAGGAATGTATTCGTTAATATTTGCAGTAATTATGGAAACATATAACTATATATACAAAAGTGTACCCTTCGCTGAAAACTGGACATCTACTCCCTCCATCTGAATAATTTGTATTCAATTAAAAATTACTGATAAATAAGTCCTATTAACCTCGAATAAATAAGCCTTACTAAATTAATTATCAGTTTTCTAGTGAATCTTGTGAGAAAATCTGATTAAAGCAGTCAGTAAACGACTTCGCTCGATAAAAAGTATCATTTTAATTTTTTGCACTCAAATTTAAAATAATGAACATTGAGATAAAATGAAGATGTTCAAATTTAATTTAAACAAAAAATGACGTAAAAGGTGTGAGTGGTAAATGCTTTACCCTCATATAAACGGGTAAATATCACTTCACGAGTTTCCAGGTTCAAATCCAGGTTTTGAGAAAATATATAAATAAAAAAGGAACACCGAATTCAGGTAATGACTCAACCCACTTTTATTGCAGGTAGGTCTTGAATCTTTATATAATTTTCACATAATTTTCTCAATGCATTACAATTTATACTTGAAAACCCGCTGTTCAAATCATTATCATTTTCTAAGTGCTTTATTCATACTTGTAAAAATTTTAGTTCAGCTCTTATGGCATTTTATAAAAATTTTACATTTTTATTTAGAATGATATTTTCTACGAAAAAACCAAAAACTACGCGTCCTGTCCAAAAATTATTCATAACAAATTTGTATGAGTTTTCACTAGTTTTGTAAGAGCAACTTTTTTCCATTCATGTTTTTCATAGCATGTGTCGTTTCTCCAAAAATTGCACTGCTTTTATTTATGTAGTTTTTTACGATTAAAACAAAAACTGTGCATCCTATCGAAATGTAATCAATGACATATGTGTAGCTATTTTTTTTATGAACAATTTTTGTCTGGTACATCTTGGTATGGTGCACAACTGAGCGGCTGAAAGTAAAAACGGGACATACAAAGTTTGTAAGTAAAAATGGAATATACATTTTTCCGGGTGCAAAGGGAACAAACGAATCTTCTGAGAAAAAATGCAACAAACTAATTCTCCCAGTAAAAACGGGACAAATGAGCGCACGAATTAGTGGGAGGGTTTAAATGCAGGAATCGTTGGTGGGGATACACGCTCGAACCGTGCTCACTGCTCAGCCATGGATCAACATTTTCAAGAGGCCCAAATGAAAAACAATAAAAAAAAAAAGAAAATACATTTTACAGGGAGGCCTAAAAAATCCCAACAAATAAATTTTCCGAGTATCAACAATTATGAGCGTTCACAGAAGTGTGCTTGCTTGTAGATTTAAATGCGGTTTAAACTTGATTTTAATAGCACACATTATAGTGTTGACTGGCACACAGTACACTGTTAGAAATATCTGGTTGAATTTTCAACCACATGTGGTTGAAGTTTTATACAATTACGGTGGTGGAAATTTCAACTACTTGTCAATGAAAAATCAACGTGTGTAATGGAAATTTTAACTATTCAGTTGAAAATCCAACTACATTTTATTGAAATTTCAGTAAATCGAAAAAAATTTATTTGGCACAATTAGTGAATTTCAAAGAAAGTATAATTTTGTAGGGAATTGGATAGGTTTAATTCAAGATTTTTGAATAATCTCAAATCTTAAATAAAACCCATAAAGATTCCTTAAAAATACTGTGCTTTGCAATTCACTAACTTTACCAAAATAATTCTGATAAGGAAACATGAATTACTTCGTACGTTTGTCTCGTGAGATCCATGAAATTAATAAAGTGCATATATAATATTTAGAAAAATAATCAGCTTTAAAGAAAATGAACATAAGGTACATTGGAATTATAACACCACTATGAATTTTGCGCCCGCTTATAGGCCGACTTTTTGATACTCGTTTTTGTAATCATAACCTTAAAAAAGCATACAGCAGTTAGTACCCTTAGTATGAATAAAATTTTCTCATTGCAATAATATTATTCCTATATACCTTTTTTTCTTTAAAGTTTCTTCCTTTACTAAATGTTATATGTATGTGCTTTGTTATTTTTATGGATCTCACGACATAAAGAATGAGTCGTGGGACTTTGTCACGTTGGGGTCTGGCTTCACGAGAAGTATGATAGCGCATAGGTGCATGCGCATCTTCATTAATTTTCAACTACATTTGATTGAATTTTATTCCAATTCTGTGAATGCACGAGATTTCATCCACAAAAGTGGTTGAATTTTCAACATATTTCTAACAGTGTAGGGTATTTTGGATTTGTTCGTGCTCGACGACTCGTCAATTTTCAACCGAATTGAATTTTTTTTTAAATTCTTGTGAATAAATTTACTGTCGGAGAGATATGCCACTATTATGGTTTGAATTGTCAGTACGTCAAAAAAACGTCAACCAACGTCGGCAGTCGTTGGCCGATTTTTAGGTTATTAAGATGTCAGTAATATTTGATAATTCGTACAAACAATGCTTCATGCTCATTGTTATTTATGTTTTCAACCATTACAAGTGCAAACCTTTCTATTCTTATTCTATTTTTGCAATACAAGTTTTAAATAATATTTAATAAACGTTAATGACGTTAATACTTTAATTTTAAATTATTTAACTGGGAAACGTTTATTCTGAAGAAATCAACGAAAGAGTATTTTGTAGAATTTTAAATCTGTTTTTCTTACAGTTTTTATGTTTATTTTAATAAAATTATTATTTAAATAATTAAATACCGACCAAAATTTTTTTTATCAATGTACTACGCATTATTTTAAAGTAAGGTTTCCGGACTCTTTGGATGAAAATGTTTGGGTGTGTGAGTATCTACTTTGATTGATCAGTAAAATTAATAATAATAATTATAGAAAGTTATATGCGATATAAAATTGTTATCTCAATGAGATTATACTTTGACGATTCAAACCGTAATAGTGGCGTATCTCTCCGAAAGTAAATTTATTCACTAGTATTTAAAAAAAATTCGATTCGGCTGAAAATTGACAAGTCGTCGATTATTTGCACGAACAAATCCAAAATACCCTACTGTGCGGCAGTGGAACTCCGATTCTGTTCCGAAGTCGAAAGTCTAACGAATCTTTCTATCTCCACACAGTAGAACTAGAGGTCCGTTCGATTTTCGACTTACCACACGATATCGGAGTCCCATTGAACCCCGAGGCCGGTTCAGTTACGCGTGATGTGTATACGATCACAATCATAGGGGCCGAATGAACAGGAAAAACTACTGCTCAAATTATACCGGTTAGCAACTCTGCGACGATAACTCATTGTTTTATTACATTGTCTGTGCATTTCGTGTCTTAAAATCGAACTAGTAGTCTCGCGCGCGCCTATTTATCTTTTTATAAAAAGAATAAATAAAAAGCCTAAATTTTCTATGTTATACATATTTAATGAATGTTACAAAATATTAGTATAAAATAATAGAAGCCACCAAGGGATGAGTTCTGTATCTGAAACTGTAATTAATCTTTTATAATAGGATTTCAACCAATTTAATATTTGTTGGTAGAAAATGAAATTGATGTATTTTATTCCAAGTGAGTTTTTCTTATTAAAAATTAATTTACACTTAATATTGATGAATAGCATTTATTACAATTTCGTAACTCACGTTGAAGATAATCATATTCTTTAAATAATGAACTTTGCATTTTTACACTACAATTTTCATAAATCAATTTAGAAAAATTTTTGAACGCGCATTATAATAATCAATGACCTTATAGGTAGAAAAACACATGTAATAAGCTTGTTGCCACTCTGTAAACTCTCCCTTGAAAATCTTGGTCAAGTCTCCCCAGATTAGTTCATGCGTTCAATGTCATACAAATTTTAGTAATGACTGTTTCATTATTCCAACTTATACAAAATCATTGTACTATTTTGTAAGGAATAACGCGATATATGATTACTGTACGAATTTTGATTACAAGAGTAGATAAATCCTTACAAACTTGGAAAAAAATTAAATTGTTGAACGGAAATTTCTGCCCATTGTCGAATTTCGGGCTTAGTTAAGTCTCCCACTTTACCCTGGACTTATCACATTAAAGTTTATGAAAAACATTAATATTTTTAAAAAAATTAAAATAATTATTATTATATTTCAAATTACATTGAAATTAATGAAATATTGTATTAAAAATAACACTTACCACAAATAAGTATTTGAAAAATTATCATGTGGGGTGTAGGTGTTATAAAAAATGTGGTTGATGGTGGTAGATGGAGGGTAAAGGTGTTATAACTGTTTTACAGAAAAATAGTTAAAAGTTTCAGAATTGGGACAAATTTTTTTGTCGATATGAAAAAAAAGTCTAAAGAAGAAAAACATTTATTTTTGAAAGCCCTAAAAGATTATCATAACAATTTTTGGATTTTCTTAAAAAATCGAAAATTCCAATTTTTGATTGCACAAAAAATAATGAAAAATAAAAACTTCCATTTTGTGGACAAACTGTGTAGGATACGAAAAAAGATAAACTAACAAAAATTTTTATGACAAAAAAGATCCACAATAAAAAAATTAAATAAAAATGTGTGGAAAACGAAGAAAGTTACGAGAGAAAAAAAGATTCAACAAAACCTGTTCATAAATGACTGTCGGAAATCGAGCGCCAAGCGCAAGTGTCACGATGAGAATCTTTACTTGAAAGCCTTCCGACCTTTGAGAATCTTAATCTATAATCAAGTAGACAATTCAGAATATGAAGACGCCTATAAATGCTGGCACATGAAAGAGATCTTTTTGACAAAGTTTTATCAAACCATTCCAAATGCAAAGAAGAAATATCCGAGCGCGAAGCGCGAGGTGTAATTATGTCCGGGCGCGAAGCCCGAGATTCATCCGTTAATAAATTTCAATTAATTTGTTGAAAATTTAATTGTTTGTTGATAAATATTAATTCTTTCAACTAAAAAGGAATATTCCTATTTCTGTTTATATATATATATATTTATATTTTAAATGAAAAATTGATCTTTTTTAGTTCAAAACTCCAATATTTGTTTGAAAATTGATCTTTTTGATTGATGATTAAACTATTTTATTAAAAAAATTAACTGAACCATTTTAGGATAAAAAATTATATTTATAATTGAAAATTATTTTTTTTTTAGTAGAAAATTCCTCTTTTTGGTAGGAAATTAATTTTCTTTGTTAAAATATTATCTTGTTTCTTGAGAATTGAACTATTTTCTTGATTTCTTTGTTTATTAAAAATTAATGTATTTAAGGAAAATTTGCATCATATCATTGTTGGTTGAAAACTAATCGTGTTTTGTAGAGAATTAATTTTATGGGTAAAATTTAATCTGTTTTTTATTATTTTTAACATAGATGTCCAAATTCGAGTTTTTATTGTCTTATATGAGAAAAAAACGTCTTGCATTATTTACTATAAAAAAAATTTTATCGCTTAGAAATTGTGCTCAATAATGTATAGAAGCTGCTTGATTTTAACTAAATTCTATCTTATTCTAAATACTTTTTATAATATTGTTCGTTGATTGACAATTAATTTAGTTTAAAACAATTTAGACTGTATAATGTTTCTTACAATTTATAATAAGAAATTTCGTACAAACGGATTATCTGAAAAATTACAAAAAAAGAATGAAATAATAAAAAATTTAATACAATTATAATACTATATTATAATTATAATAATACCTTGTTATTGATAAAACGATGTTACATTCATGCTTTGCAGAAATAAAAGAAGAGAAAAAAAGCATTTGGCGGAATTATTATTATATTTATATAATAAAAATAAGTTCACTAACAGATACAAAAAAAAAGAAAATATTGAAGTAATATATTGCAGACACGCCAAATGTTTTTGTCATAGAAAAAATAATATTTAGAAATGTTAAAATCCCTTAAAACCTTATAATTCCTATAAAATCCTTCTAAACCTTATGAAGTACCCATAAGAGAAGAAAGAAAATTTCCATTAAGGACGACATTCGAATACGAAAAAAATCGCCACCGGAAATGATTATTTGCGTAACATGAGGCACGGATCCAGAGAAGTGGCTGGAGGGGGCGGTCTTGGATAAGTTTCTTATTAGCAGTCAAATATTTATTTATAAAAAATAGCGTTCAGAAGCGGAATGAGACTCACCAAACGACCTGATAAAAGTCTTGCAGACTAGTCCTAAAAGCCATTCTTCCCCATTTTTCTGAAACATTTCCAGTGATTTAAAAGGATTTCAACCAACTTCAAGGGAATGTATAGAATTTCCAATAATTTTACTTATTTTAAAAATTTCCAAAGGTTTTGAACATTTTAAGGAAATTAAAATGATTTTATGGCAGTCGAAGCGATTGCACATGAGTCAATGAAGTGACTAGATATTATTTCAAATATTTTAAGTGATTTTTGACGGATTCCAATAGATACACAAAGATTCTAAGCATTTTATAATATTTGTATAAACTGCTAAGAATTTCATTAAAATGAGGCGATTTGTAGGATTTCAAAAATTTAAAGATAATTTCGAATATTTCGGTTAATCTGCGTTTTAAAAGAATTTCCTTAAATTTCGAAAGATTCCCAGGAACAAAAATCCATTCACTTGCATTTGAATGGGTTTTGAGGTATTCTGAATTGCGTATCTGTCACTGGAATTCCAAATACCCGTCCATAGGTTAGAGTGAGTTTTGAATGAGAAATCAACTTTTTTAATCGGCCACGTAATTTTTTTCTCGGGCCCATTCAGTAGCGATTATGAATCAGCATTAACCGATAGAGGAACGATAATTCCGACATAAAACTAATAATTTAAATAAAACAAATATAATTTAAATATTTAAAACTATTCATTAAAAAATAGTTCAATGGCCACCTTGAAGAAAATCCTGGCAAACATGTAGTCTATTTTTATTTACAGACCATTTATTTTCAGGTACTTGAATTGATTTTGCTGAACATTTTTTTTTATTGAGACATTTGCATCACACCACATCAGAATGTTAAACATTTATTTATTTATTTCACATTTACCATACATGAATCTTAAATTTACAAAAACTAACACTCACGTTTTATCTTATCGAAATTGCCTTTACCAAAAATGCGGATATTGAAATTCTAAACATTTGGACGTTTGTGATGTGAATGGATGTACGCGAATTGCGGAGTTTGTTTCTAATATATGGACTCCCTGCAACCATTAGCATGTGCACTGAATAAGTTAAATGTCACTGACGCTTAATTCAGTGTAAATCTTATAATTCCTGTACAGGATAATCTAATGAAACTACTTTAAAAAGAGAATTACAACTAAATAATCATTGAATTTATAAATAAATTGTCGCATCAATTATAATACATTACAATATTATTAATTTGAATTTCTGTAATCTTTATTAATCAGCATTGTGCTATTCAAACTTATTATCTCATACTTCTCATTTAAAACAATTAATTCTTCAAAATTTTATTCTGCTTAGTCCACTCAGTTGAATACAGCCTGAGGTAACCTACAATTGGCAGATTCACGCTTATTGAAAATTGCTATGTGTGCATCGTATTTTTACCATTGGGTGTGATCTTTTAAGAACTCCATTTCATATTGAATCTCAACCTATTCATATGCACATTAATAAATCGTAGAATGATCATAGGAATTATTTCAGGTTAGTCAGTCTCATTCAACTCTATTCACTTAGCATTTTGATGAATGTGGAATTGCAGATTTAAAGCACCCCGCACAGGTGACCGATTAAAAATGAGGCAAACCGATTGCATTTTAATTCTTTCAATCTGCAAATGACAGATACGCAATTCAAAGCGATTCGCTTTCTATCGGTTCTTTTTTCCTGGATTTGAAAGGATTTCATAGGATTTATAAGACTTGAGAATATTGAAAAGGATTCCAAAGTATTTAAGAGAATTTCCGAGATTTACCAATAATTCAAATGACTTTTAAGAGGTTTTATAAGATTTCGGAGTATTTCAGTAATTCTAAAGGATTTTAAAGACTTTTAATAAGGTATTTTAATCCATTTTCCTGGGTTTCAACCGATTTCATAGGGCTTCAAATATTTCAAGATATTGAAAGGAATATCATTAGATTTCATGTAACTTTACGGGATTTCAACGGATTTTATATTATAATGGATTTGAACGAGTTCATTCACAAGAATTAGGGGATTTCAAAGGATTTAAAAAACTGGAACATATTTTAAAACATTTCTATTAGATTGCAAGAACTTTAAACGTTATTTCAAGAAATTAGAAGGACATTTTAAAAGATTACCAAGAATTTATAAGCTCCTACAAAATTTCAAGATTTTTAAAAAAAGTTCAAAGAATTTGACACATTTTGGGTATTTCCAAGGATTCCAACTTTTTTTAAGTATGGTTTCATTCTTAAAATTTCTACTATTTGTAATTGACTTTATTTTATCATGTTACAACATACCGAATACATAAATAAATATAATGTTAACTATATATCATTAAAAAAAATTAAAATTCAATTTACTTCTGTTTAACATTAAAAAAAAATTTACGCTTTTTGAATGTTTCCAAATTTTCATTATTTCATTATTTTTCAAAACGCAGTTAAATGTACTTAAGTTATGATAAAAAATTTGTTAAAAATTCCCTCAACTTCTTTTTGCTATAATTATAACAATACAGTTTCAAATGAAGCAGTTAAAGTACTGCTCCAGAAAATATGAATGACATTCTTTTATCAATGTCTAATGACCTAATACATATTATTATAAGATATATGCATATTCGTGTAATACAAGTTTTGATAAATCCTAATTTAAAGCCTTCGATATTGGCGAACGACGCCTCATCGTACCTAATAACTGTAATAAAGTTTTCAACAAAATATTGTCACGCACATAGCCTCAAATTAATATACCACTATTAAATTTTTGATCAACAGCTTCACATTTTTCGTGCACAGATCCTAATGAAAGTCAATAGAATTCGTAAATTTAAAATAACACAAAAATCTATAACCCCATATAGAAAATCCTTCACGGCGAATCAAAATAAAAAATTACGAAAAAATACAATTTTTATTAACCGGTCACTTTTCACTTAATGTAACTATTTTTGAACTTATTTAATTACCTTTATATTTATCCAATTTCACTTTACTAAATTGAAAACAACTTATAGTTTTATTCAACTTTATTACATTTATCATTTTCTAAATTATTGTCAGCTCTTCTTTATCGATGACTCTGAGTCTGCATGTCACGCCGCCAACCGTATATTTTTGGTACAAGTCAGTCACCGCATCCTACTTTCTAACTACGCACACGACCCTCTTTCGAGCAAAACCATCGGCTGTGCACAAAAATAGAGTTTTAGTTGAAATGACGTTTAGGTGAATCGAGATTTAGTTCGATTGTATAGCCACCTGGAGATAGAAAGAGAGATTCGTTAGACTTTCGAATTTGAAACAGAATCGGAGTCCCACTGCCGGTCAGCACTATAATGGTTCCTATTAAAATCTAGTCTATTCGGATTGAAATCGACAAGCAAGCACACTTATGTGAACGCTCATAATTGTTGATACTTGGAAATTTTATTTTTTGGGATTTTTCAGTCATCCCTGTAAATTAATGTATTTTCCTTGTTTGCTATCGTTTTTCATTTTGGCCTCTTGAAAATGTTGACCCATGACTGAGCAGTGAGCACGGTTCAAGCGTGTATCCCCACCAACCATTCGTGCGTCTAACCTCTCCCACCAGTTGTGCACTTATTTGTCTCGTTTTTACTCGGAGAATTAGTTTGTTCCATTTATACTCCCAAAATTTATATGTCCCGTTTTTACTTTCAGCCGATCAGTTGTACCTGAGTCATTTTCCTTTTTGTATCTGGGGCAGTTTTACCAGAAAGTCGAATTCTTTATTTTTTCATTATTTTTTTTACGACCAATATTGCATTGTCGATGTTTCGAAAAAACTCACAAAGTTGTTGCGACAATCAGTGATTAACAGTGATTAATAACAAATTTGTACATCACTTTGGGGTGCACAATTTTAGTTGATTAATTTCCTTTTTTTTATCTTGCACAGTTTGACCAATTAATTGAATTTTTTTATTTTTCATCATTTTTTTGTGCGATAAAAACTTGAATTTTTTACTTCTCGAAAAAATTCAAAAACTTGTTACGATAATGTTGTAGGGCTTTAAAAAATCAACGCTTTTCTTCTTTCGACTTATTTCCATATCAAGCTTTGTGTGGATTAAAATTTTTAATTTTCTTTTTTTGTTATTTTCAAAATGTTCTCACTCCTTTAACTTTCTTCAGCAGTACTATTTAATTAAATACTTATTGTTTAGATTGAGGAAGTAGTAAAAAGAAAATTAATCAAATAAAATTATGCACCACAAGAAGATGCACAAATTTGTTATTAATCACTGTTTTATCCGACTCGAACTTTTTGATTCATTCGTAAAAAACAGCATTTAAAATAACAGAATAAAATATTTGACTGGGAAACTCGCTCGATTTATCCTTATGACTTTCTTTCGATAAAAAGAACGTACCTGTTCGAAAGCCGTACGAGATTATCGGAACAACTGTTTACATTTGTTTTAAACATCGATAATGCGATATTGGTCATACAAAAAATAATTAAAAACTCAAAAATTCTACTTTGCACGCACCATCAAAAGATGTACATGACGAAAGTTGTTCATCAAAAAAAGAGCTACAAATATGTCATGGATTATATTCTGATAGGATGCGCAGTTTTTGTTTGAATCAGAAAAAACTTTCTAAATAAAAACAGTAAAATGTTTGGAGAAACGACACAAGCATGGAAAATGGACGCGTAGTTTTTGGTTTCTTCGTAAAAACTAACATTCTAAATAAAAATGTAAAATTTTTATAAAATGCCACAAGAGCTGAAATAAAAGAAATATTTACAAGTGTGAATGAAGCGCTTCGAAAATGAGAATGATATGGGCAGAGGGGTTTTCAGTATAAATTGTTATGCATTGAAAAGATTATGTGAAAATTAAATAAAGATTGAAGGCCTACCTGAAATAAAAGTAGGTTGAGTCATTAGCTGAATTCGGTGTTTCTTTTTAATTTATATATTTTCTCAAAACCTGGATTTGATCTTGGAAACTCGCGAAGTTATATTTACCCGTTTATATAAGGATTAAGTATTTACCACCAACATCTTTAACCTCAATTTTGTTTAAATTAAATGTGAAGATCTTCATCTTATCTAAATGTTCATTATTTGAAATTCAAGTGCATAAAATTAAAATGCTAATTTTTATCCAGCGAAGTTGTCTACTGACTGCTTAAGTAAGATTTTCTCACAAGATTAACTAGAAAAGTGATCATTGATTTATTAAGCCCTATTATTGGAGCTTAATGAGACTTCTTAATCAGTGATTTTTAATTGAATACTCGTTATTCAAATTGAAGGAGTAGATGTCAAGTTTTCGGCAAAGGGTACAGTTTTGTGTATAGTTCAATGTTTCCATAATTACTGCAAATATTAACGCATTTTCATGAATATTTTTTTCAATTTCTTTACATTATGCCAATGAACTAACTCTGCTGATTAAAACTGAATAAGGCCATATCTTCCTGATTTCAGTTTTTTAATTGGTCTGCATCTCATAAGAGTGAAAGAATCATGATTTGCAAGCAATTCACTGCGCTCCAGCTAGTCTGCCTCGTGAGCTTTACGAGGATCAATGAAGAGTGCCTCAAAAATCCATATACGGCTACATGGACATGATTTCCACTGACAAAATAAACTTATAGCATAAAGGTAAAAGTTAGGCGTGCAATTTAAACAATAAATAATAAAAACGCGGAAGTAGAAACATACAAAATGGGGGTTTGAAAGGCGGATTTGAAATGTGGTCAGAAGTAGATAATTAATAACATGGCAGGCAAGGAGTAGATTTGATTCTGAATGAAAGAGAAAGGCATAACCTTAGAGATTATGATTTTGCATTTCACAGATTGCTGTGGTCTTTGATAAAAGTAGTGATTAGAAGATTATTTATGATGGCGTGCTGGCGTGCTACGCCCAATGGTGAAAGAATATTTCTGCAAGAAAATACGAATAGATGCTTGGGGACTCAAGGTCAGCATACAGAAGGGGTACAATGTAATTTTGGAGATCCACCAACAAATGATCCATAAAATGATCCACGTGTACACCTAGCATAAAGGAAATAGCCAAAGTATAATTTAATTTGTTCTTGCGGATGAAAGACTAAGAGAGCTAGTCAAAGATAAGAGAGTCATGAGGGGTTTTGAATGCCATACCGATCATTACCTTATAGTCTTAAAAACAAACTTAGAGCAGGGATGGTGAAGAAAGAAAAAAATGAAAAAAAAAGATTCAAGATTGAGAATTTACAGAAAACAAAAGTGCAAACAGACTTTCAGAATAATATAAACGAACGGATAGAAATCTTGACAGGCACTGATAGAAAATAAAAATATAGAGGGCACATCGGCTAAAATCGAGGTCGTCATAGGTAGGGGTGCGACTGAGGTGTATGCTACCATAGTTGTAAAAGGAACGTCTGTTGATGTATGGTGTAATTATTAAATATTGGCAGCTGTTCATGAAAATAAACAAGCGTATATAAGATTGTTAAACAGGACAGCTATGGTAGCAAACATGCGGGGCACGTTACTCGAACAGCATGCGAGGCATACGGTGCCTGCAGGGTGCGAGGCATATGGGTCGCCCTTTGTGAAAAGGATTACTGATACATAATATATAAGTAAGAAGCCAGTTTATTATTAATAATAATGTGATCATTGTATCAAATTAAGAAAATTAGGAATAACAAATTAATTGTTTTAAACAATTAATTTTTTTCACTGGCTTAAGATGGTTACTGCCCAACATGTCGTAGGCATTTTTTGTTAGAGTTGTATCTTATTTTTGATTGTTTAATACGGGGCTGTCCCGGTATATATCAACAGTCACGGACGCATTTTTATAATGCAATCAAGTGATCTGATGAGAGCAGTGTGCCTCGGCATATTGGACAGCTCAAAGTGGGTTCCGAACCACCAGAACCTCGGTAAAGACACATAGAAAAATTTCCAGAGGTACCGTCTCAGGGATTGTACCCCGGAGCTCTGAGGTAAAATCCAAGCGTCTAACCAAGTGATTATTCAGTGTTTTTATTAAACTTTTACTCACGTAAACCTGGTTATACATCATAGCCATGGACTAAGTGAAGTGACTGATGAGATTA
Organism: Belonocnema kinseyi; assembly: GCF_010883055.1. Lineage (NCBI taxonomy): Eukaryota > Metazoa > Arthropoda > Insecta > Hymenoptera > Cynipidae > Belonocnema > Belonocnema kinseyi. The sequence goes on along the minus strand of NC_046661.1, from coordinate 8,499,302 downwards.
GAAAATTATAAGTTAATTCAAATAATTTAATACGATGGTTGAAACCTCCTGCGATGATGTTGTAGGTGTACAATTACAGTGGACACGAGCGTTGGAGGTGACAACAGTCACTTCTGGATGCTTTCTTAGAGCTACCGTCTGCCACTCCATGGGTTTTCAGTTGCGCGCATCCTGATGGCCAAGAAAGTATCTCACAATGCGACATGTGTTTAATAAACCCGCCTTCTGAGCTGCTGCCAATACCCTACTGACTCCTATATGTTCAAGATGTTCAGTGCATCTTGCATGCACATTGCCTATAGCCGAAATCACAATGGGATGAATAGATGCATGATTCACATTCCTCCATATGGTCTTTACTTTATGCCTTAACTCGCTATACTTGTGGATCTTGGTTGTATAGGTTGACTGCAAATTTCGGT